>NW_027526335.1:109048075-109484757 GCF_048455015.1 Haemaphysalis longicornis | reverse complement strand
AAAAAACAGCGTACAATAAACCCATCTCGTTCCCACCATATCTGCCCTCACTGATGCCACTCACTTTAAAGCAGCCATTCATTAAAATCTTCTCTGAACCATTTTTTATTTGTTCTGATCATCGGTCTGAATGCAGTTTTTGCAAAAACAACTTCCCTTCTTGTATATACTTCACTACTCTTTTATGTGATGGCTTAAGGGCATTGACATTATTTGAAATAAATAAATAAATAAATAAATAAATAAATAAATAAATAAATAAATAAATAAATAAATAAATAGAAATGACCGTGTCTGTTCCGCGGATATAGTTGGATTCTACACACCTCCCTGGTTCTGGTTGCTGGTGGGGTAGCATCCGTTACCTTCAAGACTATTACCTCCGTTGTCCTCAAGGCTCCCTTGTATGGTTAAGCCTACACAGGCTCAACCATATTAGAGAGGTCTTCTGTGATTAAAGCAGAGTGCGCTCACCAGAAGATAATTTGTGGTGTAGTATACATCTAGAACCTCCAAATATGAAGAGACGTGTTGGCCCAGCATTCAGATAAGTGTATGGATGAACAAACAAACAAACAAATGAATGACTGAATGAGGGAATGAAAATGGCCATTTCCCTTCAAAGCTACGGGAACAAATATTCCCCGCCGAATATATATCAGAACTGGAGTGGAATGGAAAGTAACGGTATGCTGCGGTCGAATGATGTGAGAACTACGCAGCTGCATTCAAGGTCAATACAGCGACAGGTTGTAAAATAATCTGTCACGCGCGGTGCAGAGATATGTCAGTTGACCTCCGTAAGTAACTCCAACATCCAGAATGTCACCTCGGTATGCTGATAACAACGCGAGGACACAGGCAAAAAATTCTCTTTTCCATAGGCAGGACTCGAGGGGATCGGACACGCTTAGAATCTTTGTATGTTTTTTTTTTCGGCCAGTTTGATTTAGTACACACCGCAGCAGTGCTGGAAGCATTAGAAGACCAGAGACTAAATGTCTAATTGGGGAAGCACACAAGATTACGGATCAACGGAGAATACTTGGGCCTCTTATGGTTAGCAGACGACATAGAATTGCTGAGGGAGACTGCAGAACACCTGCAAACAATGTTCGAGGAACTACAATCAGAAAGCACGGCCGTGGCACTAATATAAATATAAAGAATTGCTGAGGGAGACTGCAGAACACCTGCAAACAATGTTCGAGGAACTACAATCAGAAAGCACGGCCGTGGCACTAAATATAAATAGAAATAAATATAAATAATGAGGAATAAGCACGCCAAAAACGTCCGCTTCAGCTTAGGAAACGAAACGCTAGAAGAAGTAAAAGAATAAAACTACATAGGTTAGTGCTGACCCTAACGACGACAGAGATATCTGGCGCAGAATACGTATGGGCTGGGGTGCACTCGGCAAACAGTCCCAAATAATAAAACGTTGGATACCTCGAGCACTGAAAAGAAAAATCTGCAACCAATGCATCCGGCCAGTAACGACACGTGGAGGGGAAACTTGGCACCTCACTAAACAACTGGAAAACAATCTTAGGTCAGCTTAACGGGCCATGGAACGAATAATGATGGGGGAAACACTTAGGGGACGTAAACCAGCTTGCTGGATGAGGTAAAAAAATTGAATGGATGATATCATAGTTGAAATAAAGAAAAATGGACTTCGCCTGGCCATGTAGTGAGGCGAAATGAACACCGGTATGCAACCAGGGTAACCGAGTCGATACTGAGAGACGGGATCAGAAAGTTGTGAAGGTCAATAGCGAGGTAAAGGGAAGAAATAAGAGAAGTTAGGTGAAAGAACGGACTCAAGCAGGGCAAATAAGTAATGCTTGGAAGTCAACAGAAGAGGCTTTCGTCCTGCAGTGAACCTAAGTATGCTGTTGATTGTGATGATGATTACGAATATCAAATCTGGGTTGCAAATTGAATAGAAATAGCAAAAAAACAGACTTAGAATAGAAAAAACTTGGAATACAAGTATTACTGCTTTATTGGAAATGGGGGTTTTAAATGCTAGCTAAAAAGAAAAAAAAGGTCACATAGGCAAGGAAGGTTTAACAAACCTTAGGACTCATTTATAGAGTAGTTGGTACAAAAATGTTTCAAAGAATCATTCCACGTAGAATAATTTTCCTGGCACCGCTGGTTTCATGAGTGCTAATAAAGAATTCCAGGAGCATGTCAGTCAACATGATTGATATCACCGATGGGCAAGACCAACTTTTGCAAGCTTGTCATTGTTGGTTCTTGTATGCGAGGGCGTGGACTACGGTTTTCTTTTTTCTGCTCTGTGCGCCTTGTTGCCACTAAACTGATGTTGTCTTGTCGTTATTCTCATGTTACGGCGCATTGATTTGTACGTATCCCCTTACGAAATGTAATAATTTTCTTACCGATTTATGCCCCATTGCATTTTGTCAGAACGCCGTTTGTTACTTATCGTGTGTTTTATTTTTTCGTATGCTTTAGGTAATAGATATGTATTTACTAAACTCACCCTAATTTCGTAAGAGCTTGTAAGGCAATGTGAACGAAGAAATCTAAAATATTTTAAAATAACGATAAAAGCAATACAGCACACCAGAAAAGCCAAAATGTGGTATGCCTGGCACTGAAGAAACGCGGAGTTCTCAACAGGCATTGAATGCAGGGAGTATATTTGACTGATCCCTCCAGTCATAGGCCATTGCTACGCATGCTCGTTGGTGATATGACCCGTACCTTAGTGCGCGGATTGCCAACGAGTAACAACTCTTCATCTCTCACTTATTGCACCAAACTAAAAGAAAACTTCTGTTGGATTTTCACTAACGTAGCATTCCACATCAACTAATTAAACGTGTTTTAAAAGAAGCCTACACATGTTAGCTTTTGCAAACTTTAAGTATTGTGCAAAAGAGCCTTCTAATGGGGGAACCAAGCGGAGAAGTTCCAAAGTTAGGGCGTCGTGCGGTAGGCCAACAATTAATGCTTCATGATACAAAAATTTCGTACATTCCAAAATTTCGAATGCCCTGAAAAGCAAAACTGCTGTGCAAATGCAACCAAATAGCAATTGCTATTCAGGAAGTATTCGAGCTACGAACCCTGGTACTGCTATAAAAAATCGGAAGTTCATGGACTGACCTTTAAACCACCCAATGCAGCAGCAGTTCGCAGAATACTGTTGGTTTCATGGGATTTTCTTTATCACAAAAAGCGATTTGCGTGGAATACAGAAAATGGTGCAGCAGAATGCACCGGCTCGCCATAAATGCAGGGGTGTATAGCATTTATGAATATATTTAGCACTCGTCCACTCTGTGAGGAAAGGATGACCAGCGAAGTTCAGCGCAGTTCACGGAGACGAAGGAATATACATTTGTTTGCAAGTCCCGATTGAGCATATTTCAGAGTTAACAATCAAGAAAATTGAGCAGGTCTGAAGGTTTTTCTAGTGGAAAAGAGGACACTTTCAGGTTCTGCACCATAGAACCTTATGTATTGATAGCAGATATGAATTCAATATCCAGTACTTTACTGCGAACTACGTAATTATGAAATGTAAATAAATATCGGCGCAATGTCAGGTTTGTCTTAGCGGCTAGTTGTCGTATAACTGGTTTTACGATAGTTTCGATGAACCAAGAGTTACAGCCTTTTTCTGTAACGCTACTATCCCCGAGGAAATTTTGGTTCTGCGTCGATTTGTCCACCCAAGCTATTTGGGTAACTGAGGCATATACAGCTTCGCCCTAAAAATGAAAGCTGTCGCACTCGCCTAACCACAATAGTGCAGCACTGTGATATTGACAGCAGAGCACTAGGTCGCGGGTTCTATTCCCGGCCGCGGCGGCCGCTTTTCTGATGGAGGCGAAAAGCAAAAACGCCGATGTGTACGAGATTTCGGCGCACGTTAAAGATCCCCAGGTGGTCAAAATTAATCCGGAGCCCTTCACTAGGGCGCGCCTCATCGCCTGCGTTGCGTCGGCGCGTGAAACCCTACAATCAATCAATCAATCGATACTGACAGCAGCAGCTACATAATGCAGCAGAATTAGTGTAATCCGCATGGTAATCAACCAAGCGGATCGTATTCACACACAAAAAAAAGTCTAATTGACGCGAATGATATTTCACAACACGAGAAAATTGACTGTACATAGGCTAAGAAGAGTTTTCGCGGTTTGAGTCCGCGTAAAACTCTTCAAGGACAGCGTAGCCTCATGTTGCGGTCGATGTCTTGCGATGCTTGTAGGGATCAAGGCGACCGTCGTGTCCCGTAGGGCTCGCAGAAAGTGAGCCCAGCGGTGGCCGCCAAGAGCCAGGGGAGCGTAGTCCTAGGTGCGTTCGTGAACTGGCGTCGATGCGTAGCTCGAGCGCCCCAGCCCGGAAGCTTTGCTGGTTCTTTTTCCGTAAACTGGAGCCGGCGGCGGGGCATTGCCAAGGGGTATCCATGTAGGATTGCAGCCTGGAAATCGTGGCGCTGTCGGAGGCGGTGTTAGACTCTGTCCATGGTCTGAAAAAGCAGCATTCCGTTCCTTGAGCGTAGCCTGGTCAGCCTCGTATTCCTCCTCTCCCTTGGCTTCTTCACCAACCGATTCTTCTTCGCATACCCATTCCTCGGGATTGGCCCTAATTGTTTGGTATTCCAATCTTCTTTGTCTTCTCTGAAACCCGCCCCATTTCTTCAGGGGGTTGCGCATGACAGTTAGGCAACACCCGGATAATTCCAGGATTTAGGCAACACCAGGGTAATGAAACAGTGAAAAGTGAACACACACATGCCAAATAATTCAAATATGTCCATTTTCTGCCACGAACAAACAAATCAAAACAAAATGGCGCAGCTTAAAATAGTGGTGCAAGAGTCGAGAAACAGCGGAGCTAGTGGCCCCACCTAGGTGGGGCCACTAGCTTGGTTCAGCTAAGTTTATGCTTGGTTATGCTTCGAGACTCGGTCAAGTTTTCTGCGTGGTGTCGTCGTTAACCCTCCAAAGAATAACAAACACTCGGTCATTAAAGTACCGTAATCACTCGTTAACTCGAAGCCGCAAAATCCGCGAAAAATTCCGAGATAAGCGAAGTTTGCAGTTAAGCGAAATGCCTAAAATTTCTTGCAGGTCACTGAAAAGAGAGCTATGGTTCATTTATGAAGCTGCCTGCAGCACTGTGAAGTCTAAATTGTTATAAACAGTCCGCTCACTGAGCACGCCTAACTCACCGTGAAGGAAAGCGACAAAAGGCGCCGGGGCCTTGCGGTTCCACCTCCCGAGAGGGCAGACCGAAATATCCTTTCAAGGCCCCCTCAAGATGAGTTAGACATGGTAGTGGTAGGTTTTTGACAAAAACGTATCCTCTACGGCGCTGCACGCAGCTTCTGAAATCCACTTTAGTGCTGGTCATAAAACCTCCACTTCAGAGGGGAGCTTTCGTAATTAAAGCACACTAAATCACAGAAAAACAACATGATATTTCGGACGCAAGTATTGCGTGATGCTCGCCTGCTTCGTGTTCGTCGAGCTGCTTAATGCATCGCATCAACCTGTTGGTCGCCTCCGGTACATTCTACCTTGTTGCGAAGCAGGCGCCGCATGTTCCGTGTTTCTCCCGTTGTAGGCACCTGTGGAGGCTTCTCGTCGTCGACATGATCACCTGCGTCGTTCAAAGCTATCTCAGCGATGTAGGAGCCGTACAGCATTTTTCGGTCAGAAATCGCATCCAGAATAAATACCGCATGAGTGTAGAAAGTTACTGTTTGGCATGGAATAGCATTGCTTTATTCCTGTAATAAGCCTTGTTTGCTGGGTAGCGGCTTCATGGTTCTTTAAAGAAACCAACTCCTGCGTAGCTGTACTACGAGAAACAGGAGGATGCCAAAAGCCTAACCTCAATTTCACAACTGAATGCTGCATCGCGATGTACCTCGAGCTGCCACCTACACTTACGTGAACAGAAACTTCGTCCCTATCGCAGCCCAGGCACTGCTTTCACAAGCTGTAGGACTAATTACAAGGCCCACGGGATAGAAAAATCGCAGAAACAATTGTCTATTTATGCGTAAAGCTACGTAGGCAGGTTTTGCGTTTCCCTAGCCCTTTGTTTTTTCGAAGGCTTTGAATGCCTCAATCCAGACAGCTAATCACATGATAGCGCGGGATCGGAATACACTTTCGTTTTGTTAGTTTATTCTCATTTCTCTGCTTGTTTTTAGATACTCATTAAAGCGCACGATTAGTTAGCACTGTCATTTATTTATTCGTTTTAAATATTTTTTATTTTCGTTTTCTTCAACGGATGGTTGGCAGATTCGGCAGTTTGGCTGTCACTATCCAAACTTGTGGAATAGTGTTTAATTTGTTTATATCTTGTTTTCTTTTCTGTAAGTGATTGACATTTACTCTTATTACATTAAATGCATTGACAAGGCACTGCAGGGTTCGCGTTGAGGTAGTCGGCCCAGAACGATTACGCATAAAAAACAGAGGTTGACGTTAACACTCTGCCACATTTTTGGACGCCTTGGGCGTCTAGTAAAGTTCGCACAGGTGGTAAAATGCACAGGGTAGGACACAGGCTTTGTAGCTTGGGCTGCTGGGTGGTTGTAATATTTGGCCTCTCGATAAAATACCCATTATCAACGGCTAAATTCCGCTTCAGCTCACTGCCTCCCACGCTCTCACTTCTGGAAATGGAAGGCAGAAAGCTTACGACCGGCGCAACGTGTCCACGGCCACACGGTAATCGAACTGGTACAAAAGTGTCTTTCTCGTCAAAGCACACGTATCCAGGTACCCTACCGTTAAAGCTGCAGGTGTCGAAACCGTAATTGAAACGAGTGAAAATTATTAAAACTGGCAGAAATGAATATTCATACTAATTATTTTATTCGTATTCAAACCGGGTGGAACAAGGCGGACGGCGTCGCAGACAGCGCGCATATATCAGTGAGGCCATAACCAATCTTAGAAGCGTATGACGAACTTACGTAGCCGTTAGTGCATCTAAGAATTAACACATTGGCCTAGACTTCGTTTCCCCGCAATTATCCGCTTACAACGCCCCCTAAACATTAAAAGCGGTGAAGCAAACACGACGAAAACAACTGAAGGCTGCGTAGTCCATGGCGCGACCCACTCCAGCAACAAGGGGAGCGCCGAGTGGTGGCGCCACCCGTCCAGCTGCCCTGGCGCTATGCGGCTGGAACATACCAAAATGCGGAGAGGTGTTCGCCCTGTATTTAGACGTAAGTTAAGTGCGTGGGTGAACGTACAAACAAACAAACAAACAAACAAACAAACAAACAAACAAACAAACAAACAAACAAACAAACAAACAAACAAACAAACAAACAAACAAACAAACAAACAAACAAACAAACAAACTAACAAACAAACAAACAAACAAACAAACAAACAAACGAACAAACGAACAAACGAACAAACAAACAAACAAACAAACAAGCAAGCAAGCAAGCAAACAAACAAACAAACAAACAAACAAACAAACAAACAAACGAACAAATGAATGAATGAATGAATGAATGAATGAATGAATGAATGAATGAAAATTGCCGTTTCTCTTCAAAGCTCAGAGAACAAATATCTCACGCCTAATATTTGCGAACTGAAACTGAAGTGAAAGGCATAGTAAATATATGCTGCTGTCGCATGATGTGAAAACTACGCAGCTACCTTCTAGGTCAACACAGCAACAGGCTGGAAATTGAAAACAATCAGTCAAGCGTTGTGCAGAGACATGTCAGTTGTCCACCGTAAGTAACTCAAACTAACAAGAATGCCATTTTGGTATGCTCACTACAAGGCCAAGGACAGAGGCAAAAAAAATTGTTTTTCCATGGGCAGACAGGCTTACTTTCCACTGTGAAGAATTCGAGAAGGTCGGACACATACCCATGGCGTTTACGAAGGTCATATGGCTTGGGCGCCGCGTATATAAGTGCGCTCGCTTGAAAAGCCTTCTAATCTGCCCATATCGCAGCAACCCCTTCTAGACTCCTCGCAGAAAGACTACGGTAATTCGCAGACTAGTTTTCCCAGTATGTTTCAAATGTTTTAGTTTGTGCTAAAGGTAAGTTATGTGCATATTTCTGTGAAAAGGCCATTTCCTATTTTATAGCACGCAGATGTCGCTGGCAAGTCACAAATCGAGAAGATTAAATATCATTAATTTGAAAAGAAATCCCACACAGGATCGCTGACGCTGCAGGAAAAAAAATACTGTCCTAAGTAAAAACGATACTCGGTTCCTGTTAGAGGTTTATTCAACATTCTCAAAAGCTCATGTGGAGGTAAATCGAGTAATGGGTCGATATCACATCTACCACGTGGTATTACTGAGGACTTTGGTGACAACAAACACCGCATTGCCTTTGCGTGTTCTCCGAAAAATATTTTAAGCAAGGAATTTCGCTTTCGAGCTGCAGAGTCACCACAACGTGCTTGATGGCGAACTCACTTCTACTCTCAGAACGCCTGCTATTCAGGAATTTGTAAGCACAGTACTGTGCAGTGCTGTCAAGCTCACATTCCCTGGTGAAAGTTCTAGTGAACGACAAGTTGCCGTAATGACGGGCATACTCAGATTTGGAGCGCGCTCAATCTCTCGGTCACGCACCGCTTGCCACTGCGCCACCCGGTCGGTCACTCTGCGGGGCTTTGGGGTCGAGACAATATCATCGCATATAAACGACAATAGATTACTCCGCAAAATGTTAGTTAGCAGCTGAATTTTTCCTACATTACTGTATTGTATCCGATTAGATGGTTATGAACTTAGCGTCCCTTGCAAAAAAAAAAAAAAAGAACGTTTTGCTTTCTTTGCAGATTCAGCGGCAATGCTTCGGAACTGGGTGATTCAGACGTTGTTTGTGGTTGCCGCCCTCTTAGGTATGAATCGCTGTCAAACGTTTTGAAGTTCTGCTCCTCAATATTATGGCATCGTATGAAAGATGCACTCGCCGCTGTGCACCAGTAAAGAGGCAGAAGGCCATGCCCTGCGCACAGCTAAATCAAAAAGGCAGTATTGCCGTAGGGCGTCGTGCACTATACAGCGGTGGGACTTAAAGCTCGGGAGACAGTGCTCTTGTCCGTCACAAACCCGAAATGTGATGTGAACCTCTTTAATTCAATTGGGGCAACCCCCCATTTTTTGAACTTCAGCTACTGGTACCACGAAGTCAATATCATAAAGTCAATATATCATTCCGCAGCTAAGCGCAGTATATATAGGTCCGCAATGACATGACTCCGTTAATACCATTAACCTCGACGATATTTTTTCATGGTCTGTTTCCCGAGGAATCAGCGAAATGCGAAAATGAGTTTCGAAAGCGTGTCGTACACCGCCGAGCTTGCAACTACGTCCTACGGAGAGGTACGCGCGTGGGAGTGTGATTTGGAAAAGCCAAAGGCCACTGCATAAAAATTCCCTTTATGTCTGCTTACCAAAAAACAAACATGAAATTACACAATTTGCAAAGCGAGAACGTTATTATGGATTCAGTGGGTTTCCGATTTCATCAGCTTCAAAAGAAAACGCTTTGTAAACGGTCCACAAAAGCTTCTCAAAATGGCTTGGGAGAGGGACGAATAATTCGAAAGCTGGAAGTCGCACAGACCATTTTGCTAAAGGCTGTGTTGACATCAGCCGTAACTTTTTGCGGCAATGCACAGTCAATGAGAACGAAACATTTTAAGTGTTGTCAGCCTGAAAAAAAAAATATAATTTTCTACACATGTGATCCAACCATTTTCAGAAGTATCGCTGAAAACTTCTGAGACCTTATTACCACTGCATGAAGGCCGACATAAAAAGGCTCTGTTCCATCCGCGTACTTTAGGGTGTCCCGTATACTCACAAAAGCTGACCTTCGTCTTCTGCTGCAAGGGCAACAGACCACAGACTGTTAGTTGCCCTGCCGGCTTCTGGTTTGGAAGGCAGATATTAGGGTTGCAAGCCTGTGAATATTGTCGTGTGCCTCATTGCGCCTAGCCCTTGTTTTACTTCCTGCATTTGTTTGTTTGCAGTGGCCTGGGTGCAAGGGGAGGCCATTCCTAAAAGCGCCATGGGACGAATCCCGCCTAAGAAACAGGTGTTCATGGGACAAATGTGAAGAGATTGGCTTCGGCGGCGGATAAGTTCACATGAAATAAACGCCACAGTATTACTGAATAGTTTGTGCTTTTTTCTTGGATAAAATAAACAGAGAAAAATTTATGGAACCAGTAGGGGAAAGGTTAGGGGAGAATTGGCAGCGGGTGGCCATCCTTTTCGCGTATGCCGCGATAGCCGATGTTTTAAGCGTAAAACGCCCTCTGCGGAAACCAAGTTTCTTTTGAATTCGTCCTAGCGTGGGTGGACGATTGAAGACTTTCACTCTAGTTGTTAAAAAAAAAAACCTTTTAGTGTGCACTGTGCCATCAGAATTGAGTGTGCTCTTTCCATAGAAAAATAAAAGTAAGGAGACAGAAAATATACCAATGATTTTACAAAAGGACTATAGCGCTTTTTTTCGGTCGCCAAAAAGCTGGCTGCATGATAAGCCGTGGCATTTCTAGACTCTATTCTACCCACGCAAAGCCTCACAATGGGGAACTACTCAAGGCTACACAAACAAGCTGCTTGATTCAAACGATGTAAATGTCATTTGGAGAATTGAAACTGCACAATTCAGAACGCCCAAATTGTCAGGGTAGTGTCTCGGCGTGGCATCGGGCGTCAAAGTTTGAACTCTTCCAAGTGCTACCAAACTTCCACTTTGACCCTCGAATCGTTCTGCTGCAATGACGACGCTAATGCTAGGCGGTTTGCTTTCAAGCAACGTTTTAGTACAGAGTAACACTCGCTCGCCTGCTTACTTGCATTAGCCGTCATTGGTATCTTGTGGTTTGCTGGGTTGAGAGGCCGTTTTTTTACTTTTCATACCCTTGAAGCCTTTACAAAATTGTGAACCAAAATTTGTTTCTTCAACTTGTTAATGGTCGGGTGGTTTTGTTTGTACGTAATGTAACTTATTTAAAACCACCGAAGTTTCATTTTACTTAAAACAGGTCGTCATATACTCGTCCACCTAATACGAATGAGATGTCTGGAAACGACGTTTTATGGTAGACATGTCAATCCCGCTTGTTTGGAAACACAGCTTCTTGTTTATTGTTGAGTATTGTATCTTGATATTAAGGGACGAAAAATGATCTTTGACATCAACGAAGGTACTTCAGCCCTTATTTACTTCGCTATAAATATTTCTGAATGGGTGCATGCGTGAGTGATAGTGCGCGACTGGTTTAAGCACGCGAGGATCTATAGCCTCACTATGGCTCGCTAGCCATTTTTTTGCTCGAGTTAGACTCATCGAAGACTATAAGTGGCAAATCCGCACGCCACCATATGCTCCCAGGGAAGTAGCGCAGCGAAACGTGTCGGCGATGTCCCGTCGAGAATTCAGTGCTCCTGCAGGAGGCACGCGGTGGGGTTTTCATTCGCAGCCCATCATGCAGGCCTCATTCCTCCACCACATAATCTGTGCAGTTAATGACGACAGCTCCCATGCCGCCTGGATCACTAGAGGTTGAGAGGTCTGGCCATGAGGCAAGGGCATGCCTGATTCCCTGCCGGGTATCGTTGGGATGAGGAAAGTACCTACTCGTGTTGTAATCCAAGGTACCATCGAAAGTACCATCGTATTGTAATGCAAAACGTATGATGTAAACTGCGACAGGTACCCAACATTATTAGGGAAGAGGATATTCACGTGGAGTAAGGTTTCGGAGGGTTGTTCGTTTCCCGAAGTTTGGTGGCGCTCAGGAACCCAGTGTTGTATAGGCTCTGGTTGATGTGACGGGAGGTTCCGCAGGGCGATGAAGTTGTTTAATATGGAGTCTACTAACGAGTTGGAGGCATTGTTTACGCGATGAGCATACAACTATTTACTTTACATACGTTTTTAGGTCGACTGCGTGATCACGTAGCGCCTTAAGTACTGCTGAAGTGGGCCCGGTGTCAAATGCTTTCTTATAGTCTATAAATGTTACGTACAACAGTATGCTTTGAGCACTTTTCGATTACCTGGTTGATAGCGTCAAAATTGCGCTTTTGAAAGATATATACAATGGATGCACGGGAACTATACGGCTTCATCATAGAACTTGTAAGGCTATGTTCAGGCTACCGACGCAAACGCGATATCGTGATCTGTGGACGTAAAAAAACGGCATGTCACGCAGTTTGTTTGGCTGAGACGTGAAATGACGTCATTATTTAAAGTTATTACTGCTGTCGCGGCAACATTCTGTACCCGGCCTAAGATTCCTATGCAGACGTGTATCAGGCAAAGGGACACGATATATTCGCAATTATTTGTGGCCTGTCTGGAGGGTGTGTTCAGAAAGCTTAAGTGGAGAAAAACTGGTGCGTGAGTAAATGGGGAATATCTAAACCGCCTACGGTTTACCGTTTGCAGACGACATTGTCTTGTTCAGTCAGACCAGTCGCAAATTGTAGAGCATGCTTTGGTAATTGGGCTCGGAAAGTTTGCTTGCAGGATTAAAAATAAACACCAGAAATCAAAGGTTATGATCAATAAGCATGACAAGTATAACGTGCGTTCAAAGAAGGTAACGAAACCTCGGAAACAGTAAGTGATTAAGTCCATCGTTGGCAAGTCGTAAGGGCTGATCGCAGTCATGAAAAGGAAATTACCCGCAGAATAAGCAGGTGGTGGGCTGGTTTTGGTGATAATTTTGATAACCTGAATAGTAAGCTTCGTCTGTCACCAAAACAGCTTCTCTAACCAATGCGTTCTTAATGACGTACGGGGAAGAAGCTTGGGGTGTCACTAAACGACTTGAAAGGAAACGCAGATCGGCCCAGCGAGCTATGGAAATAAGAAGGCTAGGGATCACGCTTAGGGATAAAAAAATAGCAGCGTGGATAAGAGAATAAATAGGCGTGCAAGACATTCTAGTTCAAATTAAGCGAAGAAAATGGGTATGGGCGGGTCACTTCACGCGCATGATGGACAACAGATGGACCATCCGCTTAACGGAGTGGCTGCCAATAGACGGCAAACACAATAGGGGCAGGCCAAAGAATTGATGGAGGGATGGACTACGAAAATTCGCTGCGAAAGGGTGGACTCAGCAACACTCGATAGGCGTGGCTGGATATCTTTGAGAGAGGCCTTCATCCCGCAGTGGACACAACCAGGATGACGATGATGATGATGCATTTTTATGTGTAATAAAATAAAATACTTGAAACTCAGTCATCTAGTTCCGGGTACGTACAAGTCACGTAAGGGCCTCAAACTTCCGTGTGAATTCTCTTATTGTAAAATTATACACAAACCAATTGGGCGTCTTTGGTCGACTCACACTTACCATCCCGCGATGACCTAGCATCCATGCAGGGCAAGGCGATTAAGTGTACGTTGCAGGAGCACCGAGCGCCTTTGGAGTCTGATTGGGGGGTGGGGGCGTGAGCTGCGGGGGATCATGCAGGGGATCAACTCCAAAGCGTTACTAGGCTAATTGATCGATGCTTTGTGTGCGCCAGCCATCCGCTATCAGTTGTGCGCATACAGCGTCCATGGAAAGACCACATCGACTCCAAGCGTAAAATACAACGGTGGTATAGCCAGGAGAACACGCTTTCCCGGAGCTGACATGAGGCCTGCAGATAGCATGATTATGAAAGGGATGTCACTGACACTAGGGTGGAGACGAAAGAAATGATACGTGATTTAAGCAATCGCCGCGCCTTGCAAATATGTTCGTTCTCCCCACCAGTCAGTAATAGCGATTAGAGCTGTGAACGGGCCGAAAATTTGTGCCCGAGCCCAGACCGGGCCTGGTGCTTATCGCAGTAGGCCCAGCCAGAGCCGACGAAGAATGCCGACGAGCCGGCCCGGCCCAGCCCGAGACCTTAACCTTAGGGCCCGGGCCCGGCCGGGCCCGGCTGCGTGTTTCCAACCCGAATACCGTAGGAGCCCGGGCCTGATTGGGGCACGTTTGGAAGCGAAAACTACCTAAGGGCGCTAAAATGCATCGTAAGGGAAATGATTACAGGCAAAACCAACATTTATCGGGCAAAACGACCCCAATTAAACATGACAATCATGCACTTATTTCTACCGCAGCTGTCCTTCGCTCAGCTACATACGAAAGAATTGAAACCGACATAAAGGTGACCGAACCGCCCAACCTAAAAAAGATGAAGCAAAAACCCCCAAACCACGGAAGAATTTAAGGTAATTTTGTAAAATATTCAAGAAAAGTAGCCGTAACCGAAATGGCCCAAACCACTGAAAAGTAAGAAAAAAAGAGCTGGAGCTCACCTAAAAGGAACAAAACCAACCGGCATTTTGTGTAGAATTTCATAATGTGCGATAAATGAGTTAAAACAAGCAATTAAAAATAGACTGGCACCTTGGGCATTTCACCCTGATTCATGCGATTGCTATCCAGAAATGGGACCTGTATGCCAGGGGACCAGCCGGTTCGTGTTTGTTTAAACAAGGTGTGTACGTGCTTTGTTGTTTCGTCCGTATACGTTTCCTTTTCTCAAGAGTATATAGGGCTGTAGGACTCGGTCCCTTTTTATCGAGACGCAAAGTACACGGGTGCATTTATGCACATTTTATCGTTGCCGCTTCACTACGTTCTATACCGACTCGTATCGTGTTATAAAGTTTCAATCATATTAAGTGTTACTGTTTAGGCTGCTGTTGGCACACTTAAACCACCCTACTACCTTGTTGCGCTTTCCCGTTCGTCTTCGTCTGCCGGCCCCGACTCCCGAGGGCACAGGCCACCTCCTGCCACCAGCTGCGCTCGCCACCATGTTTTTCCGCCGAAACAAAGAGAAAAACTAAAGTTGAATTGTCACCTCAGTTTTTGACAGCTTCACTTTTGTTGGCTCAGAGAAGGAAACGCAACTCTGTACTGTAGAGCAATGCTACAGAAAACAGATGGAGACGCAGGTTTCTCTAGCACTGTTTGCAGTTCAAAGTGCTCCATCTTGAAATTTTGTTTTCGCTCGATCATAGAGGCGGAAACTAGTCACGCTGAATTGTCATTCGTTGTACTTCCCTAGGCGGTGTATCGCTGAGCCGCATGTGTTGCTCAGTTCATCTCAAGACATGCAGTTGCAGATCTCTCACTCTTACCGTCTTGCCATACGCCCACATGTGCCTCAGGGCCTAAGGATAAATCCCGTGGAATGTAAAAAGAAACATGACCCGTGCTTTTACCTCGTCAGCAACATGTAGTTTCTGTGATATCATAGAAAACCTAAGTATTCTTCACTGCGCCGGGCCAGCCCGTGCCGTCAGGATGGCCCGGCCCGTCCGAAGCATTTACATTTCGGCCCGAGTCCGGCCCGGGCCCGGGTGAAAAGTAAGTCGGGTGGCCCGAGCCCGGCCCGAGCCCGGCCCGTGGGCCGGGCCGGGTCTGGGCTTTTGGGTAAGCCTGAGCCCGTGCACACCTCTAATAGCAATTACTTCGCAGACACGGTCGCAGCCAGCCGCGCCCGCATGAGACCTGTCCCATCAAAGAAACTCTGCCATCGTAACTGGTGCTGGCGCAACATTATGTCACATAACTACAAAGAGTTGCCAAAATGCACGTGAGGCTCTCAGAAACCATGGGCGGGTAGAATAAAAAAATAATAATACAAAGGTACTAAATACGCCGTAATTGGAAGTTGTACCCTGGAAACAACGTCTGGTTTCACAGATTTAGAAATTACTTTTCGAATCTCTCGCGGCCGGTCCCCGCTTCTGGCTCTGTTTCCCAAACGATGGATGGCGCCACGCGCGTGCTTGGCCACGTGGCGTTGGCCGAACGTTGGGCGAGCTCTACTGCGCATGCGTGAACTAGAAAACACAAAACAAAGAAAGTGACTTTTTTTTTGCATCATGTGACGTCATGGTTTGAGAATTTTGCTAAAGATAGCTGCAGTAACCCGGTTACTCCGCTAAGCTGCTCGTTGTGGTTTTCTTTACAGCTTGAGCGGTGATCACGGTTGTTTTGCGTAGGTGTTCAGTTTTCGATTGTGATGAGGGCGCTTCCGAAGTACTGGAAAGTACTTACGGTGGTGTGCAGCATATGATTGAAATGCCGTGTGTGTGCGGCCGCCTAAATTGCGCGTAGTTCGTTACGATGGTGACCACTGACGTTCTGTAATAAGTGCATAGCACTTTATGGGCTCACCTGGTCGTCTTAGCTCGCTAACGGTCGATGTGACTGCCGGAATCACGCGGCGCAGAGAGAGAACGGATTCAAGTAGACCCTTCTGTACCGGGGACAGGGAGTCACTCTGAGGCTTCGAAAAAGCACGCGGTTTAAATAATCATAACCGTTCGAACCTCGTAAACCACTGGCGCTTGTCATACATCTCACCGTTGTTTAGCGCAAGGACTTCGGGTACATTTCAGGCAAAATCTGTGTATATAACCGGAAACTCCCGCGTTCATTTTGTTGGGAATGTTCGCTGGGTTGGTTTTTACGATAGTAAGCGAAAAAAGCGACCGCGCAAGAAAATATGCTGCGTTCGAAATGACGCAGAAAGGGATCCAGCCACGCAAGAAAAGAATGGCGCGTTCGAAATGACGCAGAAAGGCTCCAGCCGCGCAAGGAATACTGCCACGTTCATAATGCTGCAGAAAGGCTCCAGCCGCGCAAAGAAAAAATGGCGCGTTCGTAATGCCGCAGAAAGGCTCCAGCCGCGCAAAGAAAAAAATTACGCGTCCGAAATGACGCAAAGCAGCTGCAGCATACGAAATTAAAGCAAGCGCAAAAAGAACAGACTCCTGCTGGTGCAGCTTCAGGCAGGAGGCGCGCGAGAACTGCGAAGGCGGAAAATTTGAAATGCATTGGGTGGTAGCAGTGAGCGGATAACGGCGCTCCAGCCCATTTTGGCGAATCACTCCTCTGCACTTCCGACAGCTTTCACATTGAGTAGAAACGGCTTTAATTTCTAGTTCTGCAAGCTCGGTTCGCGAAAGTGATGACTGCGCTCCAGTGGAACTTCTGTAAAGTACTCACATAACAAGACAATACTATTGCGACGTACAAAGGTGAATCGAGCGCGTTGCTTTGGTTCGTCCAACCCACTGTCTTGTGCTCGCTGCGTGCTGTCATAACTCCTGAGCATTACATTCAGGTGCTGCATATTCTTGTTAAATCATTGCAGAGGACTCTTGACGCGAAGACGTTTCGTTCGGCTCCAGAGCGTCGCTCCCCTGAGGAGCAGTTAATGCGCTCTTTTCTGTGCGCAGAATTCGCTTCGCTGCGAAGATATATGCCCCTTACAAGGTTAACGCGCAGCAAGAGGCTCTCTCCACCGGCTTTAGCGCCTTTTCAACAGCTGATATCTGTTTCTGTACGTTCTTGCACACAAAATAGTTGTGAACACCACATTGTTTTACGTATACCCAGCGGCCACCGTTGACGGCGAATTGACACGTAGTGACCTTCGAAAGAATTTGTTTCGCGTGTAAAAAAATATAGAAGCGGGGTTAAATATTTTACTGTTTTGTTGTTGTTGCGAACGCTACAGTTTTGTGCACGTGGACTTGCTTGCACTGAGCTTGTCAATTCTGCCTCTCGCCATTGCACGTGCATACTCTGACCGTGTGAACGGAGGATAATCCCTCGGATTCATTTGTATGAAAGTTGTGTCTGCTCTTGTGCACCAGCTCAAGATATTTTGCAACAGTTCAAAAGCTGTGAAAGTCCCACAGCCTTTGTAGTGATATTAACTCGCTGAACATGTTTTGTTTGTTTTAAATTATTGATTGATTAGATATTTAACGCGCTGACGCTTCACAGGCAATCAGGCGTGCAACACTGGAGGCCTCCGGTTTATTTTTGACCGCTTGGGGATCTTTAACGTGCGCCGAAATTTCGAACGCATGGGTGTTTTCGCTTGTTCCTAAATTACGACGACCCCTAGTTCTGTTAATTGTCTCTGTCCCTCTGTGATGTAAGAATTAATGGTAAAAAACAAAAAGAAAGCATACGGCGGCAGCATGTGGTTAGACATTTTCCGCATTGCTATACTACCGGTGGTGCTGCGCAAATGCTATACGCTTTTTGAGCGCTGTAATCTGCAGGCCCGTCCTTCAGTGTCAGTGTTCTTTCAACTTAATTGTTTTAGAAGCAGACAGAAGTCGCGCCAGAAAATTGCTGTCCTTCCATGCCTATATGGCAGCTAGCATCGTATGAAGAGAAGTGCGGAGCATGCCAGCGTGCGCATGGTATTTATTCAGTGCACCAAACAATCTCGGTGCTTTGTTCCGCATAGTGGGCGGTTGTGGGCCCAGGCTTCCTCTGTGCGCCAAAAAAGCACGCTGCTACGTTGATGGTGTGTAGAACAAGCATATATAACGAAATTCTATTGACGTGTGGGTGAATATACTCTCAACATACACGTTGCTTTCTGTGCGTCCAGCACATCCTGGTGACGGGCTGTTTATGCGAAGTAGGAATAGGTTACGAGAGTTTGTGTCCAATCTTGGCATGAAGAGAGAGAGAGAGAGAGAGAGAGAGAGAGAGAGAGAGAGAGAGAGAGAGAGAGAGAGAGAGAGAGAGAGAGAGAGAGAGAGAGAGAGAGAGAGAGAGAGAGAGAGAGAGAGAGAGAGAGAGAGAGAGAGAGAGAATAAAGTTGTTTAATTGCGAGTCATTGGTGGTGATAGCATCGGCCCTGTGCGGGGCGTCCGCTAGTTCAGGATGCCCTGGTGACCTGGTCCTGAATGACTGCTCGTGCCCTCTCTATCGGGATGCGCTGAGTGGAGAGGTAGAAGCTGGACAGCCTGTACGCCCACTGCTCGTACGTCGTATGACAAGGATTGGGTGCGAGGGACTGGGAGTGTTGGCATTCCCATACCAGATGAGACAGGGTGCCGGGGTGGAGGCAAAAGTTTCAGGTGCTGTAATACTGGATAGGGCTGATGCGTTGGCGGAGGATTTAGGGGGGGTTGGAGTTCGTTTGGAGCCGTCGTAGTGTGGTCGCTTTGATAAGGGTAGGGTTGAAGTGTGTTGGACGAACCGTTAACGCTCATGTCTGATTGCGAGAGGATGTCTGCCTAATCATGGAGTGTGTGTGCTTCGGGGGGGGGGGGTTCTTTTGGTCTTGACTTTCCTTGGAGATGGCACGGAGGATGTGTACTCGGGCGTCGGTGTGTGCCGCATTATTTCCGCCAAGGGACTCGTGTCCACTGGTCCAAACTGTATGGATGTGGGAAAGCTGCGGGATGGTCTTATGGATCTTGAGGGCGAAGGGTGCAATGCGGCTGAGCTGGTATTTGCGGCATGCGACTTGTGAGCCCATGATGACTGTGACAATAGTCACTGTTTGTTATGGCTGCTAGGGCAATAATAATTTCCTCAGCGGCGTTTGTAGATGTGGTGCATATTGTGGAGGCTCTGAGTTGTGTTCTGTGGTGGTTTGTCACACTGACTGCATGGGCGGGTTCACAGGTTTTAAAGTCCCTGAAGGCCGTCGTAAGGTTGCCTGCGTGCTTCTTCGTAACCGCATCGACCCGCGCTTTGCGGCGTGGTTTGTTGTAATGGGGGGGTGTATATGTCGTGGTATCAAAGCTACACGAACGGGTTGGTGAATGTGGACGGGGACATGCTGTGGCTGGTCTTCTTTGGGCGGTATTGGATATCCAAAACGTGCAGGGGTGTCTAGTCTGGTAGGTGCGGGTTTGAAGCGGGTGGTTTTGGAGAAACGATGAGCTTCGTGCAATTCTTATAACATATTGTCACGGGACACATATAGGCGGGCAATGTCCCATACTGCGTGGGTTCAAGCAGGAGACGACGAAGACGACGAAGTAGCTGTGTCCTTGCGTGAGCTATCTTATGGCCGCCATATACATTCTGTAAATAGATCGCTTCACCCCATCCCATTGTTCGTATCATCTGTGTCGTGCCGCCACGTAACATTTTGGTCTGGTTTCGGCTTGTAACGGCTGGTCTTGATCGGCTGCTTTTGAGCTGGGGTCACGCGGCGGGAGACGTCGTCGAACGCTGTTCGCAGTGGGCTGGGGCTGCCCGGCACGGCCCACGTTCTCTCTATGGTTTCGCCCAGGCCGAGACGATGCGATGCGGAGACGAAGATGGCGATAAAGACACAGCACCCTCCACCAAAATGTTACGTGGCGGAAGGACACAGATGAGACGATAGGATGGGGTGAAGCGATCTATTTACAAAATATACATGGCGGCCATAACATAGCGTGCGCAAGGACACAGCCACTTCGTCGTCTTCGTCGTCTTCGTCGTCTCCTGCCTGAACCCACGCAGTATGCCACATTGCCCGCCTATATGTGTCCCGTTACAATATTGTGTACTCCTCGTTGGGCCAACTTGTATGTGGGTGTTGAAAGAGCACGGTAAGACGTGTGAAAATGTTTATCTGGCCAAACGTCGCATTTGGTGGCCATTTGTGCTACCGTTATCAAACTTAGTCGTGCGACGCTTGATCCTACGCAGCGGCGAAGTATGATAACCGTAGTGTCCTGACAGCAAACACGACAAAAAACGGGGCGGTGGGGCAAACTAACATTCTCGCATGCTGAGCGATGCTCTTTCAGCACCAAGGCTGGACACGAACTCTTGTAACTTGTTTCTACTGTGCATACGCAGCCTGTTAACATGATACACATAATTGAGTGAAGATCACGCGATTTGTTGTTTGTATTTCAATGCATCTTGATCGTACATAAGCAGATGACGCCCTGACTTAACAGGCGGTAATGGGAGCATGCCGCGCCGCTGAACACTGGAAAATGAAGCAATTCGGTGCTCTACTTTAAGGCTAAATGCTCGCCAGGTGGCTGCATACCGGTATTTGATATGACCACAGTGTTGAAATCGTATGGCACGAAAAATGAAGAGAAATTGTCGAGTCCTATGTGATAAGGATTGGAGATAGATGCAATATAGATTATGTGAATGATTAGTGTGAAGCCTGCAGCGGCTGTAATTGCTTTTTACACGTGGTGTTAACCCAGTGTCACATGGTGCTTTTGTTTGCTTTGTAATCTCTCTAAGAGTAAATTAAAACTTAGTTGGCAGTGTGCCTCTTTCCTGTCTTTATGCCTTCCTTCAGTCGTGCTTTGCGTTTAGGCAAAAATTTCTTGATAAAGTGCAAACTAGCCTGAACAGTACCCTTCATTCAGCTGACTTCTTTGATGTATATTCAAGCACAAAACCATAGGATGTCCGCCATTAACAAATGGCATGGTAATAAATAAATAATTTTCTTCAAGTCGACTTGTAAGAACCCCCTGATGTTCACCACGCTCACCTCTACAACCTCTGTGACAGCAAAAAAAAAAAAAACCAAGGAAAAACAAACGAAATCTGCCACAGCGTTGACTGCAAGCATAGCCACGACAGACTGCATCATCGCCACCAGCGACTTCAAGCATGCATGTCGCCACTTTCAAAAAGGTGTATCGCACATCAAATATACAACGAAGTATGCAGACGCTAGCGATCATCTACATCACCTGGACATCAGGCCATACTTATCTACAAGGGATTGAGGCTGTACACGCAACAGCCCGTGAATTCATTTTCCAAGGATTCCTAGAAAGCAAAAAATTACCACCGGATTTTCTCACCCGCCTTTAAATCCAAAGTCATTCTACAAATATCGTTTACTATTACCAACAAATATCCTCAAACTAGCGTTCCCCTCTTCCCCCTTTCAACACCAGCGACACATGGCTTTATTGACGCCTACAAACACACACACACGACAACACGACATAATGTATCACCCACCACGTGCCACTGCGAATGGCCATCCTCTAAAGGAAGAAAGGAGGGACTGCAGGAAAGAGAGGGGGTTAACGATACAATCAACTGCAACCAATGCTTACCAACGACTTCCAATAAACGCATCGGACTTCCATAATGAACACATTAAAAAATTTTAACTTTAATTACTGAAATTATTTTTATACATTCAATACGCGCTTATACTGAAGTGACCGGATTGTACATTTGGAGGTGTGTGAAGATTCGAAACTTCAAAAACTTCGTGAATCGTTTTCGGCAGTCAATTTTCTGCGCTGTTTTAAATATTTGAAATTTACAAATACTGGAGCATCTAATGCTTTTTCTGACGCAAGAGTGCCAAACTTTCAGTCTTCACTGCATGGGAAGACCTTACAGGCTGGTGTTTCCGCATGACGCCGAAGGCGTGAAAAAAGCCTGATGTACAAGAATTGCCCCAAGCAAGTAGCCGGGAGCAGATCCGCTTCCAACCTCTCCACTCAATAAACCAGTTAAACCACCACCACCACGCAAGTGTTCGCTAACTGGGGTGTACGTTAGCTCAAGTTCAACGCTACGTGAGTAAAATTTAAAACTCGAGAATAGGTGGCCTGCGAATTTTGTGGCATGAGTGAGAAAGCAAGAGTCATTGTTGGCTTGTTGGTAAGGTCTTACCAGAAACTAGCATGCCCAACCTCCTTTCAACGACTGGATCATACTGCTGCCAGTCATTAAATAACCTTAGTATACTTACTGTGTTCACAGCATTCTGCGAAACACCCATTTCTTTATGGAAATGTATCCAAATTTCTATTTTCACTGCTTTGCCATGTATTTAATATTATTTTATCTGTTATATTAAATTTTTTTTGCATATCAAGAGCTGGTACATGAACACAGACGTGTCTTGTTCTGGCTGCCTAAGATGTCTTTTTTAACAGCGAAGCTGTTTAGCAAGTACGAATTTTTTGTATCCGAAGTTAAAAATAGCAAGAAATTGCCGAGTGCGCGTAGGAGAGCGCGGGCCCCGCGGTGACCGCCCAGATGTTAACAAAACAAAGAAAATGCCTAGCGCTCGTGTGTGCCAGCCTCGCGACGACCGCCCTACGACCCCTGCGCACGTTAGGCAAACCAAGCATAACCATTTAGGGAGATTGGCCGAGATTGCTGCGACTGCCTGGCTGTAAAAATGAACAAAATGCCGAAAGCCCGTGTGTGTATGCCTCGCGGCGACCGGCCAGCGTCCCCAACGTCGTTTGTCAAGCCAAGCATACCCAAGTACGGAGACTGACCAAGGTTGGCCAAAAAAAAAAAAGACTCCAACGTTCGCAGTAATCGTGGCAACACTTGCTGGGAATGAGAGACTCGTCATAGTCTAAGCCCATCCAAGGCGATGTCCAATGATTATCTCTTCCAATCAATTGGAAAAACTCGCGTTTATAGCCGAAATGGTGGAGTAAATGTCGTTGCGGGAACAAAGTAGAAGCAAATCGGCTGCAATCGTGGACCTGAACCTTCGTGATGGCCGTGGAGATTGGGTGCAGCTTCGCTACATTAAAGTCATAAGCGTTAGTGTAAGCTTCCTTCATTTTTTATGTGGCCATGGTTTAGAAGGTCTACAGACACTAAAGAAAAGACAGTCGAATTTAGAAATATTAAATTCGCTGCCAGCTTTTACTATTTGTATTCAGTTCACAGAGTAAAACTGGTAATCACACACCTCTAAATATAAATATAAAATGTAAGTTGTCTTTGCACAAGCATAAAACATTCGGGTTGCCATTTTCATGAGACAGCTAGAGAAAGAAAACTGACACGAAAATTACACCCATCTCCCCGATGTGAACCATGAGTAGGATGCGGAGCGTCATGGGGGTTCCGTTTGCGTTTCCGTTATGTTAGTCAGCCAAATTTGGTTGAAATGCTGTGAACCCCGTAATGCTCATATATCCTACTCATGGTTCCCTTCTGGGAGATGGGTGTAATTTTCCTTATTGCATGCGTATATACGCGAGTGAGACGAAATTGAAGTGGTATCTAAAGGTCTTTATTTAGGTTCGCACGTCTCCTTACTTTGAGTATGACGGCCTTATGGTCGCTAAAGTGCACAGTCAGTGGATCTCGTAGCAGCGGTTGTATGCAGTCGTCGCCGTTGCAGTTGGTAAAGACTAGATCGATACACGTTCCGTGGATTGTAGTTGGCTCTCTCGATACGCACTGCAGCGAGTGACGCGATGCCATGTACTGCACTATCCAATCGCTCTTGGTGATGTCGACATTAAAGTCTCCCACGAGAACGAACGGATGCACCGTGTTTGTACATTTCTTCTTGTAGTCACCCATTGCCTCGTCGATGTACCTTTCCACGTTTGTACGTGAGAGGTTGGGTGCGAGGTACATTGTCATGACGGTAACGCCGCTGGCGTCGTCACCGGGGTATCACACGTTGGCGGCACAATGCTCGCCGCTGCTGCGTTGGCAGTCGGCAGTGGTGGGTGGTCGGAGTTGCAGGTCGAACGCACCCACGGAGCAGGAGGAAGAAGAACGTTTGACGTACATTTCTACACCACCGGCACGGCGTACAACTCCCCCTTGAGTACGCGCGACCGTAACGTAACCCGCAATGCAAACGTTCACCGCGTTTCACGTCTCAGTGAAGCAGAGCACGTCCACTTTGGTGAGCACCGGGTCTCGCTCAATGTCTGCGGCGTGAGCGCTGAGGGATCGAGTGCATAAGAGCGCAAGCGCAAATTCGTCAGCGTCCGCAACCACATCGCCGAGCACGCTCAAGTACTGTAGCGTGACGGTTTCCAGTCTGTGGTTCTGCAAACGTCGAAACTCGTCCACCATGCTCTTGTCGGCGTTTGCAGAACCGTCATAGAACCGGTGATCACCCGAGGCGTTAGCGAGGTACAGATTGTTGTTGTTGTTGTTGTTGTTCCTCTTCTATGGCACGTACCCACGTGGGGGATTGGCCAAGAAACGGTGGTGTGCGGACGCCGGACCACCGCCGCCGCCGCGGGACATACCCCCGAGCATAAGATACTCCGCATCTAAAAACCTCATCCCCGACTAATTTCAGTTTTAGTAGCAGTGGCACTTCTTGCGGTTTGTCGAGCAATAGCTTATTTTGGTTGCTGTAAGATTGTTTCATACAAGTCCTGAGTCATTCAAAACTTTAAATTTTATCATGCTAAACAGAAAAGAAATGGACTTGTAAGCATTGCACAAGTAGAAGAAATTTCATAATATCTTTGCTAAAAGGACGAGCTGAAATACAATAGTGTTCTGTGGGGTGTGATAGCACACATTAAGGACATACTGGGTGAACTGTCCTGCATTTGTTGAATGCATGTCATTAAAACAGCTTGATCGTGGCCCCAGAAAGAATTACAATTTTAAATACGGTATCTTGAGAGGACCCATGTAAAGATAGATGTTTCGCACTAGGACTAAGCACAAGGGGTTACCAACTTCTCATTCACTACTCCAGGCATGGATGTGCGTATTAAGGATTGTTTCCAACGGCCCGTAACAACAACAAAACAATCCTTTTCCTTGTGGGCAGCCCTCCCTCCACCGTGCTGCATGTCCTATAACCAGATGGCTTGAGGATTCTGACCGATAAAGTGATTAGCAGAGAGATTATACTGCATGGTAGTTACTGCACCTTCTTCTCAAAGGTGAACGTTACCTGCCGGCCGCAGGATACAGAACACGCTATTATACCTTATGTCGCACAGGTTAACTCTGTTATACTTTGACAAAAACCGCACTGACGCCTATGTTGCAGTGGAGTGCAAAGTGAGTTTTGCGCGCACAATCGTTTGCAGTGGCTAGCTTGGTTAGGAAGAGAGTGGTCATCTGCACTCTCACTCCCCGTGTGACCGTTATTGCTGCGTCTCTCGCCGCTGCTCGAAGGGGACGGAAGGCCAAGCGGCGTCACGCAGGGCGCTTTAATAATACGAAGCGCAGTACCGTGAGTACTTTCCAGAAATTACTAGGAAGCGCACTCATCACTTTTGCAAACGAGCGGGCGTCATTGGTACATCACGTCCATGGTCGCCATCGTAATTTACTACGCGCAATTTAGGTGGCCGCATACACGCGGCCGCCGGCGTTACAGTACTACGCCGCATACCATAGTAAGTACTTTCTAGTTCTTTGGGAGCGCCTCCATCACAATCACAAACCGAAAACCTATGCAAAGCGCCCATGGTGACCGATAAAACAGTTGAGAAATCCACGACGCGCAGCCCAGTGGAGCAACCGGATCACTGCAGCCTAGTCTAGCAAAGTTTCTCAAACCATGCCGTCACATCAGGCAAACAGAAAACAAGTCGCTTTCTTTGTTTTTTTTTTGTTTTGTAGTTCACGCACCCACAGTAGGGCTAGTCTTCCATTCCTGAGCGTAAGGTCTGAAACCGTCGAGTTATCTCGGCACGCTTTTGCGGTCACACGTTAATTAAGCCGCACAGCGTTGACATGCCCTGCCTTTTTTCCTGCATGCTTTCAACTGCTAAAGAATAATACCTTTTCATGCTTTAAAAAGTTGTACGTATTTAACTGTGGACAATGTTTGTTATCTTTACTTGGTCAATAATACATAAAAAAATCTTGATAGGTGTTTGATGGCGCCTGCTTCCGCAAATGTTGGGGCAAGGTTGGACAATATTTAATAATACATATTGCATACTTACATACGAAATACATGTAAAAATACATAAATTCTTGTTTAGCTGACGCATCATATGGTTTTATTAATTGGGCATAAATTATAACAAGTGCCAAAAATTGAAGTAGCCGAGGTTGTTAGGAATGTTTGATGTAATGCCGTATGAAAGGCTGCCTTGAAATACCACTCATTGCATTTTATACATGCAGCGTAGGATCGCTCCAGGCCAATCCGTATGGCACATCTTCACCTCATGGCTGCTGCAGTCATCATTTGGGTTACTTGAAAAACTCTGAAATACCCACAAAAAATTCTCATTAAAGAACTTTTCATTTCCCTTGATGCGGAGGTAGTCACAGTTAACAGATACGTTAATTACAAGTGGTTTCATGAGAAGTAATTAAAACCAGAATTTTGTTGGTACTTCTCTCAAAATTTTCAAACTCTGCGCACATGACCTATTAAAAGAAATCGCGGAAACGTCTTTATCTTTCCATCTTTTATTTATGTTTGTCGTGTATCTGAAGAAGCTTAATCGTTGATTTCACTGCGTAGCAAAATGTGTTCCTGTTAGATAAGGTTTCTATTGCTCCAAATACGGTAGAATATCAGGTAACTTGGGTGGTTTTTCTATGAACCGCATCAAGGATGTTAGAAGGGTTCGATATGGCATTTTGTGATAGGCCTACTAAATTTTTATTTTTCCGTAGTTCGACCTTTAATTTTTTTTTTGCTCAGACACAATTCACATGTGACACACGTAACTTGACGCTGTTAAATTGACCTTTGTTGGGATTGCGAGTGCCTTCTCACATTCGAGGTAACCAAATGATAGGAGGGAGATGGTTGCAAGGAAGCACTAACTTGTATTTCCCCAAATTGTGGAACACGAAAGTTATGAATCTAAACCAAATACAGCAAACATTACGCTGGGATGGCTTACAAATTTAAGTTATAACGTGTATAATTACGAACACTTTCTACAACTATAGTTTGTGCCCTTCTCAAAAACAAAACTACGTTCAGCTGACTAGCATGAAAGCGAGGCAGTGATGCAATGCACAGACCTCCTTGAACAGTTCTTAAATTTAGAAAGAAATGATAATGGCATTGCTTAAAAATGGGCGGTACGTTTAAACACTTCAGGTGAATACATGACAGCCACACTCGCTAGTACTGCTTCAAACGGTACGTTTTGTAGCATAAGCATTTGAACTCTTCAGCACTAATGCTGAATCGTCGTTGGAGGCGTCCCAGGAAAAAAGAAATGTGCAAGTAGGCTATGATTAGGATGTTCCCAATATCTCACATTTCATATCAATGTTATCTCTCCCTATAAGCTCTCTACGAAATATACATCGAAAGTTTGAACGATGGGGCTAAATATCTTCCAAAAGTTGCATGTCAGGCACACTTTGTGACTCAAAAACTGAACCATAGAAACTGTCTCCAGGCCAACAGCGGCAGAAGTAGGATGGTATTCCGCCACACATTTAATGAGAGGAATTTTATCAAAGAGGTTCAGTTCTGAGAGAACGTCCAAGTACGCCAGATTTCGGTTCGCACTGCAGAGCTACAGGAAGCAAGTTGACAGGAGGGTACGAGATTTTAAGCAGTAACGTACATTAAATGTGACCGCTCAAAACACTCGGCTTTAATATAACAATGGTGGAATAGCTGTTTGTTTAACACCTATGTGGTACCCCTGCTAACAGCCATATGAAAAAAGATTAATTTTTATTACCTAATCGAATCGACCATCGTGCTACGTTTCCCAAACCTATTTCTCCATAGCATGACTTTGCCTAAAAGACATTAAAAAATGAAAGCCCTTTTCTTAAGATAATGGTGGTTAAAACGAGGCGCTCTTTCTCAAGCAGCCTGAGGCAAAATCGATGTCGAAAATCTAAACTGCTTCAATTGTGTCGAATGATGCAATCGGATAAACATTGGCTTCAATACGCAAGGTTCCCAGGTTTTATTCGGACAACAACAAGCGTTTTTTTTTCTTGAGAGAGAGAGAAAGAGAACGCTTTAAAGTGGGCTGGCGAGGTCAGCTCTGCTAGCGGCTGTGCTTGCTACGCCAGGTGGGGATGACAACAATGCTGTAAGGTGATTTTTTTTCTTGAGGCGCTTGGTGTGCCTTTATAAAAACCCATTGTGTAAATTGGCTTCCCTATCGTTATTAGTGATTAGAATTTTGGACTTTGAAGACATTGACTTTCTACTAGAGAAAGCTTCACCTTTCATTTTACCCGCGATCATCATCATCGTCAGAGAGAGCTGGCTTTCCTGCACTGCGTTTTGCTGTGAGCCGTTTGCCACTAATAAGGCATATAAAACTGTGCGTTTAAACATGAAGTCGTACTTCTCCCGAAAGTGAGCAAGGATCAGGAGTTTTTGCGTTTGCACTGAAGCCACAGCTGCCAGAACATGGCAGTTTGCTTCATGTAATGACGATATAACTCCCACACTAGTCACAACGCGTTTCGGTAATTGTACTTACTTGTCTCCTCTGAGGTGACATCATATGTCACATCCGCTGTACTTGAATCCGAGATCCTAAAGATAAAGGCAGAACATCAATCCAGGCTTCAAACTACTAATGTCACAGCAAGATTTCTGAATGTTGCGTGCAAAGCTGCATACATGGGGGAACAGTAAAGCAATCTTGAACACTGCGGTACAGATTCATTAAGACCAAAACTGTACTTGAGAAATTTGTGGGACTGTTTCGTGAGTAAAAGCCTCTCTAAACTGCAGAAATGAGCAAAGAAACGAAAAGGAACGGAACCTTGACTGTTTAAATTCGCAGGTGGAAGCTACTGCGGTTTATGGTCTGTAGAATAAACGCAGCTTTGATGAAAACTATGCTGTTTCGGCTCAATTTATTTTGCTTCGTGGATAACGATCTCTGGACAATTTTTCGTAAAAGTATGCGTGATCGGTTATTGATTCACAAAATTTTGCAGAACATTAGGTTACCCAGAAGCCCTTGCAGTATAAAAAATTAAATTGAAACCTTAACCCAACTACGGAACACTTGCCTACCATGCCGACTCCACCCATGAATCCAGAATATTTTACTGCATTTTGAATTTCATTATGAGACCCCATTCGGACACGCACAAAATAATTTTGATACTTGCTCCCTCCTAATAATTGCGCGGCCACAAATATAATTTTACCGATTGAACTACTTTGTATATTTAACGCTGAATCATGTAGCAGTGCGAGATAAAAATACTTGAGCGCTGGAGAATGACTTGCAAAAAATAACTAAACAATTTTCTATATTTAGAAGAAAAGAATTTATATTCCTTTTTTTTCCTTTAGAAAGTGGAATTTTTTCCTTAGGAAAGTGGATTCGGTGCTGGCGTGGGCTGTTCCGCCATATTTTTATTTACAACCTTTAGGAAACAACACTCTTCTGGAGTTTTTTTTCGAAACGAACCATTTGTTTCACACTTATTGTGATGTGTTATAGGCACCAACGAACGCCTGTAGTTGAAATGTATTGTAATATGTTTCTTTCGGCTGACAACTCTTGCAGCATAGGTATACCTTGTTGCCACACGGGGTGAGTTAAATTTCGAAATGATTACAGCAGGGCTAGGAATACTTACACCGTTCTGAGTCGCTTCCTCCTTCTGAGCATAACGACTGCAATCACCATGGCAGTTATTACAAGGGCCAAAACAACAAGCACAGCCGTCAGAATGGGAGAGGTGTATCTTTTATCTGAAAAAAAAATTAAATGAGGTGCTCAGAATCCAAGAAGTCGCTTAGCGATAACATTCTCACGGCGTCACAGTTCTTAAAGCACCAAAATTGCATATACAATTTCATGAGGATTCGCTCTTACGAGCCAAGCGTTTCGTTTGTCTTACCAAAAATCTTGACAGCGTAACTGTAAGTTTGCCTGAACGACGATTTCGGCCTAACATGAATACCCAAAGTGAGACGCAAACTTAAGTGCTACAAAAACTATAAAAAAAGATGGCCCAATATTATGGCCAAGAATACTGACGCAGGGAGTGTGGTTTTATTAATAAATGAGGCGGTTTTTTTAAATAGGCGAAATCCAAAAACCGAAATTAAACCAGATAATACTGCAGTGACAAGAAAAACTCGGCAAGTTTTTTCTAGAAAAGAGGTTGCAAAGAAACAGGTGAAATAACGCCCTGAAAACGTGTATGCAGATACTAGTTTGTATCGAAAATGAGACATATCCTGCTTTACATTAATCAATATTAGCCATATTCATTTGACCAATAGGAGTTTGCTTTTAGGGTGACTGTTACAGCTGTTCCTTGAATGTTTGCAGAAGTTTTTCTTGATTTTCTGAGCTGGCTTATTATGAATTGAGACGGAGATTAAGAGATCGGTGAACGGTCGTTTCCCGGACGTCGAAAACAACGTAAACAGACGAAGAAGCGAGCGAAATGAAACTGGGAGACGTGAAACAATCATTTCATCTCGCCTCTTCCGTCTGCAGAGAGTAAATATCCGTATTTTTATTTTTGTACTCTCATATTTACAATTTCAGTACTTAGCTAAACAGCCACCGCGTACAAGCCCTGGCATATCCCCCCCCCTCCCCTTCGTGGGTACAATCGACTTCATTGAGGTGACGAAGAAGATATGAGCAGCCTTCTTGTCAAGCGTTTTGGAAGTTCATAGCAAGACAATGATGAGCTTGCTTACTTCGTGAGTGTCTTCAGGCATGCCCGAGGAAAATATCCTACGGAAGAATTCGAAAGAGCTGTTAATGCTGTCACCTGCTCTTAATGTGTACTTGTACAGTTCTTGAAGCGCTGCTGCAGATGTGCAATGCCTTTTATGCCAAAACTCTATCGTAGCATTCGTGGAAGTCAATAGTTCTGATAAAAATTCCGCATCAACTTGAATGGTCCCATTCAATATGAGCCAAATCTAAACTTATCCGGAAATTGCTGTAACCCATCGTATAATTTTTAATTACTTGTGGCCATAAACTTCCCCTACCTGACATGTAAAACATTTTCCATAATAGCTTTGACAACGTTGCATTTAGGTCCGGTAACAAACTTTCGCTTTCCTCTGAAATCCGCATTGTGTCTGTTTGGCTCGTTTAGAGAAAAAAACTGCCACATTCTATATAGACCATTGAGTTCGGTGAAACTCGGGCTAGACTAGGGGGGTGTTCCGGTTGCATGCTCGTCTATCACTGCAGAGGTCCATGGTTGGAACCCCATTCTGATCTTAATGAAACAACTTTCGTTTGAACTAAATTACCAAACTTCGTTTACAGGGCTTTCCTGGGAAACTGGGAGCCAACTCAGGCATTCCTTTGTCTATTTATTATCCTTTAGCTATTTATAGTTTTGTGTATTTTGTGTCTCATCAGTCGGCCATTTCTTGTGCCGCATATGCGCCACACGCGCCGAATTTTTGCCTACGTATACAGTGTAAATAATGCTTTCGCATGAAAACAGCGCCGGTATAGTTCTTAAGCAGTACACCAACCCCGGCTTAAAAAGTGCACTGCAGTAAACGCACTGCAGTAAACTCGTAAACACCAGTCAGTTACCCGTCGTTTTCTGCGTGCGTGCGTCCGGTATGCTTCCGATGAGCCGTTGACAGCGATGTCCTCCGTAGCCATTGGGACAGACGCAAGATGGGCTGGGCTTAGCCGGCGTCCACATGCAGACACTGTCATTGAGGCAAAAGTTGCGTGGACATTCTGGAAAATAAAAAAGCGGAATTGTGCGAGCATGTAGGCGTAATTTGAATTGAACTGGGGGAGACTGGGGAGTGGTTCGTCCCTTTAGACACGAAACGTTGAGCACCCGAGCTTAGATTCATCAGGGGGGCCACTTAGGGTTTCAGTGCAACGATCAATAACAGGACAACTTCTGCTACAAGCGAGCTTTCCGAGCTGCGCTCCGGTTTCACAATCATCCCCGAGCAACCACAATGTCAGTGGGCAGTATTCTCGTGCAGCACTTTAGTGTTAAAGGTGTTACCCGTAAGGTCAAGATGCTTTAAGGGCGCACTACCCTATAGAGCTCCAGTGTTTTCCCACCTACTGTGAACGTCAAGGTGAACACTGCTGCATACAAGGTACAAAGCGTACGAATGCCAGTATTACTCAACCTATTCTCTAGAAAAGATGCTTCATTTCTGGCATAAAGGTTTATCGGCAGCATTCAGCGATATACGTGGGCGGTTACGCTGCATCAGTGCGCGCGCCTGAAATCCATATACCCGCACTGCAAGGCCAAGACGCCACTTGGACTCCCCAAGCATGACTAAGTGGTCAACACCCCGTGAAGTTGAATGCCGTTTGCACAAGGCACACATGGTGCAAGGCACAATAGGTTACTTTACCACAATGTTCACTTTGTGACGTGCGTGAACACCGATTTCGATCACCTTCTTTGTTAATTTGCACGCTTTTCAGCCCCTGGAAGGGCCATAACCGCGCATCATGGGCGAAAAAATGGCAAAAAATGCAAGTAATTATAACAATCGCCATGTACATGATCATACTAACAAAATCAGCGTTTTTTGTTTTAATTTGGTGTTCGTTCTAAAACATCACCGGTTTCATTACGGGCCATTATCTCCCTTTTTCTCTCTCTCTCACACCCTCGCTTTCTAGGCCTTCTGGACATGACGGCACAAAATTGGCATACTTAAAGGGGTCATGCAGACAAAACATAATTTTGGTCTTTCGAAAGACTGCCTCAATAGAATCATACTAACATCACTTTTAACGTAAACTTCGCTCAAATAAGCTACATAATTCAGAAAAAAGGGAATGACCATGCAACCCTTTAGCTCATTTACCGCAACAGAACCTGTGTAGTCATGCGCCCAGCTCTGCGATTGGCTGAGGCCGGCAAAAGCAAACGCAAATTAGGCAAGGATTATAAGTTTGCCGAACGGGCTATTTGCGCTAAGTTTGAGCACATTTTTTATAGTAGTGAGGATGGTGGGGTAAACAGTGGAAGTTACAAAAGTACACGTAAACATAGAAGTACCGATCCGTACTGCTGTTGGTACTGCGAGCACTATGCTTGTCTTAGCTGCACAACAGTGACCCGCTTTGGGGCTGTCTCAGTCGACACTGGCCGATTAGCGTAAGCAACGGTGTCTTACGTGACCATATTTGTCGAGCGAACACCATGTTTTACGAAACGGTTATTTTCTACTTTAACATAAACAAGCCGGGTGTAGACACGGTCAAAAACAAAGCAAAGGCAGGAAACGGCCAGGCGCACTACGGTGGCTCCATCTCGGAGAAGTGAAGGCAAACAAGGCTCCGCAGTCGGATGCCGAGCCTAATGGCGCACTAGGTTTTGCTTGAAGGCCTGTTCTTGCGAAGTCATTTCAGACGTCCCAAAAACACACGATTTCTTCTCATTGAATAAAGCATCGCTTGTTTCCGGGCAAGTGCTGCGGGTACTATGAAACACAAAATCTTTCCAATAAAACAAACTTGCATTTTGTCTGCACGGCCCCTTTAAAGAAGTGACTTCTCACTGGTATGGCATGGTACTTATAGATTTAATACGAGGTCAGCTTGTTATTGCTTCAAGGTTTAGGCCAATGTAAAGAAACCCCCACATAAAAGTTTGACCGCTGCGCGGACTCATAAAATCCCTACAAACACGTACATCAACCTAAAAAGTTCTGTAAGCACCGATAAAGTGTTAAATAACGACGTCTGAAATGTACGAAAATGAATAAATAAAAGGCGTAGGTAGGACAGTAAGGTTCTAACACGTACGCACAGTGTACAAACAGGTTATCACGTTACAGAAAGTGTAATGGCCGCATTATTCGAAAAGGTCTGTTACATACCTCGGCACATGGACTCGTCTGAGCCACCCACACAGTCTTCATTGCCATCACAGAGTACGGAGCGTGGTAGGCAAGCAGTGGGAGATTGGGTTGCGCAGAAAAACTCGTCTTCGTTGCATGATTTCCCACTTTCTGCAGTCGAGAGGGGGAATATATTGCCCCGAATGGATTATTTGTATTTATTACTTGCTTATATACTTGGCTACCTCACTAGAAAGGCAATAATGTAAGGGTGACAGAAATGTAATGAGGAATACAAAAATACAATAAAGTTGGCGTACGGTTAGTTTGTGCTCTTTTTAAGTTACTTATTCGCACACCACAAAATGAAAATACCAGATGGCAGGCTTGGGTACTCAATTAACGGCAAAAATGGCGTGTAGAAATAACAGGTTCAATTACAAATAAAAGAGATAAAGGACCACGCAAACGAAACTGTGCATTTGCAGAAAAAAGGCCTAATGTTTGACAAAAGACGACAGATGCACGCTGGCAAGAAACATTACGGCAAGGAGGTGCAGTGTAGTGTAATTTGAGGAAATAAGCATGGAAAAATACTCAAATACTAGAGTTCTTTTCACGAATTTGTAGTCAGCCACGATAAGCACCAAAGGATATGCACCTAAGCTTTTTCATGTTCTTTCTTTGTTGCTGCAAGTTCTCGAGTTAGATATATTAAACTAAGCAAGTGTATTAAGCATTATAGTTATTTTTTGAGTGCAGGCAATTTTAATACTTTATAAATATCGGACGACTCGGGGAAAATCGCCGATGCAGAACACAGAGTGGGTGACATGTACCCGTGTAACGTACTGTTGGTTTAACATGCGCCTTCCTCAAGGCGAGTAAGACGCGGCAACCGTAATCCAGTATTGGATAGCCACACGGATTTTTTATGGTAGTCATAAACAGTATTTTTATTAGCTACCACCTAAATTCGAAAAACTAGAGGTCCCGCGAAATGTGCGAAGAAGGCCTAAAACATAATCGAAGGTTTTTAACAAAGATCTAGTGTGGTCTTCAGAGTCCACCTCTCGTGAACAGCTCACTGGCAATAGACAGATTTAGTTGGGCGTTCCGGGCGTTAGCGTATTTATGGGCGTAAAGCGGAGCGTACGCTCGTCGCGACGCGCCCATGGATAGTTTTAGTACAGCGTTTTTCGTAGCGTGCGCTAACGCTTGTGGCGCCACCTGTTGAACCCAACGCGAAGTACCCAAATTTAACTTTTTTACGTGGCTAACCAAGGCAAACTGTAGCTGGACGGCGTTTCTTTTTTTTTTCAATGCGTTAACGCTGGTTTCGATTGTAAAAATCTTGCAAGTACGATAAAAAAGTTCTCTTACCTTGATTCAGTATTAGGGAAAAATATGATACACCCGTCGCAATTGTTTTGCTCAACCGCGCGACGCCGAAGTTTTGAAGCAACACGCAGTACTCGGGATACTCACTTTATTCAGCTCTGAAATATGGCAGGACCATGCGACAAATACAACTGAGCATGGCATGCGACGCTAATGCGACGCGCAAAATGAAACAGCGGGTAGGCTGGCACGGCGGTTTAGTGATACGCTTCACCCGGGTGTAGCAACTCAATCAGATACACGATGCGTTCTATTACTCACTTCCTCTTATTTGTGGAGTCCAACTACAAATCCTTCACGTTTCACACGGTAGCGCAACATCCTCGGCTCGCACCCGAAGGCGCGACGACGGCGCAGGCGAAAACTCTTGAATTCCCTAAATGGAGGCCGCCGATCTGCACCAACACTGCGCGCATTCCACCGCCGCGACACGCACACAAACACCGCCGCCCGCTTCGGGAGGCATCCAGGTTGTCCTTGGTCGCTCATTTCTGGTCTGCATGCCTGTTGGAACTGAAACGTTGTCGCCAAACGAGAAAAACACGCGACGGTCCACGTTTTCAGTCGGGGAACCTCCTGCCACGACCGGCCGCCGACATCGCCGAGGCAGCAGCCATTTTGAAAGCAAGGGGCCTCCCAGCAGGTCCGCAGCGCCCCGCAAGCGCCCCGGAGCGTATACGCTCCCAGCCGTTGCGTGCGTAGCACCGTATCGCCGGGGCGTTTACGTAGCGTACTGCGCATGCGCAGTCGCGAGCCGCCCCGCCGGGGCGTACGCTCGTCCGGAGCGCGCGCCCAACTAAATCTGTCTATTGTAAAGAACCTTTGGCGCTTTGGGTCTTCTTTGGCGCTCTTTGCCCTCGTTGGCCTTGCGCCATTAAACACTAATCATCATCATCATCATCGTAAAGAACCTGGTTTTTCTAAGATTTTTTTCAGCGATGTGGTAATACAAACATGCAGCTGATCAAATTTGTGTAATAATGGTGTAGTAAAAGAAACACTGACTTATTAGTAAGGTAACAAAGCCTCCGTTCACCGAGTTTATAGCAGTGGGATACATTTTTGGTGTCAGAAAGGACGACCGCAAGCAAGTTTGACGGGTGTTTGCTGGATGCTGCGGATTTTTCGATAACTATAACTAAACAAACAATCCTGGAGAATATTTAGCTTGTGCGGAGCTGAAGACACGGATTAGTTGACAAGGCCTGTGCCAACGCTATTGGAACTGCTTCTTGCGTTCGTTAGTAGATTACCTAGTCAGTTATAGTCAGTGTAGTATAGTGTTTTGCGGTGCTCACTTAGTTCGAGCTGGGAAAAGGCGAAGTAACATTTTACACTTAAAGCTCATTAAGCGAACGAAGTTTGTACTGAATGGCAATGAGAAACTACCACCACCACCAGCACCCCTACCCCATCGTCATCATCATCATTACCATAATCGCAATCATCACACTAACACTACGACTAAAATATAGCAAATATAGTTCAAATGGTCCACTGCAGCCCTATGGTTTTTCCTAAAGGCTTCTAACCAGTTCACTGTACCCTGAATCATTCAAATCCATTCCATGCCCTCAAGCTTACTTATGTCATTTCTTTACAATGTTTGGATCCCAGCCTATTAATTGCCAATCTGTCACTTGGGTGGTCCACCTGCTGCGAGTCATTGGCATGAGATGGTCTTTCTGTGACGCTTCTTAAGTAAATATTACATTGCTGATACCACAGGGTGTCAAAGTGCATAAATAAGAAAATGAGGCCACGAAGCCAACACGTACCACACATCTCGTCGCGTCCGTTAGGACAATCGGAAACTCCATCACAAAGTAGCACGGAAGGGATGCAGGTGGCGTCGTCCTCGCAGCTAAAGTGGCCGCTGGGACATACAAATGGTCGCTTTGATGTCGATATAACGGAGGCTGTGGAAGTAAGCTCTTCCTCAAACTCAGACGTGCTTGGTTCCTCTGGAAAAGTGAACAATGGTGCTTTTTTTACAACTCATGAGAACATAAAGATATTTTTATAACAAGAGAAAACAGTTTTGTAATTTTTACGCAAATATTTCTCACAGCTGTCATGGTTCTTAAAAATCCTACCACCTTGATACAAAATTCACAAGGTCTCTTATGTTGTCCCTAAGACGACTTGAAGGGGAAAACTTGATTTTCGGTGCGTCATTGAAAGAGTCATGCGATGACCGCCACGATGCATGTTTGGTTCGACACGCTGGCACATTTGTACACGTGCGCTTCTACTAGAGGGGATACCAATAGTCGTTGTTTACATGAATGTGACAAGTGGCGCTTCGCATCACGTCGCATCAACTTTCTAGCGCATCGCATTCATGTAAACGGGGCTATGCGCTAGGAGAGCGCGTCACATTAATGCGCCAGGCAGAGCTGGATTTAGACGAGTAAGTCGACTTTCTATCTGCGTGTAAACGTGAGCGTATCGCATTAGGATTTCTGTCGACAACAACAGTACGGCATGTAAACGCATCTTTGCATTTAAAAACATCTTAATCGGGTGTGAGACGCCAAACCATGGTAGTCGAGGGAAAAAACGCGAACCAGCCGCGCCGAAAGCACCGAAAGCGCCATAAACGGTGCTTTGCCTTCGACGTGCGACAGCCTATGGGGACACCACAACACCGGTTAATGCGCTACATGTAAACGCTAGCGCATAGCAGTACTTGTGATGCGCTAGGAAATGTGACGCGCTACTGTAGCATTCTGACGCATTCATGTAAACGGGGCTATTCTCCCCATTTCGATGTTATTATTGCACCCGCAACCATTAGACAACCAGAGAAACTCGCTTTGCCATTTACAAATTTCCAATTTAATTAGTCAGCCGATTTAGCCGCGTTGGATAAATTGTATTTATCGCCAACATTAGCTTGTTGACTCAGCAAAGCCATTCAAAAAGAATTTTCTTAGTTGTCCCCATTCAATCACTCAGCCATATAATTTTATAGCCTTACTCATACGCCTTATTACCTGTGTCATCATCCTCTTAACCTAGCACAAATCCATACTAAATCACATTGGTTCCCTTTCATTCCCGCAATTGACGTATTCGTGCACTTTATTTGGCTTTAGGTAATTTTGACTCGCCTTATTTCCTTTAACTCACTTCGATCCCTCTTAATTTACTTTCTTATACTATAGTTCACATAGTGATCAACTTAGTCGCGCTGTAATTAATGAGCCACGTGGCGCTGGCACTCGGCGAACTCTTGCTCAGCTGCAGGCAAGTTCGGGATATTGTGCTGCTGTAACACACTAAGCTCCTACTCTGGAGACTCTGGTTTGATACCCATACGAACACCAATGTACGCATTTTTTCTTCTGTTAGCAGAGGAATTTTTACTCGATAGGCGTGTACGACCAGTTTTTATGAAGGTTCACCTAGCAACGGGATATTTAATGTTTTTGCCCTAACAAATGACTGCGCAGAAAGTATCATATTTAAGACGTGACTGACGGTTGCGTACTTTACATACAAAATAACGTTGCTCTTCTTTGCCACCATAGAGACCCTCTTTCGGTTCACACTTAAGAATTGACTACGTTAGGGGTAGATAATCATGATCTCTTTCAACAGAGAACAGTGGCCATTATTTCAGCTCAAGCTTTCACAAGAAGAAATGCAAACCGCCAATGGTTTTTAGCTCAAGAAAAGCAGTTCGAAATCTCCACGGTAGAATAATTTGCTAATAGAGGGGTCATGACGGAAATTTGAAACGCACCAAAAAGACCGGAATTTACGAACAGGCTCTTTGCGCTTTTTTTACGGTGGCAGCGGCCCGTACACCTACGGCTTCTGTTTTTGGTGCTTTCCCGCACGTTAAGGCTCCATGGACAAGACCACCTAACTGTGTGGCTGCGGAACAGCGAGACTACATTGTGCCGCTTGGCAACCGACTGCTCTTTAGGAGGGCCCCGGCCTGATTGTAAGCCTACACCACGGTTTCCGCAACACGGCCAAACAGGTTACATCATTCGAATTACCTCACCATGTCCCTGTCGACGAAAACGAAATTCGACGCTGTCTGGTGATGTCCCTAAATTTTTTCGGCGTAGCAGATTTCAGGCACCGAGGCATCGGCGCCTACGGCAGCAACGGCGCCAAAATATTGCTGGGTAGGGGCAGTGGGCGGCGCCAGGTGCCACTGAATTTATTCCTCAACATTTTGACCCTGCCCTGAGAGCAGCGATAAAATTAAACCAGCAGTACAACATACATATATTAGATTCTTTGGTGAGATAACACGTCATCAGCTCCTTACAAAGGGGATGCCACTATGAATGAATGAATGAATGAATGAATGAATGAATCAATCAATCAATCAATCAATCAATCAATCAATCAATCAATCAATCAATCAATCAATCAATCAATCAATCAATCAATCAATCAATCAATCAATCAATCAATCAATCAATCAATCAATCAACCAATCAATCAATCAATCAATCAATCAATCAATCAATCAATCAATCAATCAATCAATCAATCAAACTTCGCCACATTTACCTTGCTTGAATTGCGACCTGCGACCGCCGGAGATATAACGGAGTGGTAGTAGCCTACGGTACCGATCCCTCTGGACCCGGCTTTTAGGTATGCAAGCATGAACGTACTAAAAACAAAAACAACGCTGATACAATATTCGTAAGATCGACCATGATATTTTATTTTTCCGTATTTCCGTGGTTTGAACTTTCAGAACCTACTTGTAGTTGCTTTAAATGAAGGAGCTTTTTTTTGCGCGCAACTCTGTCTGTCCTTGCGCAAATATTCACAGGAAGGTTGCGGTAAATTTGCTTTGAAGCAGCTTCCACAGGGCCGGATATTGCATGGCAGCTCCATTATTTTTGCCCGAAAACGTGGTTTTTGTTTCAGGAATGATAGCCACACTTACAGTAGCTCATCGGCTTTCAAGTCGAAAGAACTGGAAATTTTGATAATGCAGCTCACTCCTGATCAGCCTTCTTTGAAAACCGCATACATCTGCCGATATTTTTTTTATTCCCCGTAGGCGTACCAAGCGACCGGAAAACAGTGCGAACTGAAATTGAAATTTCTTTACCGTGCGGCTGCAGGTGTTGCGCACCGGTACAAAAAAAAAAAAGCCTTAGCGTGCGATAATAGGCTCATTGCAACTACGGTGTGCACATATATTTATAAAAACTCTGCACTTTAACGTCAACTCGAGCACCAACATCCCTGCATGGCCTCATGGTGAATCAGCAAGTCTAAGCGCAATCACACAAGAAAATGAAAAAAGTAAAGAATTAAAGAAAAATTGTGACTGACCTACCAAGGGAGCATCCCGAAAGAACAACAGACAAAAAAAAAAAAAGAGCTTGTTTGGCTTGCTGCGTTTCTCCAACGCCAGTGCACCAAATAGCGCTGTATTAGATCCTCGCTGTTTTGGTACACGGGGATCGCCATGCACGAGCCGGTCGTTGTTAGGACTAATTGTTTCGCTATGATCTATATGGCGTCAAACGAGCGCCGCCTTGCCACCGCCCCGCAAATGTCAAACACATGGCCGGGCCCGAGCCATGCTTGAGCTAGGTCATGCTCCTCACCTAAGCCAATGCACCGGAACTACTTTGTGCGAACGCCCCCTTCCCACCCATTCTGGTACATAGTGGCCAGCGACAATGCTTCAATGAAATCACAGCTAGGTCACTCCCGCCCAGGGGACAATGACACCAGGAATGAATTTTAAACATACGGAAACGAAGGTTTTTGTCTGATACCTCCATGGCACGGCAAGCCCGCAAACCAATCCAGCCTCAGATGTGCCAGAGAAGGCGAGACCACGACGTGTGGCGGGTGGCACCTGGATAGTTTTTGACCGGTAAGCCCTGTTTTGCGCACATACTGCTAGTGGCCATTAAAGTACAAGGGTCGGGAGATATTTGCCGCTTTTTGTCACTGACTAAACATCTGAGCAAACACACACACCGGTGCTCCTGAAACCTAGAATGTGCCAGCGAATAACTTCCTGTTCATTTTCCTGTCAGTCAGTCGGTCGTACGTGGTAGGAGATAATGCATGTTATACTGAATTTGTTCTATAAAAGAGATGCGTCACTGGACCGCTAGACAACTAGCATTTTTGGGGTTTACCTGTGATGGGAGCTGCTGTGGTTGTGTCCTCAGCGGCCGTTGTACTTGCGAACGGAGGTACTGTTGTTGATGGAAGAATCGGGACCGTGGTTGCTGCAACAAATTATCAGAGTTCGTCTTCCAATAATGTTAAAATGTCTAAAAGATACCACTGCATTCAAGCTGTGTATACCTACGGAGTCAAATGCTTTTCAGAGTGCTCGGCATGTGTTCTAAAATCAATTACGATGTATTGCTTGCGCTATAATGCATGTTATAATGAATTTGTTCTATAAAAGAGATGCGTCACTGGACCGCTAGACAACTAGCATTTTTGGGGTTTACCTGTGATGGGAGCTGCTGTGGTTGTGTCCTCAGCGGCCGTTGTACTTGCGAACGGAGGTACTGTTGTTGATGGAAGAATCGGGACCGTGGTTGCTGCAACAAATTATCAGAGTTCGTCTTCCAATAATGTTAAAATGGCTAAAAGATATAGCTCTACTCAAGCAATGTATACCTACGGAGTCCAATGCTTTTCAGAGTGCTCGGCATGTGTCCTAAAATAAATTACGAAGTACTCCTTGCGCTATAAAATCACTTTTAATACTAGATAATCCAAACTTGCGGACGTCAATTATTAGCACTTGATTATTTCAGGAGAAAAAAAGAACAAAAAGCTGCAAGGGTCTTCTTGAAACTTTTGAAAAATCGCATGCAATGGACAAAACTTGAAAGACCCCTTATTGAGCAATTAGTTAGAGAGCACGTGGACACAAAGAGACTAGCATAAAAAGAGCGAGTAGCTATCCGAACGCACTCACCGTTTTCATGATAGCTTACTTACATACCGAGCGTTAAGAACTAAGCTTATGGTTTTCTTAACAGGTTATCACATAACAAAGTGAGATCATAATTATCGCTGCCAGCACCCCAATTAACTAAAACTCAATTATTACCGTTCTGTTGGCTGCAGTAAGCGGGTATGTTTTTATTTAAACGTTAGAGTAAGAAGTATCAGTTGCAAGAATTCTGATACCGTGTATGTGCTCCAGGATATGTGACTCCAAACTTTAATTGTCGTTACCATGATTACGCATGCAAGACAGTTAGGATCGGCGCAAAGCTCCTCCCTGATGTGACGCGGTTGTTGCGCTGTCATATCTTGATTTCGCCAGCCGAGAGGGGAAGGGACAGTTATAATCTCTGTCAATGCCTCACTCTGTTGTCCGACTAAACGCCGTGCGTAACAGGAGAGCCACATCAGGGAGGAGCTTTGCGCCGGTCCTAATCCTTTCTTATGTACGAAGGTACGTACGTAGTACATACATACATACATACATACATACATACATACATACATACATACATGCATACATACATACATACATACATACATACATACATACATACATACATACATACATACATACATACATACATACATACTATAATTGCAAAAAGAGTGAAATGTCGACAATCTAAATAACCACGTACCCGGACTCGGGGCTGTCCCAGTTACACTCGGGGCTTCTTCGCACTTGCCCGGACGCACATTAATATCATCTATTGCGACGTCGCCGGCGAGGGATCCCGTCTTCGCAGTGATCACAATCTGCGAATTACAGTAAAAGCGGCTGCATTTATCTATTGCTGATTCAGGACAAGAGCTACACCTAGTTTTCACAAACGAGTGAAGCTTTCTTATTAGATGGCCTTGCAAACTATCGAATACGAGTAATGGAGATCACCGAATAAATCGGGGACTACATACCGCTAAGAAAACAACAAAAATTGGGCCGCGTGGAGTTCACACATCACGCGGCCCATTTTTAACTTTTCCTGCAGTGTTCCCCTCTACGAATAGGCAACATTACAGGATTGGATCAAGAGGGGGAACAGATGCGGAAAAAGTATCGGTGCCACTAACATATTCCCAAATAAATACAGACACGTCGCTATATATCAGTACTGCCGCATTTGGTCAATGCCCTCGTCTTACTCAAAGCCTCGGTATAAAGCTTTCTTTTCCAGATTTGAAAAGAGGGCAGCGGTGATAGCTTAGTGTAAGTGTTGGCGCGACATTTATTCAACAAAAAGTGCCGTCGTATTCTTGCCCTTTCTCGGTTTGTTCTCAATGAATTGTTTGCTTTTTAGATTAATATACCTACATGTGGCTGTGAAGCTAGTAGACGCAATACTGCTTACCAAGAATGGCAGAGGAAGCTGGTCTTGCTGCAGAGAAAGAAGCGTCCAATCACTTGGTGCTTCCCGATCTATGGCAACTGTCTGTCCAACCGGTGTCCCGGAAGAGTCCACGAACGTTACATTCAAGGTAGCAAAAGCTATGAAAATTGCGTACAGATTAGGAAATACCTCCGGTAAGCTGTTCGCTTTTTAAAGTGAACAGCTGACGACACATAAACAAGAGTAACTGCGTACCATTTTTCTGTTAGCATACACCAGTTTTTCATCGTAAAATTGTAAAATACCTCTGCAATCGTTCTAAGGTTTGGGTTGCGATATATATATATATATATATATATATATATATATATATATATATATAAGAGAAGAAAAACTTCGAACAAGGTAAAAGCACGATTGTGGCCTACGCTTCAGCAAAAAAAACTTGCTTTCCTCTTATATATATATATATATAAGGCGAACGCAGACTGGCACAAGGGGAATGTATTAGTTCCAAGGCACGCCTCATTACTCAGCGCGCAGGGAACTCGGTGACTCAGCAGAACGAGCCACGACGATGATGATAATGCACAAATGATGATTATAATGGGTATGTACAGGTGAGAGATTGCTCACACTAGCGAATTGCTATTAATTCATTCCATGAGTCCTCTGAAGCAACCAACACACCCATAAACTCTCACTATATGTCTAATGTTTAAGTCTAGTTTACAAACTGTTAAGGGGATGTAGCGTGGTTAAATTATTCGCTTTATTTGAATGTAGATTTACTATATTCTGGTAATTGCATTCTCCGTCTGAACTGTTGCTTTTGTACAACACTACTACGGTCAAAATTGGAGTACGCCGTGCCGATATGGGATAACGCTCCCGACAAACTAACAACTGACCTTGAACTTGCACAGAACAATGCTATTCGCTTCATTATGTCTTATTATAACCGAGGTGCAAGCATGACAGCAGTGATAAATACACTTGGCGTACCACCATTGTCTTCTCTCCGAAAGCTTTTACGTCAAACCCAGGTTTATAAATTGCATCACCACCCGGAACTGTGGAAATTAATTTTACCCCCTCAATACATTTCCCATGGCATTGACTACTCTCAGAAAGTTGGTCTGGAATTACACGACACAAAAACCTTTTTTCATTCATTTCTTCCCCATACAACCAAGAATGGAATCAGCTTCCTCGTTACATTGGTGATGGTAATGGAGAATTTAGCTAATACTGTACATTCGGGAGCAATCTAAAGCTTTTCTTGTGATGATACGCACTGCACTGTGTTATTCTTCTTTTGCTTTGCAGCCCACTCCTCGAGCACAAAGATTGTGCACAAAGATTGTGCACAAACTCGAGCACAAAGATTGTGACTGCTAGAAGTAAACTGCGTCCCACCAATGGAATAAATACACCTCCATCAATATTGGCTTTGTAGACGAGTGCTGGCTATCCAGGACGAATCTGTTTGTAGGGCCGAAATTTCCGCTAGAAATAACAAGGCACGAGACCAACACAACCAGCATGCTTTGTCAATGCGGATAACTTGCTCATTGTTCCCTTTGTGGACTTTTATCTTAGTAGAATTCAGCAGAAAATTTATTTCAGCGTAGCCTAAATACGCATGTCTACACTTTAGCGCCTCCGAATCAGTTGGAAGAAATTGCTCGAAATACACTGGTTTACACTTTAACCCTTCCGACGTTAGACTTACTTAAGTAGACAGGAACTCAGTGCTATGGAAGTGGTGGAAATACTTACGTATACACGTTAACTCCTCCGAGGTTAAAATAACTTAAGTTGACTGCATCTTAGTGTGAATAAATCGGCGGTTACTTATTCGATATTTACCTTCCCACTGGGCAGCGCACGAAGATTTCGACGCTCTTAAATTGTATTGCAATTGAAGGTAATTTTGCAGTGCACTGATACTGCAATAGGGTTACGACATTTTATTCATATTTACCAATGTGGGGCAACACAGTGTGCAGTGTGCATTAACAGGCGCCGTAAGGGGCCACTGAATAACACGAACCGACGTGAAATCGGTGTTATGTATGCGTACGAGGGGACTTCCCGCTATTATTTTATTGAACGAATGGTTTTATTCCACACGTCGGTAATTCCTACCAAATATGGCGAGATAGTTATGTTGGCGTCATAACACTTCGGCGTGTTTCTCTATAACTGTATCGACAATTTTAAAATAATAGTACATTAGGTGCAATTAATGGTGTTATTTTCCTTTCCAATGGACTGTTTTTAGACTAATCTTAAACATTGTAGGTTTATAAGTATAAAACGTGGAAGATGGTAGGATGGTAGGGAAGGCAAGTCCCTTGCTGGAATGTCGGCAATAATCGTGGTCGCTACCTTATTCGAAGTTCCTTTTATATATATATATATATATATATATATATATATATATATATATATATATATATATATATATATATATATATATATATATATATATATATATATATATATATATATACATACATACATATATATATAGAACACAGAAATAAGGATTGGCAGTCAAGAATGCCAAGGTAAGCAAAGGGAAGGATGCTGTAGGTCATTGAAACAGATAAAGAATTTTTGGAAGAAGGAAAGAAAGTGGAGAGAAAATGCCCGCCGGATGGGATCCGAACCCACGACCTCCAGAATACGCGTCTGGTGTGATGACCACTACGCTACCGGCGGGGCTGTTATTCCTCCACTTTCTCGGGTATTTGTGTTAAGGGATTTGTTGTCTGCGCTTAAGTGTGGTAGCCAGCGCCACACGGACTACTCGGGGTGAAGGGGGCCTTCTTTTTTACCTCCGGGTCGTGACTCGAACGTCTACGACATGTCTAGAGTGGTCGAGCAGCGTTGAACCCTCTTAAGCTACATATGGAACCAAGACTGCCAGAACAGAGACCCTCGCTATGCATGTAGCGGATCAGAATGTGAAATGAGGGGCTCGTTGAAATAATACAGAAATAAGGATTGGCAGTCAAGAATGCCAAGGTAAGCAAAGGGGAAGATGCTGTAGGTCATTGAAACATGACCTACAGAGAACGGTATATTAGAGATAAGTATATTAGAATTTCTGCTAAAAAATGGCGTAAGCGACAAGGTTAACCAGGCGTCGGAAGTGAAAACAACTTACATCCTTTTTTACGGTGGTAATAGAGCTGGAAACAAACCGTGGGACCTATGGTAAGGGTTTCACTCTGCAAAATTGCAACATGTTCCGGAGAAAGGTCTTCCGCATCAACAAGCAAATAGTACCCTGTAAAAAATACGAAGAATAACGGAAATAAATAAAACTGTAAAATTAACATAGGACAGCAGAAATAAGAATATTGTCGCAAAATGGAGCAGTTTTTACAGGATGTATTTACGAGATGCATATACAGGTTGCTATTTTAAAGGATTGCAAGGTGTAAGAGAGGGTCGTAAAAGGCACGTTACCAACTGCTCACTCGTAACAACCAGCGTTTTCTTCGTACTCTCTACTTAAAAAGGGCAAAACACATCCAGCTAGCACAAAACGAAGATACAACACATCTAGCGCCGTCATTGTAATGGATGGGACAAGCGTGCCGTAAGTATATTATGGTCTTCTCTGTGAGTTGTTTAAATTGCCTAATGGTGCTTTGAGAGGGCCCATGAATGGCTTAGAAACCAATGAAAATGGATCTGAAGTTGTCAGCTATAAAATGATAACACCCCTTTACGACAATGGTATTGTTTAGGGCACTTGTGTTTTTTGTGCGGATAAAGCGGGGTTTTGCCCATTGTGGCAGAAACTTGGCTTTTTCTCTACTGTTGAAAAGCGGGCGCCGTCCTTTATAAATAGCGCGTACTACACTACCTAGTAGTAATTAAATCATAGAGAGGCGACCGATAGAGAGGCGAATAGACAGCGAATGTTTTATGCAAATATTTCTCAGGCTGTCGTCATTTCTTTTCGTTCACCAGAAGGTTGTAGATTTGCATATCCTGAATTAAAAGAAATATTTCAAAAGACTCTTTCAGCAGCAAGTCAGAAGTAGTGGCAATGCAATCCCATACGACAGAAGGGTTTCTATCGGCTGTGAACTTTGGTGCGCAGCGAGCAACGTTTTTGAACGGGTTATTACTGAAACGTTCACGTGTTGTAGTGACAAAAAAAACATCACAGAGCAATGAAATTGTTCCACTAAACAATGCTGCCGTATTTACTTTAGACTTCCACTTCCAGTTTTGAACTTTCAATAGTTCTGAGTGGTAGATAATGTGTTTGCACGCCAGGAATAGTAGAGAAAAAGGAGTGCAAAGTTGGCCCCAAATAAATTGCGAGCGTTGGTAAGTGAGTATAATAAAAATGCTTTCATGAGTTCTTTAAACTTGTTAGGGGCAGCGACAACGCGATTTTGTGTTGTGACAATGTGTGAACAATACTGCGGGAAAGCGCAGAGCCTATCTAGAGTTTTGGATGTGATTTCAGAAAACTGTTTTGAAAACTGAAAGTGCATGAAGTGCAGCAGGGTTAGAGCGACGGAACCATCATGCAGTATGTTTTAATTTCTTGTGTGAAGCAGAAAACTAGCCTCCAACATTATATTGGTTTTTGGAAAAGCAGCCAAGCTGCATTATTGACTCTGTCAGTATTCTTCGTATTAACGCAAGTAATCGTTATGTTGTGTATCGCTCACCCCAGAGCTTTTCGAAAATTGGTTTCGGTTACATGTAAGAAAGCTTTGACTTTGCGCGTACATGCTTGAACATTTTGTTGTACGTCCCCTCTATTCATCTCGTGTTGCCTATATTTACACGAAATGACAACCTGGGGCCACCAGTCTTAGTTCAGTACCCGTTATCTTCTTGGATACTCAGAGAAAACCCGCCAAAAACCTTCGTTAACTCAAAAAATTCGCTAAGGGATTACAAGCCCTGCACAGGCCTATACGCCAGCTACACCGAAAAAAAAATAGAAGTGTTTTAAAAAAAACGTAGGCGCTTCTTCTGTTTCAAAAATGATTGGCTTGAAAAGTTTTTCTCAGTTTATTGGCTCTCAAAAACTGCGAAATGACAAACGTCGTCGAAACAGTCGAGAAGAATGACGTGATCAGGGAACGAGAGGAAGTTTGTTCTGCCTACAAATGCCTTGAAGTGCGACTTTTTCTAGAAATATCCAGTTAACATTGCCTATCAATCCAGAAATATAGGGGAGTATCGAAGGAGTTCCACGTTTTCGGTATCGGGCGACACAGCCAGCAATTGCCTAATGCCATATGAAAAGCGGGTGTTTTGTTTTCAGCACAGTTTAGAATCACCCTTCGCGTCCAAACGCTGGAAATTACACACAAATAATACAATCAAAGAAACTTCGCTGCACTATCTTTAAGATCACCTTTAGCAGTGCCGAGCGTGTGGTCCTTCTCAAGGGTGCCAGAGGGTGATGCTGTACGGCCACTGTTACGGTACCATAGGGCTTGCTTGGGGCCGCCGTTGTTGTACCAGTTGCACATGTCTTCCTCAAAAGAACAGCTGCCTGGCTTAGGGCAGCTAGCTTCCCCTACTGAAATGTCATCGACGGCAACCGCAGTGCCAGGGTTTCCGGATGTTGTTCCTTGAAACACCACCTGCAGAGGAACATTTTGCACCACTTTAAGAAATCAGTGTGAAGGTTCAAATTTTGTCTTCTCAGGTCTATGCACTACGCACGATGGCGCAGGTCTTGCTTTATCTGCGGCACGTCCGCTGCAACTAAATATACGGAGAAACGTTTAGAAAATCTATCAAACGCTGTAAAGAATTGATCCCACCTGCTACTGCAGGGTGTCACATGCCATGGGATGCAACTGTGATGAAGGAATCATACTTCACATACAGTTTAAAGTCCTTTCCAGGAACAAGTACCTCCCGAAGACGCCCTGTATATCTTCCCTTCCCGCGGGTCAGGCTTATAGAGCTCGTGAGGAAATCGAACAGGCGTGGCGCGCGTGTCACAATGCCACGAGTCTCTTCGTAGGTGAGACTCTGCCCATTGTTCGAGGAGTGTTGCAGGAAAGTACGGCGGCGGGCCGAATCGTAACACCATACCGCTCAGTGACGGCTTCAGACTGTCATTCTGTAGCCGTTTCGGCAAGGGCTACAAGGAATTCAATGTGTTGTCTCCATAACTCTAATTCGAACCGCATTTTGAAAAGGTTGACCTAAGACTCACATGTGTGCGTGTGCATCTGTGTTCGTTTGCCTGCTAATGTTTTTCAATAATGTCCTTGCAGCATATTTTTTCAACGTGAAAACTAGTGTCACTAGATAAGGTAACAAAGTATCGGCCCTCTTTTCTCCGGCTGTTCCGTGCAGCCGCCATGATCATTGGTCAGTCCACACCACGTGACATTTGTTTACACTGCGACGGTTCATGGGCGCCGCCATTTGTTGTTTATGTGTTTTAGTCGGTCAACTCGGGTTGAATTAGCTTGTTTCCTGCTCTGCGGCTGCGCGCGGCTGACGTCGTTCTCAACGCGAATCAAAGATATCGCGTGTACATGCTTCTTCAGCCGCAGAGGATGCCGTTTTACTGCATCCTCGGCAGTGTTGTTAACACACGACCCGGACGAAGTTGGCGGCAGGGCCGTAGAAGGGGGCACTCTCGCAACAGTGATAAGCACCAAAATGGCCGCCGTTGCTTAGTTGCCCGCCCTCAGTGACGGTGCTCTCTTTTATCTAGTGACACTTGTGAAAAGGAGATGTTCGCGAAATCGCGCACCGAGATGGCTTTTCAAAGATGTCTATAAGCCCCGTGTTCGAAAAATACGAGACGTCCTTCACGAAAAAATGCGCTTGCACCATTATCTGCAGCTGCGTGCGCTCCATTCCCAAAGAATCTTAGGCATTTCTTAACGCGTACATCAAAAATAACACACCACGCACGGTCACTAAAGAAGCGCTTAAAAAGAGCGTGCTTTCGCGCACAGTCTGATTTGGCCTTCAGCTTCTGTAGAGGTGTGCTTTCGCGCACAGTCTGATTTGGCCTTCAGCTTCTGTAGAGGCGTGGTGCAGGAGAATGTAACTGCACTGATTTTGATGCCGATGTTGTGCGCTTAGTGGTGACATTCGCATAAGATTATTCAACTAACCCAACTAAAAATGTTTCTTTGCATTTTTTAAGAATACGGTTAGTGATCTTCTGCTACTTCGAGATTGTTATATAAAGTAGCAAGCCGAGGTCACGCCTAGGCTAACCTCACTGCTATAGTGAAGTTTTCTTATAAAGAGTTGGTGGTTGCTTAACCCACGCAAATAAATCTTAACATTTCGATCAACGCAGATAATTGTCTTGTTTCAGCGTCAGCATTCGCAAGTGGGCAGTTCAGAACGCAGTAGTGGAACAAGCGGGGTTGTCAAAAATTATTCGCGCCAAAGGCAGCACCTAAGTGTTTGTGCTGCATCAAATCATGAAGCCATCAAATAAAGAAGGGTCGAAGAGTCTTTGATGAAGCAATAAGGCCTCCTTTTTTAGAACTTGCCTCGCACCTTCGTTCAGATTAACCATCCTGCACCCATTCAGTTCGCGTTGGATATGTATAACGGACGTTTTCGGCATTTTGAGGAATAATTTGAACATTTCGGCGCGTCCCACCTACTGCAATCAGGTGTATGCCAAAGTTAAGTGGGAACATAAAAGTTTTCAGAATATCATAGTGTACATGAGCAATAGAGCACCCGGTACAAAGGAACTGATTGTTTAACGGCATTTTGAATGTGTTAAAATGTTTTGGGAGCGGCGTATATAATTCTAAACAGCTGGGCTTCTTTCATTAGCCTAGTTACAACAACACGCTAACGGTGCAGTTTGTATTCAGCCCAGCACCTGGACCAAAGTTTATGACTGCATTAACAGGTAACTTTGCAAGTCTCACAGCCTACACTACGCTTTCTGCTACAAGCAAGGAAATACTTTTTGAAAGCCTTCTACCTTTACATGAAAACCCAGCTGAGCTAACATGCACCGCCTCCTAGTTCCTCCTATGGCCTCGTATGCTTTCTTGGCACGTAATTCACGTCTAAGGTGTTTGCTACATCTCCCCCGGACAAAACTTTTTTGAATGAAACTGTTGCTGATTGCACTTGCCTTATTTCAGAAGTAAGAAAACACACGCGGCCACTCATCCTTACCATATTCTGCCAGAACACTGGATGCAACTCAGCTGCAGCCGAGTACCAGCGCTCCTTGAGGATATCAGTCTTGATTCCAGACCAGACGATTTCCTCAGGGCCATTTTTTACCGGCAGAGTGACGTTCAGGGTTTCGGTTGTGGTGCCCATGATGAAAAACCAGAATCGCAGGCACTTGTGCCTTGACTCGTCGTACCAGCCGAGAGGGCTGATAAGGCGCCCATCAGGCGCCTTAAGGAGGGCAAAGACGCCTGAAAATTTGTACACGCGTGCACAATGAGCACAGAGAATCAAGTCGTTCTAACTACGTTGATTACGGCTTGTCACGCTACACAGCAAAATGTTGGAATTCTGCTTAACTTTTCCACCTTGAGCGATGGGAAATTCCGCAGCAACAAAAAATGGCTGCGGGTTTAGCGGTGACGACAGGCGGGCGATATAAAGCGCGCTGCAGGGAAATGCTTTTAAAGAGTTTCATGTTGTTGGAATGATGTGCTTTGGCTTTTACCGGTCTAAAAGAACCGTTTCCTCACTGCTGACCTCACTTTTATTTAATGACGCGGCACCTTTAATGCGTCCGGGAGCTCCAAACTGAAAATGACGAGATGAAGGAAAAGCAAAAAAATTACATGTTTACCATGACACACGCGGTAAGGGATCCAACTTTTTAAACATAAATGTTAGTGATTACGATATTGTTTTCGATGAAGAATTGTAGGCTTGAAAGCAGGCCCAGGTACCCTACATATCGCATTATTGACGATTTTCCTGGAATGGTGCAATGTTAAGATAATCCCGAGATACTTTCAGGCAGAAGATCTAAAGCGAACTTTTTCAAACTATGCCGACTGGGTCGAGCGCTAGTGAAAAGCCGTGATCTTCACTCGAACTCGACGGCGTACAAGTGCTTCCAAGGGACTATATATGATTATCTCCGCCGTGACGTGAAAATCATACCAACTGAAGTATCAAGAGCTGAGTAAATTCCTCACCCAGGGAACTCCCAAAATATTTACCATGTCATCAAATCTTATCGGCAAAAGAAGTTCGTGCACACTTCACGCTCAAGGGATAGCTATGAAATTTAGTACTCGAAGTTGAATTCATTGCAGGGAGCCGAACAATACCAACGCCAACCCGTTTCACGGTGACTGGCTCAAAGCACGTTAATTTCCATTTCACCGGAACGAACGTAAACTAGTTGTGTAAAAAAAATAACCATCATACATAAATAGAAATTCAGCAGTTCCCTTGTATTGAAGGTAACTACAGCGCTTAGGGTCACTTGATAAACTAGGAAGAAGTTTCAGATGCTAAAGACACCATTTGACATCTTACATCACCTAAGTTATTTCCTGCTTCCTGCGATTAGGTCACTAGCAAGAATGTTCAGATATGCACAGATAACACCATAGGTAAAGAACTGTAAAAAACAAACAGAAATCTATAAACAATGACATGAAACTGCTACAAGAGTACTGTGAAAGCTGCTGCAGTGCTTGGATTGTCGGGGTAACGACTCTCGCGGCGACAACCTGGCCACCTACCAACGGGCCATTGCGCTGGACAGTGAAAGCATTACGTGGGCAAACGCGTAAAACGAGACCTACTTCCCACAGTCTATAGACAAGCTTCGCCGCAATAGAATGAAACTCGCGTTTACCAGTGCCCGTGTGGCTTGCAATATTGCAACAGCAACAAATAAAAATATCATTCGATGCTTTGATGTAGAGCTATGGGGCTCACCTTGTGGTGACTGATTGCTGTGGTCTATATTGGGCAACGTAGCACTGCTGCCTTTTGTCACTTCCCAGTTGTGTCTGGCCCAATGACAGGAACCCGAATCGAAGGTGCACACTGTTCGGAGGGAATGAAAAAGCAGTTGTGAGAATTGAAACGTTTATTGTGGCGAATTTAGGAATTCCTTGCTTTTTGCATTGCCCTTTTGCGGTTCTTACGTGGACATATTTGTCTATTGTAGCACGTGTTTATCAATGCCGACGTGGTTATTGCTAGTGGTCCTTTGTGGTGAACTTCACAAGAAAGTTGACTACCTGTTCGACATACTTTTATCGAGAAAGATTAGGCTTAACCTCATAATAAAAAGATCAGTCAATCCCCAGCGAAACAGACCTAGAGAACAATATGCGTTTACAAGTCTGAAAGAGACTGTTAAGCTTGACATTTCATTATAGCTTACGGGTATTTTTGCGCATCCCTGTGAAAGTAATAAAAAACAAATATATTTCAAAGCTGGTATATCAATAAATGGCCAAAAATTTACGAAAACGGGAGCATTGCTGTAACAGTTAACGCTGCCTGAATAGTACTGGCAGAATTCAAATCGCCGTTTAAATGCCGGTATTCTTTCGCGGATAGGCGCCTTTAACAAGCATTTGCCTGCGCAGATGACTGTTGAAACAAGGGCACACGTTTTGCACAGAAACGTTTCATATGTACGCACAGAGAGAAATAAATTGACCTATTTATGAATTGATGTTCGAGGGTTAACGTCATCAGTGAACAATGACAATGTCGCGTAGCTGGCAAGCGCGTCATTATGCTGAAAATATAGGGTACCCATGCGAGGAATGCAACAGTATAATTCCTCAGTTGCAAGGTACCTTTCCCGAAAATTTAGGCATCGCCGAAAAAAATGCGATTTCAGTAAGAATCCGTCCATAGCATTCCTTGTAAGCGTAGCGTAATCTGAGGAACTATAGATGTACATTTTTTAGAGTACTGCAGCTGTAGAGGCTTTGCGGATGTCATGTACTGTTTACATCTTAATTGAAATTCCACTGAGCGCCAGTTCATCTGCAAAAAAAAGCAAAAACGCCTGTGTGTACGAGATTTAGACGCAAGTCAAAGGTCCCCAGGTGGTCAAAATTAATTCGAAGCCCACCACGACGGCGCGCCTCATCGCCTGCGTTGCGTCGGCGCGTTTAACCCTACAATCAATCAATCAATCAATCAATCAATCAATCAATCAATCAATCAATCAATCAATCAATCAATCAATCAATCAATCAATCAATCAGTTTATGAAAAACTAAAAAAATGAAAGAAGCTCACACGAACGTCCAAGACTTAAAAATAGTGAAGCTGCGCGCAACCTTCGCGACCATTCCGACGGTTTAAGTCCGCGATTGCAGCCGCTTTGCTTCTTCGCTGCTGCCGCAACACTGATTCAATTATTGTTGCTATAAGTGTGAGCTTCTCTCATTTTTTTGGAAGCAATAATCATAGAACATCACCTTGGAGAGGCGTACGCTTTGACCTTCGTTACGAGCAAGTGCCGCCAAAATAACGGCGAACGCTTTAGTATTTTTGCCAATCTTGGCCAATCTTCTAAGTAGGTATGCTTGGCTTGCAAATGTGCGCCGATGACGCTGGGCGGTCGCCGCGAGGCACGCGCACACGAGCGCTTGGAATTTTCTTTTTTTTTTCTACGTGGCGGCCGCCGTAATTATGGCCACCCTCCTTAAGTGGGCATGCTGGGCTTAACACACGTCGGCAGGGGACGCTGGGTGGTCGTCGCGAGGCACACGCGCCCGAGCGCTAGACATTTTCTTCTTTTTGTTAACTTCCGGGCTGTCGCAGCGAGACCCGCGCTGACGTGCGCGCGCTCTGCAATTTCTTGGCATTTTTAACTGCGGACACAGAACATTACGATTTGCTAAAGAGCCTCGCTCTTAATATGAAAGTTAGGCTGACCGGTTTTCTATGGAAGCTTATAAAAACTTCGGGTGCAATGTACACGAAGGGCGCGCAACCAAGGAAGAGACGTAGGGATATTTGACATTGACAGACAACCCTTAAACGCCCATAGAGTCTCTTCAAAAGATAAATGAGCGAATTCTTCCCAAAAGCACTACATACTAACCTGTGAACACAATAATTTATGTACATACTAGAATCCGTGCTCAACGAAGCTTGGTGTAATGTTTAAGCGTAGGGTTCGCGATTACGTTGCAATTCGTTTATTTCTCATAAATGCTTTGTTTCCGTGGTGCGTTCACTGTACAAAACACTCACTGACAGTGTGAAATTTTATTGTCCGTGCGCAGGGGTAATTTCTCGGTGGTCACGTGGCCATAGTAGGCAAAGGCTAAACAACCAACGCACGAGGAAATATTTGCACGCGAAGGATCAGCTGTTTTCATTTGTAGGCGCAACTTTGTCGCTTCTTTCCTTTGACCTTTTGCAGACGTAGAGGCAGGTGTACGGATGGGACAAGTGACATAACTTGCGAGGAAACGACGATGAATGATAAGCACAAACGACGAACCAAAGAATAGTTCGTCTGGAAGGTAGGAAATTAGTTACCTTTTTTATCGTTGCATTCCCCGTCTTTCAGAGTGAAGTCGTCAATGGCGATCACAGCAGGCGTGCGAGGCTTCAGGACAGCTTCAAACACGAACTGCAAACATGGATACGTATTAAATTTTCGAAAGCCAAATTTTCTTTTAAACCATTAATCAATATGTGAAACGTTTTGAATTAACAAACCGAAAATATAGACAAACTTTATCACTCCTTTGTTACAACCCAAAACAATACTAGTGCATTCAACCTTAGCGATTTGAGTGGTAGCAGATGACAAAGATTGGAAATAAATCGGCAGGCATAATAGATATTGAACGCCTATAGTTTTAAAGCAATGGTATTGAATAATAAAAAATATTCAGTTCTAACGTTTCGCTCACAAGATTTTGCACCCTAATTCTAAAAGTGTTGCGGGAAAAAAATAAGTTTTACTTGAATAACCCACCACGTTTGGGTTCCCAAACGTCTCGAGAAGCTAATCCAGGGGAGTTACTTAAACGTGCTGACAAGTGTTAGATGAAGGACTTACCCTAGTCGAGTCTGTGGAAGTCTAAAACGATTTATGAATGTTTCTGGCCCCGCTTTGCCTGCTTTCAACCAAGGAAGGTTAGAGAAACACATTAAGCTCACTATCATGTCGCGCTTGCAAAAAGTTTGAAAAACGTTTTCTGTCTACGCCTCAGAAAATACTTTTATTTATGTATGCTCTTCGGCATCCTTGAAGGGCAATCTAATGCAGGAATTTAGAAGGAAGCCTATTCGTCTCCTAGTCGTTGCAGAACCGTAACCTTGTTGAAGAAGCATACGGCTACTGATGTTGCTGCGGTGTCTTGCAATTGGGTATGCTGCTCGGTTTTTGTCTGTGTAATTTCAAATGGACCCATAATTTTGAAAGCCAACAGCTGTCGGAATGAATCGCTTTTGTATTGTGCTGATCCCTTGCCCAAGAAAGGTTCTATTCCCGTGGACGTTTTGAAGTTGCATTCACAATAGGTAACTCAATAACCTCAATATGGGTACGCGTCATATATTTACCCTAGCTAGAGGGCAGCCCACTACGTCGCTGTGGTTTTCGGTCGCAGTGTGGGCCTGCAAAAATTTAAGTGTACTATGATTTGTCTTTATCCGAACTATTCGAATATTAGACTTAAAAATTAGAAGCCGTTGCACTCAATGTGAAAGCTGTCGCAAATGCAGAGCAGTGATTCGCCATAGTGGCCTGTACCGCCGTTATCCGCTTACTGCTACCACCCCATGCAATTCAAATTTCCCGCCTTCGCAGTGCTCGCGCGCCCCCTGCCTGAAACTGCGCCAGCGGGAGTTCTGTTCTCTTTGTTTTTTTCTCCCCGCACGTGCCGGCGTTGCACTGATATCGTAATTGGGCCCATCTCCCCGCGAGGGGGACTCGAGTAAATGCGTCGCATAGGGGGTGGGTGTATTGCGTTAACGTTTAGTGTTTGGGGAGTTGGTGGTAGTGAATGCGTTGTATCAGCAGCTTCTTGACGTAGTTTGAATGAGTCAAGGATATAAGGCGCGTTCGTAGCCTACCATTCTCTGTCGGCTTTGTGGCGCAGTGGGTAGAGCACCACGTACATTGCGTTCCGCCCGCAGGGTCGAGGGATCGAAACCAGGCGCCGGATAGTATTTTTTTTATATAGTGTAGGGGGAGGGGTGCGGACTACGACTACGGACGTCAACGCGGGTGACATCGTGAGTTACTGAAATGCTCTGCATTTAAAACAGCATTCCGGCCGGAGTGCTTGAATAGCCCGGCCAGTGTAATAATTATACCGAAGCACCTGCGGTTCCTTTGTATAAAAGACGACTAATTTCACTCCTAAACCCCTGGGAGGTTAGAGTAGGGCAAAGATGCAAAACACTTGGTTTTGATATTTTTATGCAAGCTACTGAAGCACCTGAAGCCCACCTTGTTTCAGGACGCCTGATACAATAAGTGGGGCCATTTTTTTTCAGCGGTGCACAATTGTGGCGATACACTCAGCTTCTACTTCCTCCAGTTACCAAAAGGGTCTCAGAATGATTGAAGTCCGTTAGTTATAGCTCGTATATTTTATTGGACAAGGCCTTACTCATTTATATATTGCGCAGAACATCAAAATAGAAAAATATTTAAGACAATACGTTAAATAATGAACAAGAACACTTTGAACGAAACTTGCACAATATATCTGAGCTGACGTCACTTTTTCAATTTGTTTTACCCGAATTACTGAACAACCTGAATAATCACCCAGCTGTCTACAAGTAGCTGAATTCTAGCATTTCCAACGGGAAAACGCACTGACTGCTACCGCGCTGCACTTTTTAAGTCATCATACCCAAAATGTGAGTGGAATATCAAAAATATAGGGAACAGACCGGAAACAAATGCGTAGCAGGGAACACAGGTTATCACATGGGGTTATTTCCAGCGTGCATATATACTGTCTTATGATTGAGTGACGTGTGACGATTCGCCTTAACATGCAAGCCGGCGGCAGTCGGTCACTATCCATCAGGCTTTCCACACTCGAACAGTATTCATTCACTAGGTAGAGATCCTTTGCGCGGTGGCTACTGTTTTATGGAGGACAAAAGCAAAAAACGCGTGTGTGCGAAGATTTCGGCGCACGTTAAAGATCCCCAGGTGTTCAAAATGAACCCGGATCCCTCAACTTCGCGCGCCTCATAGCCTAGGTGGAGCTTCGGCGCCTTAAACTTCATTATAAATTTCTTTGCTAGGTACAAAAGTTGCGCAGGAGCCCGCTTCACCTTCGTGAATCATTCCGCGGCTTCGGTTATTTTTGGAGTGGTCCAAACTTTGCTTTTACACGGCTCCATATTTCCGTAAAAAAATTGTATAATTGTCAGGAAATTACAATCCAGATGAGTGCATATACCAATATTTACATGATTCATATTTTCTTGTAGATAATTTAGGGACCTACCAGTTATACAGATGTTCAATTTTTTGCTGGACAGAGGAATCTTGTAATTTATTTGTCGTAGTTGCTATGCACGTGAGCGCTGAGCTGTTCTTGGAAATTTCGGAACCTATAGTCAAGGAATTGAGGATGAACACCAATCCCTGCTAACACAGACACAAGACGGACACACGGACACGCAAAGATGGAGTCGCACTCACACACACCCACACACGAACACTAGCCCGCATGCAAGACCAACCGACGCACGTTGTCAGTCAGAGCGTTTGAGCGCATGCGCCTACGATTACACATTTTATCGCATCCCACGTTCGTCGCCTTTCCCTGGAAATTAGCATTAACCAAGAGTGTTCGCAGAATCTTACTTATATTACAAGGCAGCCTGAGGAGGCTATTGATTGAACCTCCGCCTCCTATGCAGAACTACAAAACATGAGCCGCTCCAAAGCAGGAGCGAATTCTGGGAGCGGGGTTTGATTGTGACTTGATTGATCGGGGTTTGATTATGTACATATTTTTGGTGCGGCCTTGCATGACCGAGTCGGTGGGTTAAACTTTAGTTACTTTTAATGTAGATGAAATTCTTTTCAAGCTGAAAAAAAACTACTGATCTTCGTCGCACCTGATGTGGTTCGTCGGTGTCCACTTGCACCGTTGCCTGCTGCCAGGTTTTGCCCTGCGGCCCCGTGCGAGCCCACAGGAGGCTCATGGAGGCGTTGCCCACACGTTGCAAGAGGTTAAGCTGGCCACTGTTTGGGTGGCGCATAAAGTACCTAAACGGCAAGAAAGCAGCCTTTATTGGCAATCAGTTCAACGCTGTTTGAAGGAACACGTCGGGAAGTGCAAAGTACGTCTTTATACAGAGAAGAGACAGTTGAATAACAAGAAAGCTTGGGGAACTCCTTCATGTAGATTGATTGGTATAGTCCTCCTACAACCATAGCAACACACCAGGAATACTGTCAGCGACACCTACTGACGCTCCCGCAGGTTAACTAGACGTTGACAGATTGCAACTGCCATTTGCAGTAAAAGTGTAAGGAGGTAACATTAGGAGATTTATTGCCACAGGTTCTCAGAGTCAGTTCCTCTTCTAGTAGTTAGGGCAGAACTAGATATACCAATCAACTAGGCTTTTCGTTCTTAATGTTCTCATTACTTCGTTTAAATGCAATATTTTCATCTGCCAAATATGACGCCTCGAACTACAAATAATGGTATAGCCCCAACAATACCCGATCTAGTACATTCTTTAATTTTAAAATCCCACGTGGCGTACGAAGCTTCCTGCAGCGTTTGCTCTTGAACCTAGAACGGTGGTTACGCATAGAAGTGGTAGGCTAATATTAATATTTTAATCGAAATCTTTCAATTCTAAAGAAAGTCCCTTCAATGTTTTAAGGAGTTGAAACTAGTGAGTCATTAGTGGCATAACTAGTGTTCCGATTTTGGCCGAAATTGAAGCAGGTCAACACAGTCGGAGACGCCTCAGTGGCCTAAAATCTGGATACCTAAGACTATGTTTCAACTTTCTATACCAAATATGGGCACCACTGGCTTGTATATTACCTGTTATGTGACTTAAAGCGTGATAAACCTCTGTGCAGCTGATTATACAACTGTGCAGTTGTTTATATATAAATCCTCCGCATCCTCAAAAATACGAGCACAATAAAAAGTTCACTAAGATGTAGTGCTAAATCTTAGAGACCTCCGCATCAACAACGTGACTCTAAGATTTGTTTAGGGAATCCTTAAGAGTGCATGAATACACATGATACAACGTCATTTCGTTAAGATGTTTTCAGGAATCGATGTTATGACTCAATTCAGAAGGCCTGAGTTACTAAAAGGCGTCTGTCGAAACTTTTGTATTCCTAAAAGTTGTAGCTGTTCACATTCAAAGTAAAAGAATTCTAAGGTAACCTGGAAATGTACATTTATTCTTTTTTGTGAAGATAAAGCTAGATCTTCCGATAAACATATTAGCTTTTGTTAAGAGCAATCTGTATTTTGTGGCTTTCCGCGTGATGTCGGGGAGGGCTTACCAGAAAGTAAAGCAGCGTCCTTTCGAAGGAGTTGGGCTCATTTTGAGGGAGACAAGATGAGCAGTTTTTTTGGTTGAGTGCCCATTGTGGGCAACCATGAATGAACCTGCCAAGGCCACACACGCACGCACACAAAAAACTTCAGGTTAGTCTCGGTGGCAGAAACTGGTTTTGTGTTGAGAGGATACATGCCACAACAATATCTAAACGTTTTCGGTTCGATGCTCTGTGGGATGCCTCAAGCACAAATAGTCTTGATCACTGCAGTTCGCAATACCTACAAGCCTCAAACTCAACGTATCGCCACGGACACCGTGCCAGAGAACCACAGTTAATAGTGAGATACATTGACTACAGGAAAAAATTCAGATCCATAAAAATGGACAGACGACCATTTAAATTTGCAGCATTACAGTAGTGGTATTTCGGTTACCTGACAGTACAGCCTTGACAAGCTGAATTTACTTTACCCCCACCCTCTTTTTTGAATATCTTCGAACACCCCTCTAGTTCTTGCAGCATCTTCGGTATCCTCTCATCTTGCCAACTATTGCTTAGGTTTCACGCGAATGACGGTGTTGATTTTCTGTGAGATGGCACTACTACTGCCACCACCTTAAAAATTGGCGAGTATTGTGTTCTGTGAATAAGGTGATTAAGGTATAGAAATTACCTTTTTAAAAGGGGAATTTCAAGCTTAACACAAGGTAGAGTTCTTGAGCCTAATGGCTGTTGAAGCAATTGTAAATGTGGATGTACACTTGAGGCACGAGAGAGGTGGGAAAATGACCCCAGAAGGATTAACCTTTCTTTGAGGCTGATGTTTACCTTGAGAAGCTTTTAAAACTTTCTTTTGGGAGTATATTTACTTCGGGAGGTTTTTTTAAGAAGCAAGCTTTGTCTCATGCTGTGATGATCCCGTATATCGGTTCTCCTGTAGATACACGTTCGGTGTAATAAAAGTAGAATAGTTGACCAGGTTCACCAGAACGCTTGAGTGAAGCCGTACCGTACAGAGAAAACATTTTGTTTGATTGGTAAAAAATAAGGGTATTCAGTCGTTCCTGTTAGTACCAAAGAAAATAGGGTAAATGCAAGACTTACATGCCAAACTTCAACTCAAAGAGCTCGCCATTTGGACAAGAAAGACGTTAAAATTGGAAGACTTTTTTTCAGCACCCTTCAGATTTGCATCCACATAAAATAGCACGCTACATCTCCGCCATCGTTCCAAAACCATCACATTTTCTACCTAATACACGCATATTTTTGTCTCATCGGGTGGACGTTACTGCTCGTGGCAAGTAAGTCGGCCTTAAAGGCCTTGTTGCACTTATAGCACCTGTAACGATTTTGTAGTAGCCAAAAAGAAAAAAATAGTACGGGCGGTTTGTGGCCAAGTAGCCACTGCGTGGTTTTTGTTTTTGTGTTATGGTTCCACTTCCTTTTGAGTCAAAGCTATGGTGCGTTAAGGTGTCGCTTTAGTTAAAATTTCACACGTGCTTAAGTACCCAGATTTTATACCTACATATTTTTTGAAAAGTCTGGTACTAGTCGATAAAAAAATGAGCGACTCTGACTGAATATTGCATACTTTTAGCACTCATAAACTATTGTGCAGCTGACGGGTAACAGAAACTGAAACAGCGCATTGGTGCAAGCAAGCACACAAAGGGAGTGCTATTTCAAAATACTATTCGTAATTTCCGAGTTAAGACCAGTGAAACGACAGCGCATGGCACGCAAATAAATTTGTGGAAAACAGCTCTTGTTTAAATCCGATAAAAAAGCTACCTTTTTGAATTATTTTCAGCATGAAATGCAAACTAAATCGATAGCGTAGTGCGGGGAGCGCATTACAGAAAGCGTAATCATCTTCTAACATTTTCAATACCTTTCCCTGATGCACCGTTCTTCGGCTGCCACGCTGATGCCATTTCCGTGCCACCCAATAACAACATCCAGGGAATGTCGGCGGCAGAGCGCTCAGGAAACCAGCCGCAGTCAAGGGGATTGGTAAAGTTGCAGCTGACTTGTCTGCTCGCTTCCGCTGAAAGAAGAAAGCGGATGTTAGCAACGCCTTTTCCCTGTCACCAGAATAACTCTCAGCATCCTTCAAAGCTGTCCCAGTTTTAATGGGTGGTGTAGCTATAAAACATGTCACCCGCCGCGGTGGCTCAGTGGCTAAGGCGTTGCGCTGCTGAGCACGAGGTCGCGGGTTCGATTCCCGGCCGCGGCGGCCGCTTTTCTGATGGAGGCGAAAAGCAAAAACGCCCGTGTGTACGAGATTTCGGCGCACGATAAAGATCCCCAGGTGGTCAAAATTAATCCGGAGCCCTCCACTACGGCGCGCCTCATCGCCTGCGTTGCGTCGGCGCGTTAAACCCCACAATCAATCAAATCAATTATAAAACATGTCCTGTGCACAGGCCAGTAATGTATTGGGAGTCATACTTCAGGGACTGTTCATAAGCACGCCGTGATAAAGAAATTGTAAAATAAATTCGATTCTATGGTACCTAAACCTTTTTTATGCATTAAATGCAAAATCATCAATGTTGAATTGTGGCATGGTTGTGCTGATAATGTGTGCTGTGCTGTTCTTCACAGTGGCTGCTTATCTATGTAGATGGTTGAATACATCCTGGCGTGCACCTCAGCGATGAAATGCGTGAAAGTGTTGCGTTTGTTTTGAAAACATTCGTAAAGTTTGTTGCCGCACTTGGTTTCACAGATATAGTTGGGACATTCTACGTGGTACTGCAGGCTAAGTATATTAATTTTTAGCGCCCTTTTGTTGTGTAAACAAGATTTAAAGAACACTATCTCGGCCATGGTAGATAAACTTTTAATTGAATTCAAGGGCATTGGGAAACATTACTCCAATTTGAGGGGATAGGGACTAGGTAATCTTTAGTTCCAATATAAGCTGTTAGTTGAGTCTAATCTTTGCGTTAGATAAGTTATGCAAAGTGACATTTCAGAAGCTAAGATAACTAATAATTTCAGCTAACTTTCTCCCGCCCCGCTTGTAAACGCACATGAAATAGCGCGCACTCACAAACGCCGAATAATTAAAAAAACAAAACCGAAGAGTTCATGTCACGTATACTTACCTCCGGCAGTGTGGGTATCTGGGTGGCAGTTGAGGTACTCAACTTGGCCTACGCTAGTGCCTGGTGTGTTCGCCTCAAAGTAAAACTGCGCAAAAAACCAACAATTTTTTTGTGTAACAAAAAACTACACGTATACATGAAAATGATGAAGCGCGTTAAAACTATCAAGTTTCTTCATACCTCGTCCACCGATGGCTAATGACTGCGTGCTTTTGGGTGGTGGGTGTAGCTGAAAGCCAGATGCACTGTTGGTCTGGTCTAAAGTAGCGATTTCAAGGAAATGATGCTTGAAATTTTCCGTCGCTAATAAGGGCACCTGTACAGCTGTTGCTACGATCGTCCTTCTGGCGCAGCCGCGGTTGTAACCTTTGATGCCCAAGACTTTGATGTTGCGCTTAAGACTGTAAAAATATTTTTACGATCTAAACAGACATCCGAAACCACAAATATGAAGTCAGAAAAAAAATTTCATTCATAGGACGGGCACAATGAGGTGTTACACGCAGGCAACACCGGGCGCTTGCTGCTCCATACACATGAGTTGAACAAGAAAGCTACCTTGATCATGATTTATGGTTCAAGTGAAGACCATAAAAGTAAAGGTTGTAATGCTATGATTTGTAAAAATTCTGTATAAATTCAGAGAACTATCTACTAATGCGTGGCATTCTTATGCCGCCTGGCTTGAATGTGAGTTTTTTTTTCAGCCAGATCTTTTGTTTTTTCTAAATCCTGTCCGATCAATTATCTACTATTACGCTATTACAACGATTGCATTTGGAACTTTCGCGAAATATTCATTATTGTGGAAATGCAGGGCGTTACACGTTTCGCCATTTTCCGTAATTTTTTTTATATTTTTTGGGGGTATTTAGTTTTTCCAGATTTCGTGCGACCAGTTATCTTCATTTACGCTATTGTAGCAATTGCAGGTGGAACTTCCACGATATCTTCATTTTTGTGGAAATGCAGGGTGTTACACGGTCCTGGCCGTGGCGGTACTCGGCAAGAAATGCGACGCATTAATAACAATAAAATTGCACAATTTCGCTTACCTGACACTAGCCTATTGAGCCGCCGGGCTCGATGCGAGTGAACACGCATAAACAAGAGTTCTTTTTTGTCATACGCAAGTACTTGCTGCCCTTTCTTTTCGTTAAGTTTTTGAAGGTCGGGGAATCTTTGTCTGTCAACAGACGTTGTTAAATGTCGAGAAATCCACGAAGTGCGAAACAAAAATATTGTTTGAGTTGTTGCTCTTGAGGAGCATCGGGTACCAAAGGTGGTCTTTTGTAGTCTCCGGAGCCCAAGAATAACCGCTATCAGCTCGGGCGTATGGAAACCACGAGGAAAACGTATGCAAGTGGTGACGAGAGGGCAAAACAAATTTTAGGTGGATCATCTAAAAAGAACTTGGCACAATGAAACATAAATTTCCTCCTGTCAGCTTGAGGACATGTCGGGTGTGACTAACAGTCGTTATTTTAGCAGTCCTACAATGCAGCCTTTCTATGAGTAGGTATAACCTAAGGAATGCTGGCGTTCGCCATGAAAGAATGCGAAATGATACATTAGGGGGGATGGAGGCGGGATGAACTTTTGCGTGATAAGGGGGTCGAACTTGACGGAAAGTCGACAGGCCAGCAGCAGCCATAGCCTAAAGTTGGCAACAATGTTAGCATATATGCACCTCTTCACGGATGGCAGCCGTAGTTGAACACTATTTCGCCCTACTACTTTCAGTTAACACATGTTTTGCTCACACGCTTGTGGTGACTGTTGTTCAGGTGTTTCTGCAACAATTCATTCACACAAGACGAAATCGACTAAATTACAATAAGTGACCCGAAAGACCCGACGCCCTTAATCGACAACGAGAATTTGTTCACTTTTGAGTCCCATCCTTCGAACTAAAAAAGAGACGCTGCATTTTAGCGTAATTTTTGAAATCAGCGGCTTTGCTCACCCTTACGCCGGCGTCCCAGTTTGCAGTCCTCACAGACGTCTTCACCCATTTTCCTTTGTTCTGGTATGCGGAAAACACTGCCAGTGGGAAGACGCTCCTGGATCTTTTCTCAGCCGCGGAATAAGGCAGAACTCCAAAGGTTAGCGTTGAGTACACTGTGAAATTAAGAGAACACTGCTTTGCTTGGCTGTCGCTTACAGGAGCGTGGCCACCCCAAGGGCAAGCCAAGAGGGAGTCACCGTCATGTCACCACATATGATCGACAGATTTTCGCTTTCCCAAAGCCCTCCGTTCTCTCCTTTCATGTTTGAACTTTTTTCCCAGCAACAGAGGAAATTAAACTACCAGAGTGCAGGCGTCAGAGTGCTGTAGGGACATCCTTAGTAACTTTACCGGTCTGATTTGCTTTACACGACGTATATTAAAAAAAAAAACATAGATGTTCACTCAACACATGAAAGTAGACTGATTGAGAAGTCTAACGTGCGGATGAGTACCCGGGCTGTAAGGCGTGCTGTAGTGGAGGGCTCAGGAATAATTTTCTCTACCTGGGCACCTTAAACGCGCGCCTAAATCCAGACACATGGGCGCGTTTGTTTTTCGCCTCCACCCCAAAAGCAGCTACCGCGGCCAGGTTCGATCCGTCGACCTGGTGCTTAGCAGCACAACCCCAAAGCCACTGCGCTATGGCGGCGGTTTCACACACGAAACCTCCACACTGCGTGATAGCGAATACGTTCTCTTCTGGCGCCGCTTCCACATATTCAAAAATAAACTAAGGATAAACGCCTTGCGTATTCTTTTCCTGAAAGGCGACTGATGTTTGATTTTTATTTGCACCCGATTTTTAAAATTTCCACATATCCTCATGTAAACCGCTCTCGAGACATCGGGAAGCAATGAGCTTGCAGTATGGTTTACAGAAACTAGGTGGCATTGTACTTACGTCCATCCGGAATAAAGTAGTAGAAGCTTACGACGCAGGAGTGAGCGACTTGGCCCAGACTTGGTGTAGCCAGATACTGCGTACCGCCGGGAACCTCTGCAATTCCAACAGTTTCTTTGTGTGGTAGACACTGACTTGATAGCCTTACGTATAAAACGTTGTTGAAAGCAACACAAAACTTTGACTCATTCAAGTGATGTCTTCATCTGGAGTTTCAACTGACGCTTGTGGTAAGATGCTATCGTTTAAGTCCTTGGAGTTCTCGGTTGTTTCGTTTTACGTCTCAGTGATATTAGCCCTGCAGCACTCGTAAGCACCGTGTTTTTGGTATGAGTGCGTGCTAACAGCGAGGGGACTGCGCTTGGGCCCTTAACACCCTCCGCCCTCTCTCTGCAGTTTGCACCTTTTGGATTCCTGCACACGAGTCCATCTGCGTTTTCCGCGTCCCTTTTACTCATTAGCGACCTCGTGTAGTACGATGAGCTCTTCCCATTTCTTTCGACTTTTCCTTTTCAGCTCGTCGTATTTGAGTTAAGAAGTTCCTTAACATCGATTTTATTTCCAATCCACATTTTGTTCATATATCTCGATAGTGTTGGACTGGGCCGGAAGTGCGGCCAGTAGCTGACGTAAATAGCTGGCAGATGGCATTGTAAACGACAGCTTTTTTTGTGTATATCTGGCCTCGGTTACCAGAATCTGTAAGTTGGTCTATTTTTGATGGTTTAACTATCTGTAGCCGAAATGATGGTCAGAAGGGTATTTTTCACCTTGATTGTTCAGTGTGTATGCAACGTAGGATCCGTCCTCATTAAGCTCGTAATCAGTCCTTGGGAAGCCTTTGTATCGCTTGCCGTCTTCCGCCTTCGTCCAGTTCCACGCGAATCGCGCATTTGGATAGTGGTTCTGTAGGCCGCACATGTCGCTTGAAAAGCGGCAGGCACCTGAAATGGCGCAGGAGTGCACATAAGGCAGTGCACATTACGAGTGCACATAAGGTAGGTAGCACATCAAGCACGTGGCACGGCAATAGCGCATAAGCGCGAAAGTCTTCAAGGTGAGGCCACGAGTGTTCTTGGAAAATATGCATTGTGTTCGTTACAACAAAGTTCCGTTTTGCTACAGCTCAAAGATGGAAAGGAAAACTGAAAATATGCGTATGGTTCTTCCTGCACAACTTCTTGAAAATAATAATTTTTTTCTAAAAATTGTAGTTTTAAAGCAAAATGTTTCACCAAGTAGCACAAAACCATGGAAGTGAAGCATTTTTTTCTCTTATGTTTTATGTTTTTTCTCTTAACCTGCTAACTACTGAATTCTCTCCACGAAAATCATAAACGACGGAACGATTACTAACAATTCGAGTGATTTGTGGCCTCAGGAACCCCGCACAGACATAATGCCCTCGAACCTTGATATCTCTTCCATCAATCTCTTCTTCTGTGTCCTTTTTTCACCCACGAAGGCATACAATCCGCCTAAAATACCCTTTCTCTCCATCTTCGATACAGTGTAGCAGAAGGCTGCTACACAAAAAATTGGCTCCAATCCACGCTGGGAAGGTGGTTGGAAAGCAAAGCAGTAAATGACACCCACAAAAAGTACCCATGCGACGTCACTTGAATATTTGGACCGTCTGTCTAAAGTCGGATGGCGCGAATCGAGCATGACCGGGTTGAGAAAACCGCCAGGGAAACACCGGCTTGCGTTGACTCGCCATGGTGACAGCATGACTTGCCGCTGGGTCGCCGCCGCTCGACGACGCATACGCTCGCCACTGCGCTCTAAGCGGGTAAAACTCTTCGTGGGTGTCAAGTAATGCGGCCTAAAATGTATGCGTTTGGGTTGGGACCAGAATCAATTTTGAATAAAGTGATATTTCGAGTAAGATGATTTTGTTATTACGAGGGATTACAGTACTTTGATAACTCCAAAAGCTGCAGTAATTTATGCAGGTACTAATGAGTTCAGGGATATTTTATGCACAGGCACAACTGTGAAGAATGCGTAGAAAAGGTGTGCACTTACCGCAGCGAGCTTCGTCGGCGCCATTAGAACAGTCGCTGTGGAAGTCGCAGACTTGAGACAATGGAATGCACTGCTGTCTATCGCCACATGAAAATTCTTCTTCACCGCAGGGGCCCGATGGTGCTGGCGTAGTTTGTATCGGCGGCAGGGCTGTGAGAAGACGCCGTTCAAAGATAGACACGTGAAGAAATGGCAGTGAAGAAAATAAATGGAAGATATCAAAATTACAAGTCCGGTATTAAAGCAACAGCGCAAGCTGAACAAACCAAGGTGGATTTCGCCTTTTTCGAAAATAATGTCCTCAGGCTGTTCAGAAATATTACGGTGCCCATAATGCGCAATTTTTCCTCAGACAAGTACACTACGAGGAGCTTATATCGGAGTTGGTGCACGGACTTCTACAATTGCTACCGGGTGGTTCAAATCTTAGGAGGAAAGAATTTATACGAACATTGCAAAATGACTAAGGTTGGTAACAGGTACGCAGACAACCCGCCAAGAGAACGCACTGAGCTTCTTTTGTAATCCAACAGCATAATTACGGGGCAGGACCACCAGAGTTTTATGCCAGTAGAGGTAGATGCAAAGCTTGAGTACGAATAGGCAAGCACACGAACACGCATACACGCGTAATGCGCGCACGCATCCAACTCCAAGAAGGAAAAATCTTAAAGGCAGTACTGGTGAGTGAAACGGAAATGCTGAGTGGCAAGGGTGCAAGCAAAGAAGTCAACATTGATGGTACGTGACATATATAACTAATTATTCCTCCGTACAACGCCCACGTGGGCGCGTGCGGTGTGTACTGATGTGTTTCTGAGGCAGTAGGCCCAGCAGATATATGTAGCATAATATGGTATTGCCTTTTACCGGGGACCCGCGTATGGGTACATCTTACGTGGAGGCATGTCGATTATGAGCCACACCGACGGAATGTGTTGGCGTTGCTGTTTCCTATACCGGCGCAATGTAGAAGACATAAAGAACTATTACGTCATTTTTCGATTCGTCGTGCCTTAAATAACTAACATTACTTTTTTCGTATGTATAACGTTTTAATGCATTATGTATCTCACTGCGGGTAATATCCTGATAACTGTAACCCTTTTTTATTTTTGAAGGGCTTGTTCCTGTTGTATGCAGTAGTTCATTTGTATCACTCTTTTATTGGCACGTTTTGTAGCGTAAGCTACACTGGCAGAGCTTGAGCAGTTTCGCGTGGACCCTAAAGGGCCGTTCTGCGCAAGCGGGAGGAGCATTGGATTCGATATGATTGGATTTGCATTGGATTGAATTGGATTAAATTGGATTGGATTTAAAATTCAATCCAATTGGAGTACGGGTGTGTAGAGAATTGGGTCTACACATTCTACATTCTGCGCATTCCAAAGGAGTGACGTCATAGCCGCGGCAGGCGCACTTGCGCCGGCGTGTGCCCAGCTGTGCGCCTCCGTTGCGCAGTAGGCCAGTCTGACGCTGCGCCGGAGCCGCTTGATAGCCGTTTTGCGTGCGTGGCTCCTGGAGAGCAGTGCTGCGCATGTTTGAGGAGCAGTGACTGGACTTGACTGGACCGGACTGGACTGGACTGGGCTGGATTGAATTGGACCGAACTGGACTAGATGGGATTGGATTGGAATGGATTGCTGAACCTTAGCTCACACTGCGCATATCCTGGTGTAGCCGAGCTAAGATTCTGCTAATTTTTGTTTACCCGTACATCTGTGTAGACTGGCGGTATTTGTACTTTGTAAATAGAGAAGTTGGTTTCAGTATATGCCTTGTCGTTTTTTTAAAGCAAAAACATTTTTCCGTGTAGCGTTCTCACATATTTAGAATGCAATATCATTTCTTTGTTTAGTTGTTAGCTAGCACATATTTTTTCTTTGCATATTTTTGTTACCGCAATAGAATTGCGATACCTTGGTGTGTTTTGTGTTGATTGCTGTAGAAGCTGTACAGCATGCATAATGTCGTCTGCTGCTTGGTGTTTGCATTGAGTTGACGGGCTTGTCAAGCTGCTTCTATGCCGCTTTTATCGTCAGCCATGCGATGTACAAACGACAAAATGAAATAAACGATACCTAACCTCCCCACACCTACATTTTTGTTCATTGCCCTGGCTCCATTCTTATGTATTGTTATTAATAAATGATTGGGGCCGAGTGGTTTTGATTCGCACTTCAAGTGGCTATGAAAACAAAATACAACTTTGCTCGGTTTGAAAGAACCTGCTTCGGGTAACTCACTAGCATCATTCCAGCCAGGATAGACGTTTCTTATCCAAAATAACGCAATAAATATAAAAACAATTCAAATTTCTCACCGCAATGACAATATGGACAGGAGTGACGCAATCTGGGCCAGCTAAAATTGTGTGTCACTTGAACGTTAGCATTCAAGTGATATCACCAGACGGAAATAGAGGCCCCACTACAATTTCTTGGTGGTGGCTTAGTTGGGCTGCCAATTACAGAAACAAGATTCTGTGACGTCATGGAAAATTGCCGAGAAGTGGCTGCGGAGTCGCCACTGCATTGTATGTTTTCTGCAGTATCTCCATGAATTGTTTAAAGTTAGACATTACATGGGTATGATTGTTATCAGGACAAAGCAGACTTTTTAACGACTTGAACTTGTATTTTGTTTTTATGAACCCTCTAAATGCAAGTAACCTGAACTCAATCCGCAATGTTTTTACATTGGAAAAGTATTTGAAAGCATGGTCTTTAGAAGTCCCTGCGCGCACGCACACACAAATCTCCAAAGTTTGTGGTTAGGTTGGGCATGGCTGAATAGATCACATGCGCAGCGAAGCATTCCCGGTTCGCCGTGTCTTATGAAAAAGTACACGTACCCTCCATAAAACCGTGAAAAAATATGGTTCCAAACTTTAGTTGCGGGAAAACCGAAAAAAAATTAAATGCTTAATTGCTGACGTTTCTTTTTGCGTGAAATAACGGCATTTGCTATTTTGCGGGGACTTCAGACGTTGACATTTCAATCGGTGCGAAATTATTTCACACCCACAAGGCAAACGTGAAAATGAATATAAGTTAAAATCAATCAAATCAGTCGGTTGGCCAGTGAAAAATTAAGCACTACAGATATTCGATTTATGCTGTTACTAAGCCTCAACGACGGAGCCAAAAGATGAAACTGTGGGGCTGCCCCCGCGGCAAAAATGCTCAAAACAACACGTAAAGGCATCTGACGGTATTCTAGCTTGTCAGGACGTTTTAGCTGAGCTTACCTTGGTAGTGCGGCATGCAACTTTCCGAAAATGTTACGTCGTCAATGGCGATGTAACCTTTTTCACCGGACACGGTGTGCTCACCAGTAAAGGCGATCTGGAAATTAAAAAAAAATACAGAAAGGCGGCTTTTAAGTGCGAATGCACTTTATAAGCGACCCCAAACCATCCACCGCCGGCGGCGGCGGCGGCGTCCGCAGTGCTCCTCTATATTTAAAAAAGAAACAGCATCCGGCGCCAGGTTTCGATCCGAGGACTTTGCGGCCGCAGCGCGACGCTCTACCGACCAAGCCACGGACGCGACGGTGATATCAGTGTTAGTGATGCGCCTTATATCTTTAGCGCATTCAAACTACGTCGTCAGCGGCGTGCGTTGGCGACTCAGCGGCGTTATAGCGGCTTGATAACTGCGTGGTGTACACGTGATACTACAAACCCGATGGAAGAGAAGGCGGCGAGGCGGTGGGCTGCGGGGGCCGAGCGCAAGCGCCGCAAGCGGGCCGACAACCGTGCATTCGCACTTTCACATTCTCCCCCTCGGGGAAATGTGGGGGAATTTTTTTTTTGTTTTGGGATTCAGTGTTAGGCCTGTAGTGAAAGATTTCCTCCACAATAAGCCATTAAGTATTGTCACGTATCCAAGAATGATGCAGGGTTCTCCCAGTAAACAAGGTTTTTTGGAGCGAAGTTGTGATTCGCAACGAACTAGAAGTAAACACCAACGTTGAAGAAGCGGTCAGCAATACTACACGCTCAGTAGAGCGTTGACGAATGAAATGCCGCGGCGTTTGCCCTGCGAGCATTTATCTCTGTGCAGTATTATTTCCGCAATCGTCGAATTAGATAGAGAACACGGGCGATCAAATAAGAATATTCTATTCTAGTGACGACAGGACGAAAAACTCTTCCTATCAGATAAGGTAGCCTGTGCAGCATGCAAAATTAAAGGAAGGAAACACGTGCTTGGCTTCGAACACACAAAAGACAGCTTGGCGCGGCCAGACCGTGGTACCGAAACCCATAAGTAAACAAAAAAAAGGCCGGGTTCGCGGCAATATGCTTTGTTATCTACTCATGTTAAAAAATGTAATGCTAAGACACCACGGGATTTTCTAAAAACTGATTACAGTACGCATTGTAAACGTGCCTACACCGTCAATTATGTGTTAAAATACAAAAGCAGATACAAATACAAATACGAAAATATACAAATGCCGACATTGATCAAAGAGTGAGCATGGCTATGAGGAGGCAACCGAAGGGCGAGCGATTGTCTCACGTTGGTAGGTTTTAACAAACGCTGTCCAAGCCGGTTACTCTAGCCGAACAGCCGCTTTTGAACAAAACTTTGATGAGCGCACAGTCGCTGATCGCACCTGGTAAGGGCTGCTTTCGTCAAATTTCAGGGTTGCAAATGTGAAGTGCCAGAATTCAGTTGGTCCCGGCTGATTCCAGACAGGCCGCCAAGGCCCGTCTCTGGTCGTGCGGACGTTGAGCGTGAGCTTTGGCATGCTTCTTCCTTGTACCGTGTAAAAGAAAGCCACCTGAAAAAGTGAACACAAATCGACCCTGTGTGTTGGGATAACTGAAACTTTATACTGTTTTTCAAGTGTACAAGATAAATTCACAAATTTAAACGTACTGTCCTATCGCGTTTCTTTCAGATTTGGTTCACTGTCAAGCTCAAAATCAAACCTGTCCTGCCTGTACATCTCCCCCTCGCAATAAAGCAAGGCAGCATAGCTTCGAGTTAGGGGCCGCTAGTAAGGTTTTCGTACGTGTTGATTATGTGTATAGCCAAGAAGGTATTTCTATAAAGGACAGTTTTTACTCCGACGTGGTGATAACGCGTGCCAGCAAACCGCACGCATGAAGTGCAATGTTGTACGCTGCGGACGCTAATAACTCGTCGCCACAAGCGTAATATATTGCTAAGTAGTCAACGAGCGAGTAGTCAACGAGTATTTCCTGCTACTCGGCGTATTCAAGCCAATGCAATATTTTACGTATAAATTACCTAGAGCGGAATCTCGAGTGAGGTCTTTTCCATTCGCGTTCTAAAATTTACATTTTGCCGAGCCGTAATTACTTGTAGTCAAGATACAGAATGTGAATGACTTCAATACATAGCTTGGACTTGACGTCATCACAGCCATTTCTTGCGGCCCACTTCCAACTTCTTCACAGTTCCCAGAAGTAAAAGCATCAGAAAACTGGGCAGCCTTTCGCCGTGCTTGTGGGTCACAAACATGGCAGCTATGGTGACGTCAGTGCAAGCCAGGTATAACTATTTGCAAAGCAGCGGGAGTGGGTCCTTTGGATGTCATAGTGTGTCCCTAATAGGCCATAGGAAAGCGTATCAGATAGCAGTGAACTCATTTGCTTGCTTTCATCGGCTGGTTGCCGTGGGCGCGCAGACGAACAAGCCCCTATAACGTACACACCACGTGATGCACCTTACGCAGGCGAGAACTTCATCGGACGTCCTCGTGTGAATGCAGCTATAGAAAACGCAAGACAGGGTGTGGCACCTGTAGTACAGCGTTCAAAAATAGCAAAACTCTTTAATTCTAATCTTTTAATCAGCTTTATGGCTTCCACTTTGCACTATTCTGTTTTCGCAAAGACAGCGATCAGAAATAGGCAAAGGTAATTGTAGAAAAAAAAAGACCCTTGCTTGAAAAAAAAATTGCTGCGGGTGTTTTTCAGATAGACAAAAGCCTGGGAAGGGTAAGATGATCTTTTCTGAAAATGTTTGGCACTAAAATGTTCGAGTAAAAAACTTTCCTCAGAGTACAAGATGACATTTACCCAAGTAAATTTAACAGCACCGGTACAATAGAGCAAATTTCTGTGTTTATTGCAACCATAGGTCGGCAAACTCACTCATTAGTGCACTCACACACCCCCCACTCACCACTCATGAGTGAGTGGTGAGTGAGCCTCACCGTCGTTTTGCCTGGTGAGTGCGAGTGCTAGTGAGTGCGAGCGCCACTCACGGTGAGCCCCGTTCACCACTCGCGAGTGCGAGTTCCACTCGCGGCGAGCCACGCTCAGCACTCGCGAGTGCGAGCGCCACTCGCGGCGAGTGGAACTCGCCACTCGTGAGTGCGAGTTCCACTCGCGGCGAGCCACGCTCAGCACTCGCGAGCGCGAAAGCCACTCGCGGTGAACCCCACTCACCACTCGCGAGTGCGAGTTCCACTCGCGTTGAACCCCACTCACCACTCGCGAGTGCGAGTTGCACTCGCGGTGAGCCCCACTCACCACTCGCGAGTGAGAGTTCCACTCGCGGCGAGCACCGCTCACCACTCGTGAGAGCGAGTTCCACTCGCGGTGAGTCACACTCGCCACTCGCGGCGAGCTCCGCTCACCACTCATGAGTGGCGAATGAACGCGCGCTTCTTGCGCGATGTGCGGGGCTTACCGCGGTGAGCATCACTCGCTGTTGGCATTCGTCGCAGGAGCCGCTTGCTGTGGTAATTGCTACTGGCGATATCCACTCGTACGCACAGCCACTAGTTAATGGAACGACTGCCTTTAGCTTCGGGAATATGTGGCTACTCCCCTTTATAATTAAGGTACCGTGGAACCAACTCTCCAGTGACCTGTTGATTGAGGAATACGATTTGGATGGACGCCTGACGCCATAATGCGCTGACACTCTCACTGCCATGACTCATTGAGGGGCTGTTAAGCGCACTCTCGCCGAATGATGTTTCTGGCTCGCAGCGTTTTGGGTTGGAATGAGTGGCGTTAATGTCGTCGCAATAAAGCGATTGCACTTCCCTACGGCTGAGCGCTGCGATGGAGGCATTAGGAAGCACCGTGGTCTAGTGCCATAGTACTTGGTGTACACAATTGGCCGGCTTGCTGCAGCTGTCAAATGGCCGGCTGTTCTGAAGCGCATATTGTGAGTGCCCGTAATCGTTTGAAAAGGTGTCGCAGATTTTTACAGATTCGCGTATCAGGATGGCGAAACGGTTCGGATGGGCGAGTTGCGTGTTGTGGAAGCAGTAGCTCATTTTCGAGGCCTTGGCGTATTAAACGTATCAGTATTTGTCATTACTTGTTACGGGGCGCTCTGTTATGATCTTCCCTTTCATGCGGACTTCGTCGTCGTCCACGTGCCGATGGCGTACGGGTACTGTGACCCCTCAGTGGTGTGACGAATAGCAAGCGTTCTCGGCAGTTGGATAGCGAAATTTGTGAGTGGGTGAGTGAGTGAATGAGTGCGTGTGCGATTTCACGTGAGTGGGTCTGCATGCGTGTGCGCATGCGTGCGAGTTCGTAATGTGTGTGCGTCCGCGCGGGTGTTCAAGTGCGTTGGTGTGTGTGTGCGTGCATGTGCGTGTCTGTGCGTGTGCTCGTGTATGTGTTCGTGTGTGTTGCGTGCGTGCGTGCTCGTGCTTGTGTGCGTGCGTGCATGTGCATGCGTGCGCTTGTGTGCGTGCGAGAGTGCGTGCGTGTGCGTACGCGTGCGTGTGTGTGTCCGATGACTATTTCTCCCCGTTATTTCGTATAAACTTTTGACGTGAACTTGTTTTGGTGCCCGGTGCGGGTGCATGACGGTGTAGTTTAGGATCAAGCTGCGGTTTTGCTCTGCGGTATGCTGGCGCCGTGTAGGAAGGCGGGCGCCAGGCAACTCGTCTGCATGAGGACGCCCGCGCTAAAGTCAGGCGGCGCCGATTTGGCGCGACCACGCGGCGCCGCCTCTCTCCCTCGCCTTGTCTCTGCCAAGCGCTCAAGGCTAAGCGCTCCAGTAGCCTTCCTCCACCTTGCTTGCCGTTTTCAATCTTTTCGTGGCGGTGTTGTGCTGGAAACTCTCGCTATGCGCCCTTTTCACCTGGGATTACTCTTGAAATAAACTGTTTGGAGGGTTGTCCAGAGCAAATTGACTGCGCATTTTTAGTGGCGCTGATAGCCCGCTTCGAGATAGGAATATTTGCGTGCGCTAGCCAGTATTTTGACAGATGGCAACAGCTTTTCTAAGCTTTTCTTCCGAACTGGACTATTTCTTTTGTGTTTGCCACCACTGTGAAAATTTTCAGTGTTTATTTTCTTTTGTAGAATCTGAGCGAAATAGCATAGACAATAATAAAAAGTTATGATGAATGGCTTCAGGCAAATTTGCGAGAATTTGTTAATTTCGTAAAAGAATCCAGCGACAATTACCGCCTTGAAAGCGACATATTAAGACATGTGCTTATAATAACCGAATACATACTTAGGAAAGAGGGAGACCCCATTCCTGAGAAAGGTAAATTTTAGCTCATATCAGTAAGTATTTCATGCCCGAAATTATTTGTACGTGCGTGTGAGTGGAGAAGCGAGTGGTGATTCAGAGTGAGTGTGAGTGGCCATTGCAAGTGGCGAGTGCGAGGGAGTGTAAGCGGCGAATGCGAGTGGTGAGCGTGAGCGTGGATGAGTGCGAGTGGCGAGCGCGAGCGAGTGTGAGTGGTGGGGATGAGTGGTGAGCGTGTGCGCGAGTGAGTGCGAGTAGTGAGGCCCGAGGGGCGAGCGTGAGTGCGAGTGGGTGTGAGGGGTGGGGCGGAGGGGTGAGCGTGAGCGCGAGAGAGTACGAGTGTTGCGGACGACTGCAGAGCGTGAGGGGGGAGTGAGTGGGAGTGGTGAAGGTGGAGGGGTGAGCGTGAGCGCGAGTGAGTGCGAGTTGTGAGAGCAGAGTGGTGAGCGTTAACGTGAGTGAGTGCGAGCGGTGGGGGCGAGTGGCCAGCATGAGCGCGAGTGAGTGTGAGTAGTAAAGGCGGAGTTGCGAGCGTGAGTGCGAGTAAGTGCGCGTGGTGAGGGCGGAGTGGCGAGTGCGAGTGCGAGTGAGTGCGTTAGGATAAATATATTTTTTTGAGTGAGTGTGAGTGAGTGACATCCAGTTTTGCCGAGGTATGATTGCAACCGTGCTTACCGCGCAAGCGCTCGAGTTTTCCAGGGTTGGACCAACAATTGTTGCCTCTCCTGTCACCAGGTTGGACTGGAAGAAGATGAATTTCCCTGAAAAGTAGGCGCAAGCAGAAACAAAGAGTAGTTCCCACAAGGTTCCCTGTACAAGTTACACACGGGTGCATACAGCCAGGATTCCACACTTGCTTGTGGAGATACGTCAGTACCGGTTACAGCCTGACTTTTACTCAAACACATTCGGCACTTCTAGGACAGGTGGGAAGTACGTTCTACGGGATAACAAAATGCCCACCAATGCACACGGCTCTGCTATACACCCTCAACCCTGTAGTGTAATGGCAGCTGCCTGTTCCCGCAGAAAGCCACCGGGAAAATCAAATGAGAAAATAAGCCTTCTTAACAAAAAAAAATATAGAAGGTAGGAAATTGCACGTACTAGGCATGCGTGGTTAACAGTTAAATATTGCAGCTTCGCAAAATTTAAAAATCCATCTTTTGCGCCCCCCAGAGAAACTTTCCTCGGTTCTCGTGAATTCAAAACGCGGCTGTAACGCAAATATCGGTCCAGGACGTACGGCAACTAACGTCTGCTGACGTCAAACAGCCTAGCGGGCGACATACACGCGTTTTGCACTTCATAATGTGTTAGCTCTGACGGCTGGATCGGTCATAGCGCGGAGCGTTATCGCATTATCGCACGGGGCGTCCAGCATCGGTGCCTCAAACCACAGTTTTCGGAGGACTTTTAACACGGATTGCCGAATTACGGGGAAAAAAATAATACCAATTTCAGTGCATGTTCTTGAGCTGCGGAAACATCCATACGTGCGCCCCTGTTTCCTCGTAACGAGAAAAGAAGCGCATGCCCATAACTAATGCCATTTACAGTATTGCGCGCTGCATTTGCATTTGTAGCAATGACACTTATTTCGCAGAATAGGCTGTCATTGTTGTCCGTTATGACGGGTGATGTCTCTGCAAAAGCGGGCAGGAGGGGAAAGGGATGAGGAGGATGAACGGTGGGTAGGGGTGGTGAGCAGAATAAGAGGAAAGAGGGGGAAGAGAAGGAGGGGGGATTAGGCGAGGTTAATTCAGTTATTCTACATAAATCTCCTAAACAACTCGGATCTCGTTGCGAGGGTAGGCCCACTGCATCGAGCTAAATGATCCCTGGCAGACTTTTACGTTGTATGATAAGTATAGTGAAGACTCATTATAACGAAATAGATTTTTTCAGGCTTTCCACGGTCTAAATGCAGTTCACGGCGACCATAAATCCCAGTTGTTAACGAAAGGCCGCTTATAACGAAGTCAGTTTATTCCACCGAAGATTTGGTATGACGGTGATTTAAGAGAGTAAGAATAAAGAAGAACACGGCATGCATTCAAGGTACCTGGCGAATAGCGCGCGGCGGCGTAAAGCAGCACGTAAACAAGCTGTTCCGAATATAGACAGGGGTTCCGCTCGTCATAAAATTGCGTCTGTCGCTTTGTACGAATGTGAAAACTCTTACTCAAAGTCTCAAAAAAAAAAATAATACAACCCAGGCAAAAAAAAAATATAAATAAATCCAGTTCCACCCAGTGTCAAATCTGCGGACACGGCGGAGCTGTGGTATTCTTGCGTCGGCTGGAACGTCAGTGGCTGCTCGTTCGAAAACGTCAACGCCGTCGCCGCACTAATTATACAGTTATCGTTAAGAATTTCACAGCTAAACGTCAGCGGCGGGAGGCTCTCTTTCCCCTCCCTCCTTTAGCAGAAAGGAGAGAAACCCGCTGCTGCTGCTGATGATGATTGTTATGGTTTCCCCTTTGTAGCGGGGGGATGACATGTCATCTTACAAAAAAGGACTAATAAGCCTGTGTTTTATACTCTTGGTTTAATTCCAGCGCTGCATAGGGCAGGCAGAAAAAAGCTTATTAGGCAAAAACTACTTTTTTTTTCTGTTACAGGTTGTAACTGTCGTGCAATTTCATTGGCCTCAATGATCTCTCGGGTCGTTTGGTGCCTGTTCATCGCTATAATATAACACTTATCAAACATGGGGGTTTGAAATTGCACGGGCAGGAAACTGCTGTGTAAGCACTTCCTCCCTCGCACTTACGGAAAAGAAGACGCACTTCCTTGGGCAAGACAACGGTTTGTCGTGAAACCGCAATCGCAGTGGCACGTGCCCTAAGATTGTGGTAATGCACAGAGGGAAGGAGGTGTTCGTTCCTGGTTTTTTGGATGAGTGTGTATGCGAGAGAGTTGGAAGTATAAATATGTGACTTCTTAATAAAGTTTGCTGAAAGTGCGCTCTGTCTCGTATCGTCTCTCTGCAGTCTTTGTTACTTTTGTGCGCAATTGAAGTACAGCATGGATTCCTCTATGCTACCCTTAAATCCAAGGGCTTCTGGAAGCCGAATACTTCCCTCATGTAGATTTGGATGGACTACCCTGGCATTCGAACACTATGTGCCGCACAGTTTTGGTTTCTTTTCCGCAGACCACGCATACCCCATAATTTTGTGAATACTTCCCCACAACACTTAGTTCGCAAGAAACCTGATCTAGCCTCAAAAAGCAAAGCACTGACCTTTGAATTATCGCAGAAATTTCCCTTTCTAAAAGCAAAAACGCCCGCGTGTACGAAATTTCGGCGCACGTTAAAGATCCCCAGGTGGTCAAAATTAATCCGGAGCCCTCCACTACGGCGCGCCTCATCGCCTGCGTTGCGTTGGCGCGTTAAACCCTACAATCAATCAATCCTTTCTGATGTTCAATTTTTCAGCCCTGTACAGCTTTAACGACGTTTTAGCTTCCATTTTTTCTCTCCATTTATTCGTTTCAATCTGCCTTGCCTCCTTTTTGGTTACCTTGGCTGTTTTGGATTCTCCACTGTTCTTTCCGTATTTAATCGTTAGCCTTCTAGACTTTCCTAAACACTGGGTGTCCACACTTTTCAAGTATAGGTACCTAAAAACCTTAGCTGCCCACTATGTTGCCGAAGCTGCCCTGCGATACCACGGAACCCTCTATCGGCGGGTCTTAGAACCGCTGGTGAGGCGCTTCCCACTTCCACCGATAGCGGCCGCTAGTGGGTCTTGGCACCTAGAGTTCGTGTATCTGCTCCCATACAGGAACTCTATGGGCACCTACCCCTGGGTGGCGCACGACTAACAGCAGACAGACGAAAAGGCTCGACTTGCAAAAGCTCCGCTGTTGACAGAGCGCTGCTAGGGAATGCATTACCAAGACGCGGTCCCAACAGGAATAGCGGCTGCAGTGCCAACGGAAAGCATATTAACTGCACAGGATCCTCAGGTAACGACAGTAGGAAGAGCTGGTTAGTGCGTGTGCAGCCAAATTTTGGCTTACCTTTCCTTAACTCCCGGGTATTCTGTTTGTGCAGCGTACGTCCTTATCGTCTCGGAGTGGTTTTATAAAATCGACGGACTTACTACTTGAATAAATATCGATGCTCAGCCTTGCCCTCATCGAGATGAAGAGCATAAATTTCGCCTAGGAGTATAAGAAGTAACGAAAATAATACAAAAAATAAAGGAACAACAAATGAAAACAAGATGCCACTAAAAAACCCCGCGGCGCTTGCCCGCTCCAGCGTTGCCACTGGAATTCGCCATGGCGAAACTATTTTAACTTTTCGTGGGGAGTTTCGCGAATTAAGCTATTTCCTGGCATTCCTAATGCGTCATTTTGGCCTCAATTCTACACAACAATCAACGCCACGGCTGTTTTTCGGCCTTTTTTGATTGTTTCCTGGCTCCTTCTATCAACTGGCCAACACGAACAGTGAGGCCGACAACGAAGCTTGGAAACAACGATTCGGGTCAAACACGTACCAAGACATCCATTATGACATTTTTTGGCGTAACGAACAATTATTGCTCACCGAAAGCGAGCCGCCGAGTTTTGATCCGTCAGTACGCGTAAAGGCACGTTCCCACTGGCGATTCGCCTCGTCGCGTGACGTTCCGCGAAGTTGCAAAGCGATGACCCGGCCGTCGCTTTGCGTCGCTTGCGTCGGCGGAGCAGATCGCTCTCGGACCGAATTCCCTCGTCGCGCGACAGCCCCGCAAAACCGGATAACCAATCATGGCCGCGGAGTAGGCTGACATAGCCGGAAACGAAACGTTTGTTTACATCCGGCAATGTAAACGGCGGCAGGCGAGCCGCAGCCGCGGGGCTCGCTTGGTCCGCTATCGCTGGACCCGACGGGTCGGGCCGGCAAGCAACTTCCCGTGCGCTTCGGTTCTTTGGTCAGTGGCTTCAGCGTACGCGTGCACTCAACGAATAGCGTGGAACTCATCAGTGTGGATAAACGTCTATGAATTGTAAAAGCAAGTAATCATCGTATATAGCTAGGTGGATAGCGAGACGGTAGGTTGACTTGCAGCCTCTTCGTGCTTCTATCGGCGACTGGTAAACATGCGTAGAGTTCGAAGGCGTCAGAACTTTTCGCCTGTGAAGAGAAGCGAAATTTTTGGGCCGTGATGCGAGTGTTGTGGCGTGAAAGTAAGCGTGTGCATTTTTTTGTGAAATAATATGTTGAAAAGAGCCTTTTTTAGTTTGTTATTTTCTGCTCCTCCTACAACCCGCGATGCTTTTGGCATTGTTCAGGTTAGTAGCATGTGTTTTAGTTTGATTTCTACCTGCTTTTGTCGCGCTCATGTAACATAAGTTTCTTTGACTGCGAATGGTTGACGCACCAAGGAAGTCGTACAAATCGGGTAGAAGCTGCGCTGAGCGCAGGCGCATCAACGCAAGTGTGAACACCGCCTCTTGGCCTCATCGCGCGACGCGTGACGTAGGGCGACGAGGCAAATCGCCATTGGGAATGAGCCTTAAAGCTTTCCGCTCGCTGTTAGCCTGAGGAGTGAAATCGCCCTTGGTTAGCATTTCGCACGGTACGGGAGCGCCCAAACATTATTTGCCCCACTTTAAGTGCATCACGGCAAGTGATGCGCAGCAGGCCATTCTTTCCTTGCGACGTACCCGATGAAATTGTGGTCTAATGCAAAGAGTGGTACGAACGCCAGAAGCGACGTTACAATCAACAAGTGGTGTATACGTGGCCGCGACGTTAATTCGATTTTTCTGGTTACCACTTACAAGGCTTAGATAGAACAGTTTGAAATTGATCGCTCAGCCAATATTTAGCTTGGCCTCATTTTTGAACGATATCTTCGGGGCAGAGATGCAATTTTAGAGTATAGAAAAGATGCCAGTCTCGAGCACATCTTATGACGCTGAGATCAGTCAGCTGCTACAACGACACTTACCTTTGTCCATGCAAATCCCCCGGGTTATTTTGGGCCCTTTGAGTGCAATACCTACTAACTTTTGGCCAACACACCACGTGGGTATGTGCCACTGCCATTATTGTTCGAGCCACGTGGAATGCACATTCCCGGCTAAGAACTAGCTGCCTCTATTCTTGCGTACTCACTTTTTTTCAATCACAGGGTTAATTTTCATACTTTGGGGATAAGACAAATTCAATTTGGTGCGCATAGGTACAACGATAGATTGTATTTGCACTATCATCTTTTTTTTAACGCTTCACTAAAGGGCTTTCACCTAGTGTACTGTTCGGCGGCCACTGTATACTCTACAGTCAAATAAAGGGGTATCCTTCATTTTGTGCATGCCTTCGATTCGATGCTATATTTGGGCGCCGCATAGAACTAGCTACGTGACGTCAAGCATGCGCGGCGATTGACAATAGCTGCGCGTTGCCCCAGGAACATCAGCCCCAATCTGTTCAGATAGCTTGCAGAAAACATGAATTCCTTTAAAAGTAAGGGTAGCGTTATTGTACACAAAAGCTCAAAAGCTTTCATCAAGCACTGATAATAGCTGCTTCTTTGATGTGCCTTCACATCAAATGTTTCTGAAAGCGTGTAAAGGGGTGTATCTGAGCAAATGCTGTACAGGCTCTCAATATGACTAATATTTTGCGGGGTTAAGTGTGTGAAAATAAATTTCTTATTAAGCATAGAGACTTCATGTATGTATGCATCGTGCGACTACTAACTGTGTTGTAATGCGTTAGGTCCCTGTTTCTTCCTTCAAGACATGTCGAATGATGGCGTGTAACGTACCACGATGCGTGCCAGTTGTGTGATCCCGCGTCGGCGACGTACTCAGGAACGAAGCTGGACGGCTTAACTTCCAACCCGCCAACTTTTTTCTCGACGGTGGCTGAGGGGTCCAGTCACAGAACGAGGAGTCGAAGTTGCAGCTGAGGCGGTGGTCATCTGAAAATATCATGACGAGTTTATTGAACCAAAATATTAGCCACTATAAGGGCCTCCTTAAGCAAGCCTTAGGCACTGAAAAATCTCCAGTAAGGCTGAAAAGCGCATACAACATACTGCATCTCTTTTGCTGCCACCGGCCATGTTAGTCCTGCCGCTCTTACTAACGTTTTCGTAAGATTCACTTTCCACGGAAGCACTTAGATCTGGAATGGAATATTGACACGAAGTTTCGGGGCTGATATTTCTCTGCGGTTCGGTTCCTTAACCGAACAGATTGCCCTGGCTGATGAATTGTCTGCGACGCATGGGGCATAATTTAAGTTTGCTCGTATATCGCGCCGACGGAAGAGGTTGGGGTGCGGCGCGTCGCGACGTCTGGATGTCCCCCTGGGGTAGAAAAAACTGGGTGACGCAGCTTAGGTTCGTCGACGTTTAGCAGGAATTCGTGACGTCACTTCAGACTTGCGGCACCTGGAGCGCTCGGCACGGTGCCGGGAGCGCTGTCAAACTGATGCACGCAGCCACTTGCTACAGGTTTCACCGATCGCCGCAATAGAGCTCAAATAGGAGCTGATTATGTAGCCGACAATCGAAATAAAAATCTTCATCAGCATCTCTATGAGAAGCGGTCAGCCTATATACACCGCGATTGTAGACCTAACACTTTCAGGCAGTGCAGATTCGGCGGAAACCAACGCCTCAGCCGGCCTCCGCAGTGCTATAACGCTAGTACACAATGGTGAGGTCATGGCGAGGTACTGCCGTACGCGTCTTTCTGGTTCAAGGCAACGGAAACCGAAAATTACCATTTTCAGGCCGTTTTAATTAAACCATTATCGTGTGCTCAAGTGCTTAAGGTCTGCAACAGTATTATCAAGCCATTATGCACTAGTAAAATCAATAAAAAACCTAAAGATTTGGCACCGATACTACTTACAAAGGAAGCAGCTTTGTGACGCCAGAGACATGACAGCCTTCACTTGTAGAAAGCAAAGTGAACGCATCTGGAACGACGGCGAACTCTAACGACATGGGACGACCAATATTTCGCGTTTGAATTCGACGCCAAACATTTACCTCCTATCACGCTGCGCTAACTTCAGTCTTGGCGCACAATTGAGAATTGCTATATCCATGCCTCTACGTCACAGAAGGGGGTACGGAGTGACGACATTTGTTAAAACCGATAACGATCAATTGGGCAATACAGTAAGGAACTAACCGCAGCTTCGCTCATCGCTGTTGTCTCCGCAGTCGTCAACGTAGTTGCACCGGTCATATTTGGGCACGCAAGCTCCGTTCGCACACCTGAACTCTTTGTCGATGGAACAGTTGCCTTTTTTTTCTGAAAAAAAAGCGCCCAGAACAATAGCATAGCGCAGAAGTCTTGCAGAAACAAAATCATAATTACGTAAAGTCATTAGAAACGAAGGCAAAGCAACAAAATATGGAGCTTTATTTTTAAATATTCGCGTTTCTCGTAGGACAAACACACGGGCCCCAAAGACAAGCTACTGAACTGATGTCCAGTCGCTCTTATAGTTAATCACACTTGGACGTACAACCCTGCTGATAAACAAGATGTTTTTAGGAAACACATTCCTAGTGTTTAGTCACTAGTATTCACAGGCCCAAAACAAGTGGTCTGAGCGAAAGCTGACCAGGGGCGGTATTCCCGTGTTTTGTCCCTTTTGTGTCCCTTTCAAAAGTGTCCCTTTTGAGCGAGCCCTAATTGGCTAAAAGCGAACACCCGGATGTGACGCCATGCAAGCACGGCGGAGCTATGAGCCGTGGCTACTCGGAGCAGACGATTTGGAGCAGACGATTTTTCGTCGCCTTATTGTTGGTTCGCTCGCGGAGCAATAAACACATAAAAGATACTCTGATACGGTTTCAGTTATTTAAAATGCGTTTGCAAGAACAGCTACGGTATTTGAATCAAAGGCCCACTGCTTAACCGGAAGTATGTCACGATGAAAGGGACGCAAAAGAGACGTTTTCAAAAGGGACAGTTACGAGAATACCGCCCCAGGAAAGCGTAGGATGTTAAGCCCTACTTATTGACGGCCCTCAAGTATTTCTCACCGGGAAGGCGGCATCCTTGGAACTGTATCTTGTCCACAGCAAACATGGCGCGCTGAAGGGCAATCTGGTCACTTCGAAAGTGAAACTGAAAGCAAAAAAAAAAAAAACAATTGGTAACTACGAATGAGCATTCCAGTTAGGTGTAGAATGACAGCTAGGATAATAAAGTTCTAAAACTTATTTCATGGCTCCCAAATTGCTTTCCCAGATTTAAATTTGGCGGTCGAAGCAAATGCCCGTGATTTATTTTTGGCTGCATTACAACAACGTGTATATTACCCTGATGAAAGCATAACTGGAGCCTAATATTGCAGTTCGCGCTTAGTATTACTTTGTCAAAACACCTCAGGTGGTGTTCTAGACTCAAGGATTTCGTTCTTCTATGAACTGAAACCTCCTCTGAAAGTGATAGGACTGAAAATGCCGCACGTGGCTGGTTTATTGGCATATTGGGACGTTATAGATGGTATGTCTGCGTGCCGGTCAATATATTAAAACCTGGAGGTGCTGATGTCTGAACACCCATTCAAATAGGCTAGTTAGAATTGCCCCCCTTCTGACATAATAAGGAAGCCTTGAATTCTGCACTTAACAATCTGGACCAGCTACAACTCGCGCCGCACCGAAGCGGTTATATCTAATACTAAATTTTTTGTCGTCATCTAAGCCATTAATCCGTAGAAATTGGAAGGAAGAACAAAAGAATTACAAAAGCCCTGAGAGTTGTCCAGTATTCCCTCTTTGCGCAAAGAAGACAGTTTGCTTGAGGGCCAGTACGCGCCGCAGCCGCGCCTAAAATCATTGGTAGGACCTTACTTGTAAGCCACTCTAATGTCACAAACTCTTACCAAAGCGTACTATTGTTTTATAATTGCACCAATGGTCACAATCACGATTGAGGCCAGTCGGGCCACTGAGGAAGTCGAGCACGAGAATTTAATTTGGGTGGCAAATCTAAATTACTGCGGCCACCTGGTTTCCCTAATGTTTACGGCTGAATAGCGCGGTTATTAAGGGCTCAGAACACATCATTTACCCTAGCCAGCCAATCTAAAAACGTTTTTTTATTTTTATTTTTTCGGAGCCGCACACCTCACCTAACCGACTTAAGCTCAGAAGTAGAGCCACACCTCCGTGCAAAATTGGCATTGTTTGTTCCGAACTTAAAAGGACAGACCACCGATTCTTGTGGGTTGCATAACCCCTAGCCCATATGGGAGCCAGCGGTATATATAGCGCGTTAACCGCAAGAAAATTCTAAATAAAAAGGCAGAAGTATATTTAAATTGGCACGTAAATTTCTGAAGTCTGAAAGGTTGCGCCATGTAGTCTATAACCATGACACTACCGTACGTGTCCACACAACTTCGTCGGTTTCAACACGTGGGTCAAAAACCGGTCAAAAGAGTAGGAAAGTTTTCACATTATTGTCATTTTAGCCGTGTATCAGTAACTAAATACCTCTTTTGATCTCGCGGGCAGTTACACGTGTGTTGCCGCAGTGCTTACTGTCATGGGTGCCAGCATTCCTTTCGGAGGGCCCCGTGCAACTAATAGATCCAAAAATTCTGATTTCAAACGTTTTATGGCGCTATCACCTAACCTGTTTTGGATTAAGGTGTTTCAAGTGATATCCTTTTCACTTGGGATAGAGAAAATATACTTCACAAAAATCGGTTGTTCGTCAATTTAAAAGAAGCTCCAAATTGTAAAAAGCAACCATTTGACGACTGCCGACGTTCGGTACTACTGGGGGATTAGGTAAGCAATAAACAGGCCGCATAATTGAGTGAAAACGCTAATAGGTTACGGTTTAATCGATACTATATGGTATGTACGTTCGAATGGAAACCGAAGGCCCAATATTCGCCTACAAATATTGAAGAAAAAAAAATCAGTCGAAAGGCTCTATCCTATGGCGCTTTCATGAGGTTAGTTCCTGTCGGCCCAATAAAAAATAGCTGCACTTCACAGTGAGCTACTAACAGGGCGTGTCGTATCAATTTTTGGGTACTTGCACTGCGGCTTTTAAGGAAGCGCGTACGAGGTACGTCTTATGGCGGGCGTTCTAAAAGTGGAATAAGTGTAACGCTTGATCAAAGCGTCATTGCGAAGCGTCCAATATTATTGTTATGACACTTGAAACCAGGGATAAGCCCCCAACAGTTACCGTCCTGGATTTTTCAGGAGGGTGCCGCCACGAACGAATCTTTATGGCGACAAAAAGGTATTCATTAGACAGGCTAAAGGAGGACGTGTTCTGCCTGTCTAAGGCAGAGCCACCGTTATACGCTCATACCAGGGGAAGCCGCGGCAGTTTCTACGGTATCAATTTTGTGGAACAAATTTCTTTTAAGGGGATCACACTGTTGATAAAAATTTATGGCTTCATATGCAACACCTGAGAGGGATACAATGGCGAAAGCTAATGAGGACCCCGATTACGTGAAACTTCTCGCCTGTACCCCCGACAGAACTTTTAACCGTTCATTTCACTGCTGCGGGGTGTTTAATGTTGACGGGTATACTACGGGTAGATTAGGTTCTACCATCCTCTGTTCTTTTGTAAATAACAATGCTTCCCTAAACTAGTACCTTCCCATCAAGCACCGCGGTTGAGTACGTACTTCAGCTTACCCGCCGCGGTGGCTCAGTGGCTAAGGCGTTGCTCTGGTGAGCACGAGGTCGCGGGTTTGATTCCCGGCCGCGGCGGCCGCTTTTCTGATGGAGGCAAAAAGCAAAAACGCCCGTGTGTACGAGATTTCGGCGCACGTTAAAGATCCCCAGGTGGTCAAAATTATTCCGGAGCCCTCCACTATGGCGCGCCTCATCGCTTGCGTTGCGTTGGCGCGTTAAACCCTACAATCAATCAACGTACTTCAGCTGCACGACCTGCTTCTGCACGGCGACACCCACTGCCCCCTGGAGTCTCGGCCGCCATTTTTGCGTACACCGTTCGGGCGAACTCCGTTAAACACGTATTTTGCCAGCCGGATGCTTCGGAAATTTTCGAGCTGCCGACACCTTGCCTGCTACTGCACGCTGCCTTTCCCTTTGACTCGCAAAAGCAGGATGCGCTTGGAGCGCGGTAGCCCGACTTGGGCTTTCCTCCGTGTGCTACCCTCGCCGCAGGTAAAACGATTCGGCAAGCACGCATAAACCGATTTTCTGGTCACAAAGCCAAGAACAACTTAGTAGGACTTGATTGCTGGCTAGTTGGTTCATGACGTTCGAAGGAATAAGTTTGCGCAAAAGACGAGGACAAAGTTTGAGAGGACATCTCTATCTTCGTCATCTCTTCGTCTTGTGTCTCTTCGTCTCCATGCTCTCTTCGTCTCTCCTCGTCTTCGTCGGATTCGTCTTGTCCTCTCTGTCTTGGTCCTCGTCTTTTGCGCAAACTTATTCCTTTGTACGCCAAGAATAACACCCGGACCCGGAATCCACGCTCAGATCCGTGGAATGGCTTTTGGTAGTAAGGAAGTGAGAACGAAGGTATTTTGCCGCTACCCACCCTGACTGTGCCGGGGTAACGCCCGATGTCAACTACAGCTTTGTTCCAGACGCCCTCTTCGGGTGTCTTAGTCAGGGCACTGAGCGTCCAAACGGATACTGTGTAGCCATTAATCTCCATGAACAGATCCACGTCCATAGTGCGGCCTGAAAAAAAGCGCAAAACAAAACGAGAAATTTCAACAGGGACTGGATCAAAATCCTGACTTAATGCACACCCACTTGTTAGTAATCGCCAGAAGTTGCCATCAGTGCTGCGGGGCAGGCACATGTAGTATGCTCCAAATACACAGCGAAATTTCGGGCAGTAACCAACTTTGCACGACCGCGTACAGTCTGAGAATGCTCAAGTATCTTTTATTTCTCCCAGGCGTTTGTTTCACAACCAAAGTATTATATTTCTGGGCGCCAGGAACGCGAAAATAAATGTAATTAAGTCATTTAAAAACTCGCAATTTTGGCAATGAATGAAAGCCCACATTTCGAGATTTCAATAACAAGGCGCAGGGTAGACTGCCTATCTGCAGTACCTGAGGTAAAATATGGTGTGGATCGATTGCTCATGAAATGATGGTCTAGTGAAAGTAACCAAAACTTCGTGGGAGGTTGTAATTGTCCTTTCCGAATGCCCCTAAGTGGGAATGGGCGGGTGGGGTGGTTGGAGATTTTGTTTTTGAAGCGATGCCGGTGCCGGCGTCGGTACACGATGCTGGCGTAAGTAACGCTAATGGCGTCACTAATAAAATTACCCACAAATCACGCATTATTGTGCGGCGGATCCCACCATTTGGTTCCCAATTACTCTACCGCGTGCATATTACATTCTGAAGCCACTCATTTTTGCAATTTAAGCGGTATTGAAAAGAGCTACACGCAGTTTAAGTTTTATGGAGACAGCTTACTATCTGTAAGCGTTCATATCTCGGACACCAAGAAACGCAGTACGAACGACGTTCTTGCTGTTTACTTATGTGACACACCATTGCGGAGTGTAACGCTACACTCTAGAACAAGGGGAGGGTGAATTGGGATCAAATAAAGCTGTCAGTCTTCGCGGGTGAAAGTTCATCTTGAAGTGGAGTAACTGTGGCATTGTGTGTGCCCCGTGCACAAATGCGCGATAAGTGTTTGTCCCCGCTGATAGATAGATATATAGCAGCGCGAAGCCAAAACACAACATTTAGTCTCGTTGCTGACTGATTAGTCCCTTGTAACGGCGGCATCGTTGCAATTTGGCGCATACAGCCGATCAATTCCAGAACACAAGTAATTGGAATGAGTGGGTTTTTTATATAGGGCCATGCGAGAAAATATCAACTTTAAAGATAAGAAAAGCGGTTAGGTTAAACAAAGCGACGGTTATCGCAAATAATGGCGATGCGCGACGGAAAATACAACTAGGTCACATTATGTCAATACGCTGAGTTGCTAGAATTCGCGCGGGGTAATAACAGCCAATGAAAGATTTCAGGCGTATCATGAAATGACACAGCTGTTAGTAAAATAGCAAACCCTACTGGTTAAGCATAATGAATTTGTATGTGTTTAATGGATCAGAAGAAGAAGAAGAAGCACATTTATTTGGGAGCAGAGTTAGTCGACGATGGGGGCCACCGTTTTGGCGGCGACCGCGGCCTCCCGCGCGACCAGCGAAGCTTGGGCCTCCTGGTCTGGGCAGCGCAACGCCTCCTCCCACTGCTCACATGTGGTTATTTTTGGATATGGATATCTCAAACGCACTAGTTGCGGAGGACAACAACCGCACATTAAAAATGCACGCTGTAGCTAAGCGTCCTAAAGTTAGCTTTCACTCTCGGTACATAAATAATTTGCTTACGACAGCTCTGACAATGCTGCAACTGCCGTAAGACACGGCTGCATTTACCAGTACCGATGATCTACACCAACGCTAACTTGAAGGATTCAGGCTAAGAAACGGCGAACTTGGTTTTGCCTATGCAGGAAATTATAGCATTTCTCCCTATTCTGAAATTCATATGACCGCTTTCAAATAAGTTACCGATAGAATTTCATATATGTAGCGAACACTTCGACTATACATAAATTAGTCGTCCCTAATTTGTGCCGAAACAAATGAGTCGTCTGACCACAAAGTATTCCGTCGGAACTAGGGAAATGGGGTTTTTATTTTTTTCTAGAAGAAGACGTTATGGTTGTGAGGTTCTTCTTAAAATCGAGCTGAGCAATATTCCCCCGAGTAAGAAAAGTTAAAATAGTGATCACTTGCGCGGCTACAAATTCGGACGGACACAAAAATAACACGTCGCACTCTGAGGAGTACTGCACTCTTTGCACTAACGCGTATACTTCCCACCACCATCCTCTCTGGCCGTATAGCCGATTGGTAGAGTACTGGGTTTGTGTTGCGGGAGACGGTCGTTCGATTGCGGCTGAGGGTGCTGCTTTCGGAACGGGCGGACCGGTTGCGGATTAATCGTTCGTCCCTCAGATCCAGTTCCAAAAGTGTGTAGTGTTTGTGTTCAAGAACAGTTAACTACCCTCCCCCCCTCGACATAAAAGGCGAACTGTTACCCCCTTTTGTCTTATAGTGACGCTGAGTAGTCTTTTCAAACTGCTTTTTTCTTATTCATCTATTACACTCTTACACGCAACTATTACCTTCTGCATCTTGTTATTGCTACCGTAAAAACGAGTGTTGGCCGCTCCGGGGTTAGGTAACATCTCAGTGGCCTAACTACCGGTGTTTTTTACCGTTTTGAGCGTAGTTACAACAGAACTCCGAACTGAACAATGGTGTAAGTCACGAGCTCTGCATTGTTCTGAACACAGGTGAAACGATTGCGCTGGTTACACGCTGTTGAATTTGAATAGGCGACGAACTTCTCGTACGCACAGCAAACGCTGTTGCTTTTCTCGAAAAGTTCCCTTCATACAGCGCTTCTCGGAGTAGTACTTCGGTTGAGACCACACGCTTCAGCACCCTCTCAACGATGGCGACGAAAACAACGGTCGTCTTTGCTGCGATTAACGTAAGGTGCGAGAGGTGGGCCACGTTGCGGCTCTGGAAGCCTTATATTCTTTCGCTGATGTGGTGTTACCATTGTAAGCACCCCGTGCCGTTAATTCCAACACGGCTATACAGACCTACCTTTACGCAATCAGGGTATAGTGAGCGCACATACTTTCTTTGCATCTGTGGAACCTTCTTCAAAGGAAATCCCTTCAAGTTTTATTTATTCCTACCGGTAAGTATGAGACCATTCTGCTTTAAAGACGTGCACCAGTACAAATTTGTTATAATTTCAGCAGCAGTTGTTTTATTTATGCAGTAAAGCATTCCCATAGCTAGTGTCTACCTCACATGTCTCGGTGTTCTTATGGTGCTATAGAGGTAGAGTGAACTAGGTCTATTAAAAGTGTCGCATTTTCTGAACGCACTATATCGTGTGTCTTAAGTAAGTGCTGTAGCTACCGGGTATAAGCTGTTCAGAAAAGCGGAAGCTCGTTCGTTTTGTGTAAACTCGTGTTGATCTATCGTTAGTGAACTGCAGATAAATATGGCCCCTAACTCAGTTAGTTAGCCTTAGCACTTTGAATACAGAACAGAATCTCTTGTTTACCAAAAAAAATTTGTTTGTGTCAAAATAATTTTCAAGTGGGCCTTAAACCGTCTGTTATGGCCAGGCTTTTCCCATCATGGCCCAAATAACTTCCTGACTATACAAGTATGTCCAATCATCTTGCGCCCTCTAATGAATTGTTGGCCGTTCGAAGAAAGATGGGGATAGTTAACTATTTGACGAGCTTAGGTCAAGCAAAAATGAGAGAAGTAAGCCGCCAAGAGACAAGCGGGCTATAATATCTTGTGAAGCCCCCTTAACGTGAACACGCCAATGAAGTCTCCGTCAATGGGCGGCTTCGAGCAACGTCATAACAACAGAGAAATCACTGCACATTTTGTGTAGGGCTGCGTGTCTGCATTTTCAAAGCGATAGAAGAGAACTCTCACTATAGGACGCCGACAAAGGGGGGCGTGCGTGGAGGAATTCCGGGTCATTTCCACTAATGTGAAACCTGGGGAAAGGCTAAGCATGCAGTGTATAAGTGAAGTGTATTATTGGCGCCTTGGCATTTTTGCCAACGGATATGAAACCGTTGTGGGTCAGAGGTGTACAGCTTTGCTGGAAAGGTCTCCTGTCCTTGAAGCACGAAGCGTTCCAGCGCGAGGCGTTAGAAAACAAGTGTTCCGGTGTGTTCTTCTAGTACACAGTTTTGCTTACGTACGGATATGAAACGTCCCAGCGGGCGGCGTTGGAAAACTAGTGTCCCGGTGTTTTAGTACCATGACTACATAAAATGACAACGACCACAGGAGACGCTGACAGCCCAAGCTCCTAAGGGGCTTCACCCCTAGAAGAAATATGCCTGAGGAATTTGAAAGAACAAAAAAACTTCATGTTTGGTCCTGCTGCAACACGTATATCTTATCGGCCTAACGGCCGTTGTTTCTTACCGTTTTGAGCGTAGTTGTACCAGAACTCCAAAGTGCACAGTTTGTTAGTATTCCGAATGTAGGGGGACACAATATTGGCGGCCCCACCTCTTAGGTTGTTCGTGTCGTTAGAGTAGAGCATCAAGTAGTACCCTGTAACGAAGAGAAAAAAAAACAGCACCGTTTAGTGACTCTGATTGCCATCTTTCGTTTTACGCTCAACGCGTTTTATTGGAAGTGTTTATTTATTCAAAAAGTTTAGCCAACACACAATTGATGGTATGTGCTACGATGTGCGCATATAAGACTTTTCTGCCCTAACAGCCGCAATTGTCGGGCGAGATTCCGTCTTCTTGTGGGCAAAACCCTGCCATTTCCTGTTTTTAAAAAGCCTACATGCGCATGCGTGCGGCTGGCTTCCTGCCTCCGTCGGCACGGTGGCGTGCACACGGCTGCTCCCTATTTCCTGAGCTCACTCAATGCCATCTACTCCTTTGCTTTGAGTACACCAATTGTTTTAGGCAACTGCTAAAAGGGCCCCACTTTGGGGCCTCAGCCGCTTAGAGGCAGATTTATGGGTTTCGGCGTGATCAGCCTGGGTTCGACCTTCAGAACTGCTAAACATTTAACAGCGAAGCTGTTCATGGTCGAAGCTTCCACGGGACGAAATGTGGGAACGCCTCAGCAGCAATGCGGAGACTGCATAGCCTAGCGGCGAGGAGAGCAAGCGCCAAGCACAGATGAAGCAAGTCAAAAGAATTCTTGAACGAGACGCTTATATATGCAAGCTAAGCTACTAAATCTGGTGGTTTTTGTTATACTTGTCAACACTGTTGAGCAAAAAGAACACTTTAAACATATCTGAGTCAAGACATCAATAAATAAGTGATATTTGCATCGTTCTTTTAGTTACAAATACGTAGCTGCTGGACCTTTGCGATAGGGAATCAAAAATACGCTTGGAACGCAAACAGTGCTCGTGGCGCCCCCTCGTAACAGGGTTCCAACTTCAAAGATCATCAAAATGTTTTAGTAGATGATGCTAGCAGTATAACACTGCAGAAATGAATCGGCGCAAACAGGAATACATCTGCTGACTTTGCGAAGTTGTATGAAGCTTAGCTTTGCATTTAGGGAACGCCAGGCAGCTTCGCTGTTACCATCATCGCTCGCGACGTTAAGTCATTGAACCTGGATGTATTTTTTTGGAAGAAGCTCGATTTATTTGGTGTAAAATACTGTTTTGGCTGAGTTATGTGCATGTCTAGTTAAATAAGCGTGGTTTGGTATCTTTGAGGTCGGCTTAGGTGCAGGGTGTTGCATATCAAGAGGTTGGTTTAATCACCTTTCTCCGTCGCACCGGGAGTGCCTGTCGTGTACCTACCTCGATACGGAGTATCACAATTGTCGAGTATGCTCTGGATTTAGAAAGCTATGGTCTAACGTTGCGCGTTTAGTTATTACGACGGGAACCACCAGCCGTAGATTGAGGTACAACGAGCACAATGAGTAGTTTACCTAATGAGTTTCGGTTCACGACATTACACCTCAAAGTGTGACGTTAGGCCTTCCGTCCAATGGAACGTTAAGTAACCTTGATGTTTTAAGGTTACCTTACGACTTCATGTAAGGCAACTCGAACGTCGGGTGTAACACTCGAACAAGCATCATACTCATTGTACGTCGATCTGCAGGTTCCAGCGGACACAAAAGAGATTAAAGCTTGTCCTTAGGGCCAACGTCGTGACGTCGCATACACGCGCCGCCCGTTCTTTCGGCTGCGGATTATCAAAGCCATTTATGCAGTGGAAACTATGGGAAGCTTCACAAATGAGGCTGGAAGAATGATTCTTCATGAATTTCCCGTGAAACGTGTCGAGGCTGAAGAATAGTGCTTTCCACAAATAAAACACTCAAGACAGCATAACAAGCAATGCCACTGACCGATGGACACCAAACTTCATTCCTCAACAAGACGCTTTTTCTGTAACCAAGAAACATTGAGATTGTGTGATCCACCCATTCCTTAGGCAGGAGAGCGCATACACTTAACCGTGTTTTATATTGCGTAGCGCAAACGACAAGAGTTAGATGAGACATACGCATCGTATGCGTGGGGGCAACTTAAGAACGGCAGCATAAGTTGGCCCTGCGCCTCATCACCGCAGCAGACTGCTCCTCTGTGCGGCGGAAAGAGTTAGTGCTAGTATTTTGAACATGACTCGAGTCGTTTTCGTAAATATTTTGACTTAATCTGCATAGAAAGTGCTTCAGGGTCGACAAAAAATTAAGGTAAGTGAGAAGAAGCACACCATGTCACGCATTAGGCATGATCTCCTTTTATTACGAGCGCGTTCGTGGATGTCGGGTACGGCGCTCTGGCGGAGTGATACACTACATAACCCATTTTAGAGCTTGCCTTGTACGAGAGTACGGTAATACTGGTATGTACGTGCCTAGTGTCTACAGATATTAAAAAAAAAAAACGGCCGCGTATCTGCTTCTTTAGTTGCAATTGTCAACAAAAGACGATAGTCTTTGGTTTCATTGGCCAAGTAAATGCCTCCCTTCGCTTTCCCGCTCACGTCTCATGCTGTTCCTTTTCCGTCGCGCTCTTCCCAAGGTAAACACGCTAAAGGTTTGCTCAACTCAATTTAAATTTACCGCGTTATACTGCTCCAGGCCGGGTGCCTTGATGCCAGCGCTGCCGTACGGCGGAGACGCGCGTGAAGCGAGGCGCCCTACTTCCACGTTTATAGAACCACCTTTCTCTACTCCACGTGCGTTCCAAGCAGAGCGCGCAACCTATCTAGTGGAACCTTTCGTAACTGTTGCCGCTTGATTTCTGAAAATGCCGCTAGAAGCTGTAGTGGCGCTGGCGACAGCCGGTGACGGAGTGATTTTTTTATTGAGTAGATGCAGTATATTTGATTTGAATCAAGCATCCATGAATTTTTTATAACGGAACACTGCAAATATCACTTATGTATTGACTCGCTGCCTCATATTTGCGTGATGTTTCGTTTTTGTTCAACAATGTTGACAAGTATGAACATTGACACCAGACTTAGACGTTTAGATTTGGCTGCGAGTATATAAGTGAGTGAGCAAATTTTGTTTCACTTTGGCCGGGTGGCTGAACCGAATCCCAGACAGACAAACAGACAGACAGACAGACAGACAGACCAAAATTTCTGGGTTTTCGTAGCCCAAGAAAAACTATCGTCTTTAAAATTGCCAGCTCGGTCACTGACCATTGTTCCGGTTGTCGGCTCCCGTTGGTGGTGAGGACGGGATTGATCCAATACTCGTTCTGCGCCAGGCCCCGTGATCATTGTTGAGGAAGTTGTCGAGCTCCCAGCCGCACGTGCCATTGAAAAAGCTGCACTGCCCGCAGCTGCTTTCATCGGCGCCGTTCTTACAGTCACTCACGAAGTCGCACACTCGCTCCACAGGGATCGCCTGGTTGTTCTCTCCGCAGTCGAACATCTGGGAATTTCTTGCTGCGGGGTTCAAGACGGGAGGTAAAATGAATGCGGCTCGAGCAAGTGAATATGGGACTCTTTGCTTCAAAAGACTTCGCTGCTCGAATCAACATTCGCTGGTGTAGCTTCAAAATTAGAAACACCCGGGCCTGTTGTAGAAATTTAGTGTCTGATTTGTCAATACCTACGTTGATTTTGTGCTACAAACAATGGGAAAAAATGTATATTTCAGGATAACGTACAATCTAGAATTTGTAATGTTTGCTGCTACCAATACGGTTTAATAGAAACTCATGAAGGCCAGCGCGAACGGGAAATCGCTGAAGCATATCAGATTGTAAAAAGCGAAGAGGTGTGCCCATGGGCCTCTCTTCAATTGCACTTATATATTCCGAGGTGACCTTTCTAGACAGATCATGTGTATGGGTATTTGAGTCAGGTAACTTTCGGGGGTCCTTTTGTGCGAACGTTTTTCTTTCACTACTGCATGGCGTGGGAAGACCTGTTGATAATTCCTCGATATTTGGTTAACTCACTGATATTTGCAGAACTAAAGTGCAGTTGTTAGACAGCGTACGCGCTCTCCACTCTTCTCGTGCCATGTTTTCATTTAGCTGACCGTGATGAGTATCTGTTAACTCGCCCAATTCAGTGCCTTACTGAGTAATAGAAAACTGAATTTATCAGCAAGTTGTCTACTTGCTAGTTGCTTCCAAAACCAAAATAATAAAAAAAACATTTTTCCCCCTTGAGCACAGCGTGCGTTACATTGCAGCAAACTGCAAATTCACGTGAGGATCATGTAGCGAATGTTTGTAGCCTCGAGATTACTTAATCAACTCACTCATCTCATCGCATTCTTTCTCGCTGAGAAGCACGTCATCGATAGCAATAAAACCGGCCGGGTTGCTTCCCGAGACTGCGGCAATGAGGGCTTCCTGCGGAAATAGAGGCAAACAATTAAAATACTAGCGGTTTAGGTTCTTGCAGTAAGTTCATCTTTCCAACGTTATTAAAAAAAGACCAACGTAAAACAATATCCGAAATGTAAAGAATCTGCAGGAATTCAGATAATTCTCTACTAACTCGTAGCATTCTTATGCCGCTTGTCTTGAGCGTCAGTTCTTTTCAGCCAATTTGTTTGGTTTTTTAAATCCTGTCCGACCAATTATCTCCCTTCACGCTATTTTTAAAGATTACAGTTGGAGGTTCCGGGAAATTCTGCATCATTCTGAAATTCTGGAGGTTTTGCATCATTGTGGAAATGCAGGGCGTAATACAATTTTTCATTTTCCGCAATTTTTTCTATTTCTTTTTATTTATTAGTTTTTCAAAATTTCGTTCCACCCATTATCTTCATTCACGCTATTATAATGTTTACAGGTATGAAACTTCCGTGATGTCAGCATTTTTGTGGAAATGCAGGGCATTACACGGTCCTGGCTGTGGAGGTACACGGCAGAGAATGCTACACATTACAATTATTTATATATTGGTGTGCAGCCATACTCTGGCCATCAGCACGTAGCATGTACTGAGTGTGGAACAAAACTGAGCTGACAGCGGCTGGGTACGGAAGTTGAGACCTAGATTTTAGGTAAATACAAGAAAACCCGATGCTCGCTAAACACCTAAACAATAAGCCTCCATTCAGCCTTTGTAAATGTAAGTGCTGTGTTCTGAGGCGGTCTTAGCTTTGGCTGAATTTGCAGGCTGTTTCTCATCTGAAGCAGCACGACACTGTATAAACGGAAATGAACCAGTCATTACTAAGCCGTCTCGCCCATCACAACTGCCGCAGAAGAAGAGATAATCTCTTCGTACAATCCAGTGGACTCTAGGTAATGCAATTTCAACTTTACTACTGGCCTCCAAAGCTTGTAAAGAAAGTTCTATTGCTCGAGGTTGTGTTTAGAGCAGTTAATAATAAAGGAATCGATGTCGCCAGGAAAAGTGTTCCAGGGGATCAAGGGGAAAAATGGAAATTAGAGTGTATCCCGTCACAGATAAAATAAGAGGTGAATGGACACGCCGATAGTGTAGCGCGGGGTGCCTTTTTGTCTAATAGTCCAGCGAAAGGGCCACCATGACAAATGATGGCCGCTGAAACGAACTGAATCACGTCACATCACCCACACTATCACGACCGCCAGTTATAGCAGAAACCGCATCAACATGCCGGGCCGAAGGGCCTAAGAAAACCCGAAACTTGTTTGCTTCCTGGTGTGATAATAGCCTCAGCACGTACAACGTATTCAGTCTGCAAGCTTAGCTGTGTCCGCTTCTTCGAGTACTGAAGTACTCGAACAAGTGGAGGCTCATGTTTATCTTCGGCAAGTTTCCAGGGCTGACCTTACGCACGGTATAAAAATCAGGCGAGTTATTAGACAGAGCTATGTTACATTCGAAAATCTCCTTCAAGTAATGAACATTGACGATAAAAAAACAGTATGTCACCGCTCGCATTTTTGGTTATAACTTATACGGCACAAATTTACGAGATTTCGGTAGTGTTAAGAGGAAAGTAACGTAAACCTAAGCAGTCATAGAACTACTGACAACAGGTTCTGAGCTTCGGAGTAGGAAGGGTGCGTCATAGATAAGGAGAGTCAACACGTGGGGAAGCAACCGACGTAACGCCTGTAGAAGTTAACTCAGTTCGGGCAGGTGATGCCATAGCCCTCGGACAAGTCGAATAATAGTGCGGCGATGGCAGGACAACACCGAGAGAATGGCAGAGAACTCGGTACGTGGCTAAATTAAGAAAATGTCTGGCAAAGGCTGGGTTCCTCTTGCACACGGCTTTAGATGTTGGACGTCTGTGGAAGAGCCTTAGTTCTGCAGTGGACATCAAAAGGTCGATGATACTGAAGACTGCGTATAACAAAGTGGCTGCATCAGTACTTTACATCGCCAATAGCATAAATATATTGCTATGATGTGCAGATGATGTTTATTAAGCGTAAACTGTGCAACGGCAAAGCCCCAGGTAACCACACATAGTTTTCAGTTTTACGACTTTAGCTGTCCAAAATTGCGACAGGCAAAGTATGGTTTCCGGAACATTTTTCAAGCTATTCAAGAAAATACTAGCGAAATTAGTGTCGTTGGATACGAAATAACAAACGCACACAAGGGGCAGCTTAAGGAGTTCAGCTGGTCAGCACGGGCCCAAGATCTGCTCTATACCACACGGAATGAGGGCCAGAAAACAACCAACTTCTCTCACCCTCACTCCGGTTACCAGCAAATAGGTCAACTGAAAAGCTCGTACCTCGGCGGCCGCTTCTAGCTAGTATACAGAGCCAAACTGGCCACGTGAACCCAGAGTCTAATGGACTAAACAGGCTGCGTACTTGAGAACCGCTGTCATCGTTGGCTCAATAGAAAATTTATTAGTCCCCCTCCTTGAAACAACACAGCTGTATCTACCGAATTTTTGGCCGCACAGAAATGACATCATGGCGTTCACGTTGAGCGTGCGAAGTAACGCTGAACATAGCAAATATATCTCTCAGAAAGTACTTACCCTTTGAGAAACGTATTCGAACTGATAGCGCTTCCAGGCTCCCTCTCCTTGGACAATATTTTTATCCTGCAGAGAAAGTTGGACTCCACCAGACAGGGTAGGCAAGAAGTACCAGAATGAAGTACAGTGGTAACGATACGGCTCCCGCAGGTGTAGCGAAGTCGTGTTTCCCTCGGTGCCAGGGCTCTTGAAGAAGAGGTAATAGCCTGGCAGCAAACGAAAATAAATGTGACTTAGGGTCAGTTTACCAGAAGGAGCGCGGTACGGGCGAGCACACAGTTTTCATAAAGCAACATTTGTTTATCTACGCACATTCAATAATGCGATGCGAATCCTAATTAGTTAGCGCTCCGAAGGGTTCCGATGTTCCCGAATATTCCCGAAACATGTGAATGAGTGCGCGCATGAAAAGTTTTGAGTAAAGCAACATTTATTCTTATTGAACACGCTGCAAGTATTGGATAAATACATTCTTGTCTGCGCCGTAAATATGGATCAAAGTAACGAAAAAAGAAAACTGAGGAGAGCTAAGGAACCACGCCGCAATTCGTTTATCATTCAGTCCACACCGGTACATTAATAGAGAACAGTATTCTCTTAAGAATTCTGAAAAAGCAAACTTTTTGAAGTCTGTGTCTGTCCGCCGAATAATCCCGAAATGTAACTGGTGAGTCTTCTCACTAGTAGCCCATTTACCCACTGCCACGTGTAGGGACCTGATCACTTATCAGTTCTCCTTAGTGACCCATGCAAGTATTACTCGTGAGTCGCAAGTTGGCTACGTGACACATGAAGGGGTCCATGACCTGTAGTCCGTGAGCCACAAGTTCTTGGTGACCCACGGCGAAACAGTAGAGCAGGTCACTCGCGGGACACGTGACCCACAACGTGATTTTGAGGGAGAGTACAGGGAGTTAAATAAGAAGAGGGAAGGAATAGCGGGGTTTTTGTGATAAAGCTAGAGGATGAAGAGGACTGGCAGACAGAATAGCGGTTAGGAAAAGGGGGAATAAAAAGGGGGTTTATAGTGAGGGCAGAAGGCAGTGGGCTCTAATAAAAACGAAGAGAGGGTGGAAGGGAGAAGCCAGGAATAAGAGTTACAGAGAGAGGGAATGGGAAGGGGATGAGAGAACAGGAGTGGGGAGAGGAGAGAAGGGCGTAGCGCGGGTGGGAGAGCGTAAAACGACGGCCGCTATGTGGAGGATGAAAGAGGGAGATCAGAGGAGAGATTAAGCAGAACGGCGGGGGAGAGGGACGGGATGAGAAGTGGGCGGTACGCGGAAGGAACGGCCGGAACGAATACGTGTTGTAATATAATTTTCTCGAAGCAAGAGAGAGAGAGAGAGAGAGAGAGAGAGAGAGAGAGATTTTATTTTACAACTGGGATTTATGGGGGAGGGAATACCGAAGCCCATTCGTTTCGGCGACCGCAAAGGCCCGTGCGGTTAGAGTTTCCTGAACCGCCCGGTCCGAGCTCCCCAGGGCCTGTTCCCAGTGGTGGGGCGTGGGGTAAGAGGACGACTCTGTCTCTCTGCTCGAAGCAAGGAGATACACGAACGATGTTGTAGGCAGCATTGAAGCGCGCTGTTCCCCTCTTGTTTGCAGGTCCTCATTGTTCGCAGTGCACCTGACTACGACGAAAATTGTGCAAAAACGGTACAATTTGGGAGTATTAACATTTTGTGTTGTGTTGCGTAATATTCTGGGTGATGGTGTATTCGGCGTGATGGTGTACTAGTCTATTTTTGTTTTGTTTCGTCCTCGCCCGATATGGCTGCCTTCAGCAAAGGTCACAGGACTACTGTACGTACTTTAAATGGGAGATTTTGTTTGAATAAAAACGGAATAAGTAAAAGGTTTATCATTTTCGAATGAAGCAAATTCCTGAAGTTCGAAATTCCTTCCCGAAACTGAGTCGATCTGAAATTATCTGTTTTGTTCAGCAGTAACTGATCTGAGCACAATGCCCGCACCCAAACCCCTGTAAAAACCGAATGGCTAGTAGAGATTTCTGTCTACGCTTCAGCATTAGGCTAACCATTTTTATTGTTATTCGCTCGCGATATCTGTTATGGTTATCTGTGGCAAGCTTACCGTCTTCCGTCTGCGTTGTGTGGTCTTCTAGGAGGCTCTTGGTAGACCCTGCTCTTTCCACTTCAAATTTAGCCTTCTCGTCACCTTGTACCGCGATGGAAGGAAAGGGAAAAGAATGTATACTTCTCTTAGCACAATACCTTGCTATTGTCGTTGCCGGTTTTGCGTGACGTCACATCCGTGTCCACGCATACCACCTAGCATACGTTTAATGGGGCCATGCAGATAAAATAGAAGTTTGTTTTAGTCGAAAGGTTTCGTGTTTTTTAGTGCCAAACGCGTTTGTCCGGTAGCAAACGATTCGCCAAGAAATTAATCAATTTAGGTTTATATTTTGATTCTATTGCCAAATCGTGTTTTCGAGACATCTGCCATGAAGCCATGAGTGCGGGTATTCAAATGAACTTCCAGTGTATCATTCGGCTCTGCAGCCTTGCTCACCGTGAGTCCTCCCAGATGGCGCTACCATAGTCCGTCGGGGACCGTTGCCCGCCGTTGCTTTGTTTTTAACCGTATTTGCACCTGGCTTGTTTTGGTTACGGTAGAAATAATCGTTTCGCGAAGCATCGAGTATGCTCGACAAACAGGGTCACGTAAGACAACGTCGCTTACGCCAATCGGCCAGTGTCGTGTAAGACAACTCCAAAGCGGCGGACTGCTGTGCAGCTAAGACAAGCATAGTGCGCCTAGTACCAACCGCACTGCGCATAGGTACTTCTTTGTTTACGTGTATTTTTCTAAATTCCATTATTTACCTCCCACCCCCTTCTTAGTGCTTTAAAATGAATATGCATTACATTTAAGCGCAAATACCTCTTTCGGCAAGCTTATAAGCCCTGCCCAATGTGCGTTTGATTTTATCGTCCTCAGACGATCGCACAGCTGTGCATGTGACATCATAGATTCTGTTGCCGGAAATGAGCTAGTGGGCCGCATGGCCATTTCCTTTTTTACTAATTATATAGCCTTTTAGAGCTAAGTGTGCGTTAAAAGTGGTGTCAGTATCATTCGAACGAGGCGATCTTTCGAATGAACCCATCTGGCATTTTGTCTGCATGGCCCCATTAAAGACAACCTTCTAGGTTACATTAGAATACAGCGTGTCCTTAATTTGTGGCTACAAATTTTTTTTCCTGTCCAATTTCGAACATTCATTCAAGCTATAAGCTGCAGCTATACAGCGACAGTATATGCCTCATGGTTCCTATTTGCGCTTGCGACTGCAATATTTTTTTCGATGTACAGGGTTCATTATAGAAACACGGGTACAGATTCGCGCAGCGGCTATTGTCAGTATTGAGGTAATCTCAGCGTTCACTATACATGTTGAAGCGTGTTGGGCCAAGCGAAAGTCCAATACCGCTTCGACGTACTACAAGAAACCGACTGTTCGCGAGCACGTTTCGTACGCTACAAGGACAGCGCAAGTGCTTGGCAGTGTGCTAGCAAATGTGCAATCGAATTTAGGCATTTGAAACAGGGATATTGGGGGAATAAAGCAATTTTGCAAATGTCCTGCATTGTCTGCTTGAGTTGCTTGAAGGTTATGGGTTATGGAAGTTTTGAAAAGTTACGAAAGTTAGCCGGTCGAGGAAACAGAGTAAAAGGAAATGAAACTCCTTGTAATAAATAACTTTACGCGATGGAATACATCTGAAGCATCACAATTTCGAGGAAAACTTACCTTCCGTTGGAAATCGTAAGGGCAAGCATTCGTCTTCAAATTCGCAGAAGTCTGCGAAAAGAGAAAAAATAAGCATGTTTTCCCTCCTACAGATTAGTTTTCCAAAGTCGATTCACATGGGCACGAAAGTGTACGCAAGGCGTTAGCTGTCATTATTCTGACTCCACCGAAGCATTCCTGCGTAGTAAAATCTGATGAGCATGTACCAGCTCTCATCGGTTTTTGGCCTATGGGACAGGTATGAAAATTTCAAAGTGATCGTCCATACTGACACCAAATGTTTGTGCACTGTTTCTGTACGCTAAGGCGTGTTCTCTAGACGTAAGAGGATACAGCACCCTAATAAAGAAAAGCAAGTTGCAAAAAGTAGACATCATCAAAAATTGTCCGTTCTCGTGGCATTTTTTATCGATGAGAGGCTGTCCAGTAGCCAGGGCACAACAGCTTTTGCTGCGCCCACTTCATAGAGGAGGAAAACGAAGTGAAAAAGTCAGAGTCAAAATCGCACCGCAAAAGTTTTGAGAAAGGTGGGGCCCCCGTACCTTATTTTCGAACGGGGTTGCATGAGACCACGTGGCGAAGCGGGAAGAAATAACTATAGAGAGCTAATCATTTAGATTTAGTGCTGGGTTAGTTTAATATGCCAAGGATAACGTGCTGGTGGTCCCGCCTACAGTTTCGAAGCATGTTGCAAGCGGAAGGGGGCCAATAACTTTCGTCTAGATCGACTGTGGCTGAACGTCACGCAGGGCAGATCATACGATCAATGGCAGGATTTATGTTAGGCTCACGACGCATTTGCATGCTTTGAGGTTTATGAGTGATCTAAAATTATGGCTAATAAAAGCGGGTGTTAAAACTTTTTAAGCAATGGTGGTTGTGCAGACACTCTAGAAAGCAACCCTGCATTGCTATTAAGCGAATTGGCTTGCGGATGAATGTACTAGGCGGCAAAGAAAGAGGAAATACTTTGCTATATTAGATGAAACGACGTGCGAACTGCTGACTGCACGCAGTGTATATCGCATTACGGAAATACAAAAATACTTCTCACTTATGAAATGCAAAATGCACAGTTTACTCTATTTTCAGACATTTTCTCAGATTTTTCTGTTTACGCCCCGGTTAGAAATATTTAATTTCTACAGAAACTGGTTCTCTTTCACATAGTCACCGAGTTTCGGCGTCAGAACTGTTTCAATATCTCAACGTTGAGAACATAAAATTATCGTCCTCTCACTGCTGCAATAATTTACGGACGTTTATTACAAGTGATTACTTGGTCACTGTTAATTTTTTCCTTTAACCAACTTGCCCTATTGGAGTGCGCCCGCTTTAGTCAACTTGGTCTTTCACAGATGATCCTATGCTCAGAACCAGGGTTGCCATTCTTGCTTTTTACTGAATTGAATACAATTGGCTGTATGGTCGGTAAGCAGTAAGTAATTAGAACCGTTGAAAGGGACCGATGATCCCTTATCCCTTACAAAAATTTTTACCGCCTTGGTTTTGAAAGTTTATTGAGTTTTGTCGAAAGAATTTAATGATTTCTTTTTAAGTTTCTATGGACTCTGCCTATAGAGTTTCAAAAGTTATTTGGCCACCGCGTTCCTATTGAAATGGGACGAAGAGGTTCAATAGACTTTTTCTATCGAGTACTTATTGAAACTTGATAGACTAGATCTATCAAGTTTCTATTAGGTTCCCTACAGAGTTTAAAATGAATATGCATGAAACTTTTTATTGAGTTTCAAAAGACTTTTTCTATCGAGTACTTATTGAAACTTCGGAAAAAAAAAGTTCCTGCGTTTTTGCAGCCACCCCTTCCATAGGGGCGATTTCCAGGCGTGGATTCCCCTTTCAAGGGTCCGCACCCGACCAGGGACTCTGCCCGGCGGTACCAGGATTCGAACCCAGTACCTCCCGCATACGAGGCGAGTGCTGTACCGCTGAGCCATCGCTGCGGTTAAAAGTTCCTGCGTTTTTGCAGCTGCCCCTTTCCATAGGGGCGATTTCCCGTGCAAGCCGGGTGAACTTCCCAAGCGTTGTAGTCCCACACAAGGGCCTAGCGCCAGGCCGGGGAGTCGCTTGTACCTATTTTACCGATAAGTGCCCGGCGCCACCAAGGCACACGAATGCACATGGTGCCTTCCACAACCACGGTGGACGCTCAACTCGCAACCACCTGTGGCAGGACATGCCGCCAGACTCTTTCACCCCCGGCAATGTCGCAACGCGGCATGATGCCCGGGGGCCCCGCCAGATAGACAAGGGTCAGGGGCCCCTCGATAGGGTAAAGGCAGCTTTCCAGGCGTGGATTCCCCTCTCAAGGGTCCGCACTCGACCAGGGACGCCTGTACCCATTAACGAAACCGGTGGGTTCCCGGCGGTACAAGGATTCGAACCCAGTACATCCCGCATACGATGCGAGTGCTGTACCTATGAGCCATCGCTGCGGTCTCGACATATAATTTCGAGACCGCAGCGAAATATTTTATTTAAATATAATTCGAATATAAATATAATTTATATAAATATAATTCGAAAAATAATTTGTAAATTCGTGTAATTAGCCGTTATTTACCGGATTTAAGTTTTAATTGGAACACATTAGAGTTCACTGTTTGTTCATGATGTCTGTCTTCAATTGGTTTTGAAAGCCTGTATATACAGCGTTCATTTTTTCTCACTTTGCAAGATTTGACGATGCCATATATGTGACAAAAACTGCCTGGCGAAACAAGACCACTGACAACAACAGCGCCGGAGGGTGCTTCCCATTCCGGAACGGGGTAGCTAGATCTGATGTGATGGGGGACTACAGCGCACTTCCCTATCATGTTAAACCAACAAGCATAGTGACTTTAGTGCATTTCAGATCTGACATTACCCGTACGTGCAAATCCAGCAGGGAATTAATATCTTTCGCCTATTTTGCTAGTGCCGTGGCAATCCGCAGGCTCTCGCGGCGGGGCATTTATAATTGATTTTCGACATGCATCTCCGGCCCCGCTCTATATAGCTGCCAAAATTGCTGGGAGTGATCTCCACAAACTATTGAAGCTGTCATGTGTCAGGGCACCCCCTGAGAGGGGGACGCATCAAAACCCCCGAAAAAACGAGGAAAAAGAACAAAGGAACGGTCATTTGAAGTGCGCGCCAGGAGCGAGCCAATCAGCAAGCGCCAGCGCCGACGCACCGAGGAATCATGGGCAAAGGTGGCAGCGCACTGGTCGGCCAATCAGGGAAGGCCGCGCATGGGACAAGTGGCGAGATGGCCATATAAGGACATAGAAGAGGCGAAGAGCCAATGGGAGTGCGCCACGAGAGAGCCCAGAGGGTATAAAAGCGGGGCGCACAAAGAGCAAGACAACGGGAGGCAGACAACCAGGAGGCGGCCGGAGCACGTGAGCTTCACGGAACGAGCCAGTGTGACGCGGCCAGGCCATCGACCACGCCATCCGAGCCTGGGCGGGAGCGGGCCGACTGCGCATTGGCACCGTCATCCTAGGTGCACCACGAACCTGTGTCTTCGTGGCCCCAGCGGCATCGGTCGGGAACCAGCGGCCAACGTCCACGCTCCGTCGACGTTCGTCTCGACGGCCCCGAAAGGCTACGTTCGGGCCGAGCCTACCTGGAACGTCCAGCGGCAGCGGCTACCAGGGGGTGGCCACCGAGGAAGCACGCCGCCGAAGGGATGACCACGCGCGTCGAACGTCGGCATCAAGGACCTCCAGCGAGAGCGGCTACCAGAGGGTAGCCACCAAGAAAATAAATCGGGACGCGTGGAGCCCACGCCGTGCAGCGAGTGACCGCGCGCATCGAACGCCGGCACCGACGAAGCGAGACGACGACGGCAACCACCGAGTCGCGGCCACGCAAGGGTGCGACACGTCAGCGCCGACGACCGGGGTAGGCCAGTCCATTATAGGGACATAGTTGTAGGTGTAGACAGATAACCTTGAAGGTGATAGAATGAGTGTATTTGAGATAATGGTGTAGGACTTTACTGTAGAATCTTTTGGTGTTTTGCTTTGAACTGTATTTGTGATATTTAGTTTGAGGTTTGATTGTTTATAGGGTGTGTAGTTTAAATATTGAGTGCTTTGCCTGAGGGTTTTTTTGTGTGTGCATTAAATGGATGTTGTTAAACACGTCAACGGCTTCCCCGTGTCCATTGCTCCGAGCTGGTAAAGACCACCCCACCGTCGGTTCACGTGACAGAAGCCAATTATATCATTTTTTTAAGATTCCAAATTTGGTGATCGCGGTATACGCATCCTTTAACCAGCATATGTAACGGACATTTTCATTCTCCGTGCACCGCCTCCATGGAAAAAACTTGGCTGAAAAACTTCAAAGTGAGCCAACAGAAACTTTCTTGAGTTATCACGTTAAAACTTCAACAGAATTTCTAGTGAGCTTATATTGAATTAGTTGCTATAGTGAAGACCCTACAAAAATTCAAAACAGCTTTCATACAGTAGACTCCATAGAACTGCTATTGAACGAGTTCAGTAAAATGTGTATAGAATCTTTATCGAGCCTGAGTAGATTGAGTTTTTATAGGGAGGTCTCTTTTGAAATTCCATAGAGATTTTGTAGATATGAGTAGAGTGAGTTTTTATAGGGAGGTCTCTTTAGAAATTTTATAGAGATCTTATAGAGATGAGGAGAGTGAGTTTTTATAGGGAGGTCTCTTTTGAAATGTTATAGAGAACCTATAGAGATGGGGAGGGCGAGTTTTTATAGGGAGGCCTTTTTTGAAATTCTATAGAGATTTTATAAAGATGAGGAGAGTGAGTTTTTATGGAGAGGTCCCTTCTGAAATTCTATAGAGATCTTATAGAGATGGGGAAAGTGAGTTTTTATAGGGTGGTCTTTTTTGAAATTCTTTAGAGATCGTACAGAGATGACTCGGTAGGTCATGAGTCTGCCATGAGTTTCTGATGAGTTCCTTTAGACTCTATAAAACTCTATAAAAGTTTAATAGGATCGCAACATTAATTTTTGTAAGGGATTAACCAGCTGGAGTAGTCATAAACGTTCGCCAGTTCCTTGAAAACTTCGTAACTGCTTACCGTACTGCGGGCATTCTCCATCTCGGTACTCAATGTCATCAAGAAAAACTCCCGAGTCTTCCTTCACTCCATAGGCAGCCACCACCTCGAAGACGAGCTACGTCAGAAATGTGAAGAGCTGTTACGATTTGCCAAGATATTCTTGCGGCGTAATGGCGGAAATTTCACCGTATTTTGTGGATTAATTATGCAAGTTATTTTGCAGTCGTCTGTTCTTGCTTTTTGTTTTTTCGACCGCAAGCGCGGATGAGTGTGACATTCAAAATTGCGACGCTGGTATTTTACTGCGCGCATGTAGGAACTCCAATATAGGTGCATGTTTAATGAGGGCTTAGAGTTGAAAATACAGCTCTTATTTATCTAAGCAGTTTATATAAGAAATGCTCGTACAGTAATATCTCGTTATAACAAAGGCCACAGGACACGAAATTGGCTTTGGTATAAGCAATACTTCGTTAAAAACGAGGATTGCTTGCCCTTTATAAACTGCAGCTGTAACCATGAAGACTTTCAATAAAGGAAGATTTAGAACAAAGGGAAGTTGTTATATCGGGGGTTTACTGCATTTAGGTTTTGTTGCTGCTTTCCGATTTTTTCTGCGCGCATCATCAGCTATTTTCAGTGGGAGTCCCATTAAACGTTTTGGTCAAAAGAAGCACATTGCCACTCACGTTCCATTTGATCCTGGATGATACGGTGACGGTGCGGACGTTCCACCAGCTTCTATAAACGCCGCTAGTTACTGTCACCAGCGGGTCCCTCAGCGCTCTCTCCGTGGTAAACCTGTGAGATAAATACACCACGGCGAGCGTGAACAAAGAGACATGAGCGCCTACACCAAAACGATGGTGTATGGGCTGCGAGATTACGCCTTTTTTTGGCGAAATACCTGTTGCCTTTTATAGGTTTGTCAAAATTCTCAATTCAAAGTAATCCTGCGACGTAGAAATACCTTATGTGCTAATTCATTTTCCGTTACACGTCTTGCACGGTGGCCACTGCATGTCGGAATAAAGATAATTTCTCCCGGCACTTGCCGGAAATAAAATAGGCCATCTTCCCATGAAGAAGCCTGCCTATGTCACCATTGTCACCAACGTCTTATAAATTAGTCCCCGCTGCTACACAATAACCTGAAGCCCAGACACGCGGTGCAAAACAAATTAGCTTTGTTACTTTTACCGTACACTACATTACTGGAAACACTGTAGCCTCTTCAAATTGGTTTCGGGGGCTCACAACATATTTTGGGGTTTTTATCGAGAGAATGGCTTTAATTTATGTCACATGCTACTTCATTTACTTGTTGATAATATTTATAATATGATCAATAACCTCGGGACAGCACAGCAGTTTGAGATAGGTGGGGAGGCAGTGGAACTGGTAAGCGAATATATCTACTTAGGCCAAGTTGTGACCCCAGATCCCAACCATGAGGCAGAGATAATTAGAAGGATCAGAATGGGGTGGGGTGCATATGGCAGACATTCTCAGATAATGAATAGCAGCCTACCATTGTCGCTGAAGAAGAAAGTGTATGACAGCTGCATCTTACCGGTACTCACCTACGGGGCAGAAACTTGGAGGCTCACTAAGAGGGTTCAACTTAAATTGAGAACGACTCAGCGGGCAATGGAGCGGAAAATGATAGGTGTAACATTAAGGGACAAGAAGAGAGCGGAGTGGGTCAGGGAGCAAACTGGTGTTAAAGAAATATTAGTAGAAATTAAGAAGAAGAAATGGACGTGGGCAGGGCATGTAATGCGAAGGCAAGATAACCGCTGGTCATTAAGGGTAACAGAGTGGATCCCTAGAGAAGGCAAGCGTTGCAGGGGGCGGCAGAAAGTTAGATGGGCAGATGAGATCAAGAAGTTTGCGGGGATAAATTGGTCACAGTTGGCACAGGACCGAGGTAATTGGAGAATAATGGGAGAGGCCTTTGCCCTGCAGTGGGCGTAGATAGGCTGGTGGTGATGGTGGTGAATATTTATTGGCTCAAAAATAACATACCTTGATTGGCTGTAAGGGAGACATCTCTGCTAACAAATGCACCACCTTAGATGTATCGTGGTGCAATAATGCTGAACTCGTTTTTGAGTTGCTTTTGCAGGTTTTAAGGCGAGACGCTCTAAATACTATTTTCGTGTTCCTTGACCTGAATATCGTTTGGTTGTAACAAATAGAGCAGCGGTAAAACGCCAACGGGGTGAAATGCCTCGTCTACAACTCCCAAAGACGTAATAGCAACTTCCTCCAGATGATTACAAACAAAAATAAATATTACCTGTACACGTTTAGCTGGCTTTGGGCACCCCGACCGGTCCACCAGAAGGTGACGCATGTTGCTTGTGTCGGCGGCCGTGGTTCCATGAAGAGTCTCGACACCGGGTGATGAGACTGCACTCCCGTCGTGTTCAAGTAAAGGAACTGTCCTGAAGAACGAGTAAACAGCGGAGAATAATGAGGCTGTTGTAGGCTGCAGACGTTTTAGGGAAATCTTCGTATAGATAAATATAATGGCGGAAAACACTCTATTGTTATAAACGTAGAGGATAAATTGGAATAGTCTAATATCTGAGTGATAAGATTAAGATGCATCTAGAAAGATAAATCAGCCCGTAGCCTTGGTACGTAACACTCCAGGTGATAGTACTGAACGTACCAAGAAAAGAACGCGAGGCAAATAACGCCATGCGCGTTCACAGTGACATGACCCTGTCCAAATGTCACTGATTGCTGTGACATCTTGATGAAATTTCTCGATGCGAAATCAGATAACGACTAGGCGCATCAATGCTTGAAGGAACAACAAATTTTATCCAAGGAAGTCTTCTGGCAACAAAGATCGTGTAACGTATCGCTTTTACATATGTATTCTAATTATGTAAGTTTGTAATGGCTCACGTGTTTATAGCGTAGGGAGTTCAGAAATAGCTAGAAGGTCAGTAGGAGAGCCTTACTTGTCCTGAATGAATCGTATGGTTTTTCGTCGTAATTTTCCACTTTTCACAAATTTGTGATTTTTGCAGTTAAGTGGTTATGAAGTGCGCCTGGGATATGTTAATTCTTATCGGTTTTGAGATCACCAATTTCTTCTGAAGCGTTAGTAGAAACTCCGGCATCTTGTACCTCAAAAATGTAAGTGTCGTTTCTTTTTGGTTGCCACTTTTGTACTTTCCGTAATTACGCATACACGAGCTTGCTCGAATTAGTAAGGCTGAGCGCGGTTCATCACGACGTATAATTAGTTCCCCCTTACAATTAAATACATTTTGCTTTATATTTACCTAGACCGGCATACAGAACGACAGAACGCGCCAAAAGTGGCTGTAATTTTGTATTCTGTTCACCTATCCCCACGAGCTGTGAGGAATTCTACCCACTCAGTTGATCCGGAAAACAACCTGAAAGCAAGATCATGCAACAAACATAAACACTGACTTTTAATCAAGAGACCACCTTATCGACATGTCTTATGAGTTAACTGAGCTAGGGAGATGAGCGTTGGCTTCAAGAATTCACTCACCTTTGAGGTTGTTGAGCGTGTGGTCGGGGATGCCGAACACCATTGCCTTGCGAAGTACCCAGGGGCCAAAGTTCGCGGGGTCGTTGTCGAATCTGCACGTTGAGTTCGACTCCAAAGAGCAGAAGTCTAGAGGTGGAGAGCAACGAAAACAAAAAAATTAAAATACTAGTGTCAGTGTCATTGCCTTGGCAGTAATGCGGGCATAGGGAGAAAGAGTAAGGGCGCGTATCATCAGAAAATGATAAAAGGAGGCGCACAGCGCTTCGCGTCATTGCGCAGTGAAAGTGTCTGATCGCTCGTTAGTTCCAAAGGCAGGGGTGAGGAGATTGGGATAGGGGGGATGGGGGTTAGAGCGCGTGCCATCAGAAAACAATGCAGCCAGGCACTGGCGACATACAAGTTCTTTGCCCGTTTCCCTCATCTTTTCCACACTTCTAAAGGCGCATTGCTTGCTTGCTTGCGCGTTCGCATCTACAGCACCGACTGCGCCGAGCAGCGCCTCGGTTTCGTCTTGCAGTGCAGTTGTGTGCGCGTTTCGTTTACTGCACACTGTCGGCCCAAAAACCGAGCTATCGCTCGCCAAACTTCCTTCACGCGTGTTCAACAACGGCAACTTTTCACTTAAATCTGTGTCACCTCTATGTCGTGTAGTAAAATGCTTCATTCACTTTCATAGATTGGGGGTTTCTCGTGATGTTTAGAGCGAAAGCTCATCTAGGCTACATCTTTAAAACCTTTATCGCTTCGCAAGTGACCTTCAGCCGTCAATGTGCAAGCTCCGTCTTTCTTTCCTATTGCTTCGCTCGCTCTTAGCTTCGCCGCTATGTTACCACGTGCCTAGGCGAGGTTGAAACGTCTGCTCTGCTTCTGCGTGCGCTTCAACGCAAGCGATTAACGTGAATAGGTGAGTGTGCAACGATTTATACATTAAAACACTGCGCCGCGTTGCGGCTGCGTTGAGAGTGCATCCACAGTCTCGTAACGAATGGCTCGCAGGCTGGGCTGCCAGGGCGTGCCAGCGCAAGCGAAAGTACGAGTCCGGTGACGCAGTAGAGATTGCTGTCTTCGAAATTTCAAGCAACGCGAAACTTTCACGAAACGCTGTGGGAGTAGCCTTTGCTTTCGCTCATGGTAACTAGGTTCAGAAGTATTAAACCTGAGCCAAATTTTACCACGGGCTACCTATACTTTTTAAACGGTGTTCAAATCAAAATTTGTTTGTTTCCAGTTTCGTTCCAAGGGAACGCACAATCTGAAGGTGAAATTTCTCATACCTCTGGCCGGACATGGTCCAGCGGTGACTTCAATGTCGTCCAGCGCGACAAGTCCTCGGCCCATGCGCATTTGGATCGCTAGCTGCATAGGAGGCGCAACAGTAGGATAGTAGAAGAAAAAACAAAAAACATTCGATTACTTGAGTAAACATCAGTGTGAGGCAAGGTATCGATGTTGCGACACATACGCTGAAGGAGCATTCAGCAAGCGACACTTTATGCAAACGCATGGAGAGAGAGAGAGAGAGAGAGAGAGAGAGAGAGAGAGAGAGAGAGAGAGAGAGAGAGAGAGAGAGAGAGAGAGAGAGAGAGAATAACTTTATTTCTGGCGAGGCTCAGTCCTAGCTAGTGACCCTCAGGTGAGGGAGGCGCGCCAGGTAATCCTGAGCCCTTGTGGCGGTCAGGAGCTGTAGCTCGGGCGACGAGCTCCCGGTCACCTCCAGCCAGGTAGTGGGATGGTTGGGTAAACAGAGCGGGGGTAAAGAGCGGCATTCCCAAATTGCGTGTGGCGTGGTGTCTCGAGCGCCACATGCCGGGCAGTTTGGGTGGGGATATAATGTGGGATAGATTGTTGGGAATTAGCATCCCAGGGCGGTCGCCCATGTTGTGACTCGCATCCAGCTCGTCACCGATGTTGGGAATCAGCCATCCCGCCGCTGTCACCGCTGTTGGGCCTGGTCATCCGAGCGCAGTCACTGGTGTAGCGATGTTGCCTTGCTCCGTCCGCTATCGACGCGGCGCAGAGCAGAGTGACGAAGAGTTGAAGTAACATTTATATACAGTATATACAGGGTAAGCAAACGTTACATGACTCGCCCAGAGGCGACAGCACCCTTTTCACTCGGTGCTTCCGGAGAGACTGGTGCCGGAGAGAAGCCGCCGAGGAATGCCGACGATGAGAGCCTCCGGGCTTCTTTTATAGCCCGGGAAGTTCGTTGTGGCCCCAAGAAGTTCGAAAAGCTCCAATCAGGGCTCTCGCTGCCCGAAGTTTGAATTCCGACGAATGGTAGCGAAGCGGTGAGTCAGCTGCGCCGCCAATGGGGAAAGGGAGGGCGATGCCCCTGCCGTCTCCGTGACCTCGCCTCCGGGCGTAGCGACATGCCCTTGTTTGGTCGCCCTCAGATGCGGGATTCGGCCGCGCCGCAGCGTTCCGAGATGCAGGATTCGGCCGCGCCGCAGCGTTCTGAGATGCGGGATTCGGCCGCGCCGCAGCGACGAAAGGGAGAGGCGTGACTCAGCCTCGCTGTCGGCGCGTCGCCTCGTGCAACGCCTTTGGGCCAGGCGCTCTGGCACAACAAGATGCGGTGGAGGACGTGTCTGGTGGGGAGGGAATAGGTCTGCAATTGTCTCCATAATCTGTACAAGGGTGAAGGAAGAGACGTGTGAGGGGGCGGTAGTTCTAGTCGCTGTAGACGGTAATGTGTGGTAATGTCGCTAAAAGTAAGCAGAGGTTCGCGAGCGTTTCGTGCGCCCTGTGGTCAGCATGGAGGCTGATATAACAGAACGTTGTCTGTTGAAATGACGGACTCTATAACAAAAGCCATAGCTTGTGACAACTGAAAATGATTTACCTTGCCAAAGCAACGGCTTTTCCGGTTCTGATAGAAAAGCACGTAATTCACAGGTCGCCCAAAGGCGCGACTGGCCCTCCTCCTTTACCGCGCAAGCTCGCACGAAAACGTGGAAACTGGCCCTGCTGAAGACAGCCCAAGTACTAAAGGAACCAGGGCACATCAAACAAAGTGTAAAAGGAAATGTGCCAAGTTTGCCGAGAACTGAAACGTTCATTAGGTGTAGTCTGTATAGTTGGCTCTTTTTGGATCAAGACACCGTGTTACCACGACTATTACTATAACCACGGGATAAAAATGAGAAGACAATCAAATGTTTTACATTTTTGCGAGAGCGTCATTTCGCCCCTTCGAGAACTTGAGGCTTTGCCCAGGGTGCACGCTTCGCTTCCCATTAGGAGCCCAGAACGCACGGCGTTTGTCACACAACCCTCACATTCTCTGCCAGCCTGGCCTTGCGTTCCAAACGCATGAGCGGCCCCGCTTGCTCACTTAATCCGGTAGCTGGTTTCGTTGTTCACAGGTAGCAATATTTGTTCAGCGGTATTCCTATTACAGGTTATTTTGCGCCAATTCCGCGCTGCAGTAGGTTTATGCTGCATTGCACGCCGGAACGCCAGGCAACGGGCATGTCCAAACGTGAGGGCGCCGGTAGCCGTGACAGACGTCGAGCCCTAAGCAACAAGCCGCCGTCATCGCGAAGCCAGCGAAACGTATGTGCTCTCCGGCCTGAAGTAACCTCTCTTGGCACGTGCTTTTTTGCTCTCTATATGTCCGTAGCTCTGTGCACGCTAATAGACGGCGAAAATTTTGCCTACTCGGGCCACCTATTGCTAACACAATAAAACTAAGCAGCTAATAAGAACGGTCTAAGCAGCTAATAAGAAAAGAACCACCTCTCCGACGGAGTCCACGTAGCTACGGGACGCAAATTCGTGCTGCTTGCTGCTTATTTACTGGACTCACTCCATTTGTCCCACAGGGGCTGCAGGTCATACTCCACATGATGCAGATTTTAAGTCATGCCCAGAATAATGGGCTCGTTTAGACAATCCAACCTCTGAATTACAATTATAGCCCCCCTTTCAGTGTTGTGCCGAAGATTTCGTTTGTATTGGAAGTTCCAGCATTGGCAGTGCGACTTATTTCTGAACACCTCAATGTCTGCGTTTTATCGCTTGAGGAATAGATGAGACATGGCGGTGAAATTTTGGCGCCGCTTTGTTCCTTATTCTTCCGCTATGTGAACAAAACGCATGATAAAAGAACGCAGAGATAGTGAAATCGCAGAAGAGAGAGCGGCCTTCTTAACGATGGCGACGTTGCCTTGGAAATTGAAAGTAGAAGCGCGTCCAGCCAGCTGCTTCGCCCTCAACGAGTCTTGTGACTGCTGCCTCCGCTTGCACGCATTGTAGTAGGGAGTTTGCAGCCAGTACTGCCGCAAACAAAAAAAGAAGGGGGAGTGACGGCGACGAAACGCCGATACTGGTGGGAAAAAATGTGACAGGCAATCAGTGCCGTATTGAAAGCGAGCACACGTGAGCACTCAGCGTGCTCTGCACAATTCGCACTCTGCAAGAGGGACGAGTAAGAAACGCCGCGTTGCGCACTTCTGAAGCCTCAGCGAGAATTGCGCATCATGCGGCCTGCACCAGGTTGGCGAGGTAACGGAACTAAGTGCTGCTGCTGCCTTCTGAAGATCCATCAATGGATGCTGAAACGATTGTTCTTCCTCTATAGAGGGCTTCAGTCACGGTGGCTCGTAGTATTTTTTCAGGCAACATGAATGCAGGAATTAGGGTTGAGCCAATTTTGCTTGACTCTCCTTGAATTGAATAAATTTTTATTGAAGCCCAATACGACTCTGTTTTTGAAGGCGGACGAGTGGGGAATTTCTTAGTCCAGCAGTCTCTGTTTTTAAGTTGTTATCGGTGAGTTCGAAGCAATTGGGGAAAAACTTTCAGAGAAAACCAGCCCTCAACTGATCATTTGGTTTTCGAAGTCACGAAAAGATTCGAACTCCCCCATGCACCGTAGAGTTGCACAACAGAAAAAAATACCTCTATATTACAGAACAAACCTGCAGCTTTTCGCCGGAATCTTTCAGGTCGACAAGAACGTGGTCCCATCGGTGGCTGGTATTCGAGGCGCCGCCGAACACGACGCGTGCTCCGGAGGTCACGATCACGCTGCATGTGATGTAAAAAAATGTCCAACAGCCATTCATGCACACCTATAATTGTATTCATCCAACCATGCAAGGGCAGACCACATGTAGATTTTCCGAATGTAGCTTTAGAATTTAAATAGCGACACCGAAGAGGTTCCGGGGCCTTCGTTGTGGCAATTCACATTTTAAACAACGCCCATGGAACCAAGGAATGCCCTCCTAAGCATGCTGAATCTTAGAATCTTAAAAACAAAAATTGCAACATGAGATTATTCCACACCACTTAACCTAGATTCCTGGTCATATTCCACTCTCGAACGATGTTCGAAGATGAAGCGCTGTAGTTTACTTCGTCTCGTTCGCAACTGTGCAGCATGATAAGCAGCAATCCCTTCGAATCGTTATAACACGAAAGTAACTGTATAATGTATGCGCGTATAACCACATATGTATAAGATTTCAGTTCAAATTCAGTAATTACGTGCACGAATAAGCGACCTCTACAATCAGGACAATAACCGACTTGTTTATGAAGCAGTTGGTTCATAAACAAGTTCATAATCATAATCATAAACATAAAAGTTCATAAACATAATCATAATTATGATACCAGCCATTTTTTTTAACACCAAAGAACTAGAGTTTTTTACGTGTGCTCAATACTGAGAAAAACATTGTTACTTGCACTTCTATAAAGGCTTGGAAAGGGGGAAGGATAGAAGGAGGGCGGATTAATTCATTAAATCGACAAGCGTGAATATTTCTGTCCCCCTTTGCCTGCTCCTGATAATGGGTAAGGGTAAAATAACCTCATGTTAAATTCCAATTGCAGATCCGGAGCGGTCACCACGCTCCACCGTGAAGTGCGCCGACTCCGCGAAGAGCAGGTACTCCGAAGCTGCCTTTGGAACGAAGCCGCTCCCGTGGGATCACAGTGCCGAACCGTGACGGCAACAGGAAATTCCCAGAATTCTTTGCGTCGCGCCTTCCCGAAATCGTCTGGTTCTCGCGGGCGCGTTCATCTCGCGCTGCGGGGCTGGAGGAGGCAGAGAAGGCGAGAATTGGCCGGAAACTCAGACGGCGGCGACGTTGGCGACGTCACGCGCCAAAAGTAAGCGATGCGATGCGGTGAGGTTTTTGGACGGGGAGAAAAGGGGGAGAAGAGGGCCCGAAACTGTCTGGCGTGGGGAGCAGACACAAAGTATCGATAAACGTTGGCCGACACCTTATCAGGCCCGTGGGGGGGGGGGGGGGGGGGGGGGGGGGAGGGAAGGGGCGCCCTAGTGAGTTCCGGCCGACTCCGATTTCGGCGGAGCAACTTTTCTTGCTCCACGGAGGGATCTCAGCTGCAACGGTGCTCCCGATCTGCCATTGGAACGCGTCTGCTCCAGACAGAGCAGAACAGTTGCTCCGAAAGTGCTGCGGATCTGCCATTGCAATTCAACACCAGTAATTCGTTGACACTTTCTCAAGCGAATTTGTAGATACTGATGTGCCGGTACCAGTTCGCGGCTTAAAACATACCCTTAATTAAAGAAATGCGGGTTACTAGTTTGCATTAAATAACCTGACCGTCTTTTGCGCTTGCTTTCGTTGAACTTACCCCCAGTTAGTTAACCTGTCATAATGGAAAAATGTCGTGCACGGTAGTACAGTTACATAGATTGCGACTGCTTGGAGATGGCGACTGGTAAGAGGGTTCAGAGGATCTGCACCCCGACAATCCTTATTACCTCATGTTAGCTATGTATTCAAATGTCCAGGCATGACCATAAACGCGAAGTTTTTCATATTTCGCTTGTGGCGGCATCGGCAAAGCGCACTGCCGGAAAGCTAACTATACTGCAGGAAAGCAAACTTTACACAGTGGGGTTCCAGAAAGGGCCAATCAATCACACATTGCATAAACAATGTGATGTCTTTCCATATACAGCGGATTGAATTGTGCTAGACGAATACAGTTTAGTGTCATACTGGAGAGCAATGATGATGATGGAAGCATTCTTTACCAGGCGCACAGATGGCAAAGTTAATCACGCCTAACGCTTAAGCAACAGGAATTGCGAATCAACAAAGACGCTGAGCTACATAAACAAGTACATTGAGATGACTCAATCAGAATATAATAAGTAAAAAATTATAAAATTGTATTCGGTTCACTCAGCGTGGGCGCAGATTTGAACTTTGGCTTATTGGATTGTGCATTTAGCATTTATATCGGAGAAAGTTACGTGTTTCAACCATCTTTTTTACAGAAAGGGCATTGAATGTTTAACTGGTCATTTCGGTATCTCAAGAATCATCCCGTGCATACGCACTGTTGCTGCGATCTACGGATATAGCACCGGTAGATGTGTCGTCGTCATCTCAAAATGAGATCGCATCGTATGGTTGCGTAAATTACATTTACAATGCTATGTATGTTTTTCAGTCCATTGGTGTCCGAGCGGCATCGGTATGCTCTCGCGGTAACCTTTCGGAGCACTGAATGTTCCATCAAAAATTGAAGCTTCATGAAACCAAGCCGACGCCACCCATAAACCTCACTCAGATTGAACCTAGTTTGAAGCAGTTATTTACAATAAAACGGATCTCCTTCATGGAATTTTCGCCACCAAAATAAAGTCGGATTGTTTTTTGTGCACTGTCCTTAAATCCGTCGAAAATTTGTTCCAGCGGAATTTATCGAGCTTTGTTGGTGGGGTGACCTTCTTGTGTTACTTGGGTCGGTCTTGTTGGAAGCTGAGAAATTTCCGCTAGAACTGTACTGTAGTATTCGCTGTGTAGGGCTCATGAATACCTGCCCGCAGAACCCACTCACTGTCTACTCTTTTTGTGTTTGATCTCCTCCTAAACATATGCCCACGTTCAAGGTGTTTCAGTTGTACTGCCAAAACCAAACAAAGAAAAATGAACTTTGCTTTCAATAAATAGGCGAACCGTTTTTTACAGTGTAAACGGTGTAACAGTTCCCATTCAGGAACGCAGTGGTTTACGAACCTTTTATCTTGATGGAGCTTTAATACACAAAACGAAAAGATGGTCGGTAAATTGCTGACTTGGGGGCGACAGTTTTGTTCAGATGCTTTAAAATTACGTTTCAATAAATTTATATCCTCCGTATGCATGACCTATGATGTCGAAAGTATGTACGCCTGAACATGGCCAGTGGTCGTGACAACATGTTCGAAGTTCTTTGTCTCATTATATGACAAAATGATTTTGCGGCAAAGTGAGACTTATATGTGCCCGAAGCAGGCTATTGTGTCGGAATAAACTAAGTTTTTTGCAGACAAGCTGCTTAAGCGTGAGAAATTTAGATAGTACTGTAAACTTCTCGTTGTGGTTTTAACAGCGAAGCTCTTTAGGAAATCGTAATTTTTTGTTCCGCCGTTAAAAATATCAAGAAATTGCCAAGTGCGTGCACCTGATCGCGGGCCTCGCGGCGACCGCTCGGCAGTTAACAAAACCGAAAAAATGCCGAGCGATCGTGTGTGCGTGCCTGGCGACGACCACCCAGCTTCGCAGGCGCATGTTTGTCTAGCCAACCATACTCATATAGGAAGATTTTCTAAGATTGCGGCGACCGTCAGCATTTAGGAAAACCAAGGAAATGCCGAGCGCTCGTGTGTTCGGGCCTCGCCGCTGCCGCCCAGCGTCCCTGGCGCATGATTGCAAGATTGGGTTGCAAGAGATTGGCCAAGATTGAAAAAAAAAAAAAAAAAACTCCAGCGTTCGCCGCAATCGTGGCCACACTTGCTCGGAACGAGAAAGACACGACCAAGCGTACGCCCCTCCAAGGTGATGTTCAATGATTATCACTTTAAAAAACAAAGGCAGCTCACACATATAGCAACAATCATAAAGTGAAAGTCGTTGCGGCCGTGAAGAAGAAGCAAATCGGGGCGCCGTCAAAACAGCACACGACGAAAGGCAGGCGTTCTAAGCGCAATCGCCTTTTATCGTATCTTTCAACAGCGCCGTAATGAATTTACACTTCGCTTCTTTTTGTTCTCACTTAACCTGAAAGATCAACAAAAATGTTTTTGTTGTCAACAATTTATAATTTGCGGCACAGGATTGCCGGGCCTCAAGGATGGCCCGGGCGGCTAGGGCTTGCACGGCCCGAAAATTTTTAATCAAGCCCAAGCCCGGCCGGGGCCCAAGAAAATGCGTGCTACCCGGCCCGAGCCTGCCCCGCCAGTGCACTACGTCAGACTACCTAGCTACGCCACCGCACCCAACTGTTTCAGGGCTGTGCCCTTGTGGTGTGCTGTTTTGTCGTGTGCTGTTTTGGCGCCGTGCTATTTTGTCGCGTGCGCTTTTGTCGCTGTGCTGTTTTGTCGCTGTGCTTTTCTGGCGTGTGCGCTTTTGACGCTGTGCCCTTCTGATGCTGTGCTGTCCTGTCGCGTGCTGTTTTGTCGCGTGCTCTTTTGACGCCGTGCTGTTATGGCGGTGCTCTTCTGTCGCGTGCCCTTTCGTCGCGTGCTGTTCTGTCGGTAGTTAGCGATCAGCGCACTCAAATCACTAAAGAAAACAGGTTTTCACAATATTCTAAAAAGCATAGTTATGTTTTAAATACGTTTGTACACCATTTTTATGCACTCATTTTTACGCACTCTGCTTGTTTTTTGGTTTGCAATTACAACACTCCTTAAAAGTCCAAGAGAAGGTTTCATGTCTTCGCGTCAAAAGGTATCAGAAAAGTGGAGGTGTAGTGAAATAATTCATTGTAATATAGGTATTTCCACCAAGAAAACACTGTTATGCAAATATTAAAATGCTGCAAATCCTTTGTTGGTTTCGGGAGAACAATTGATATTTGAAACTCACTGGACCATCTTTTCGTTATGGACGATGAACTGCCAAAAGCTGAGACACGCTCCATTTGTTGCGTTGACTTCCAGCTCTGGGCTCTGAAGCACGGCAGTGTCGCTGGATCCGTCCTTGTCGCTCGAGGCAAAGATGAAACGACCTGGCGTTTCAAATACAATACAATACAAACAAAATGTATTATAATGTGAATAGTCTCCCAAAAAGTCATTGTGCAGAAAGTCTAAATAAAATGCAAGATAAGCGGTGCCCTTCCATACGATTCAATACAATTAAACCATAGTAATCATTGTACAGTAGAATTCAGTGTTACAAACTACAAATTTATACATGTATCAAAACAGCTGAAACGAGTATGTTACGCTCTTAAATGTTGCCGCAAGAGGGCTTCACCATAACACTCCAAAATGACTCACATCGTGGCCAAATGTGAAAATTTGGCGAATGCCGAGGCCCGGCATGAGATTAGAGGAAAAAATTAGTATCTGCGCTGTGACTACAGTGCAGACGCACTCCTTGCGCTTTTGTCAGAGCGCAGATATTATATTTTGCTGTAATCGTATTCTGGGCCTCGTCACTCGCTAAATTAGCATATTTGGATGCGGTGATTGGTACTTCTGGAGTGTTGTGATTAAGCCCACCAGCGTCCGTTTTTGAAAGTGTAAGATAGAATAACACACAAAAACATACCCGCACTGAAATTTGCAGGAAGAAAACAAATTAGGACAATAGGTCGGTCGGCAGTTCCGGTTGTTCGTACGACATGGAGCAGATGGTATTTTTAAACTAGTAAATAGATGAAACTTTATTGCGAAAGCTCTGACACTGAGGCATATAACGATGGTGGGGGGGGGGGGGGGGAAGAGCTGGGGTAAAATTAGGTCCGGCTCCCGATGTCAGCCTCCCGTGTGTAATCCCAGAGGAAATGAAGGACACGGGCGACACTGGTATGCTGCAGTGGCGTTATCCGGTTCTCATACCTGGGCACTGGACTGCGATGACGGGCACGAACACCCTCAAGACTAGGACACTCCCACACGAGGTATTTAGAGCAAAGCTTTACTAATCTCGGCTAGCGGTTCCGCCATCGCTGTAAATTTGATTTTCATTTAAGCGCAGCATCGCCGTACCCTTGGCAACGCATCACGTGACTTGCCCGGACGGCCGGGATCGCTAGCCGCTGCCGGCTTGGCGCATGCGCTCTCGCAGCTGCATGGTTCGCGCCTGACCACGTCACTCGCCGCGTGCATGCGTGTATGGTGAGGGATGAGAGCGCGGCTGCGCCGTCTTCTCCGAGCGCTGTGCTATAACTGGAGGCCTTGAGCCGTCGGCGTTAAACGGCGTCTGACCAACCCGCAGATATCACCCGACGAGCTGTTAAGCCTGGAAAACGCTGGGAGTGGCACCACAACAAGAGGCAAAGGCAGGCTTTGGATAAATAGTATAATAATTACAGAAGACTTGACCAAGTTAAGCCAAGCTTTAGCTTTGCATATCCAGGAATAGCTCAGATAAGACGCAGAACTTTTTAAGCAATTTTCTGAGGTTAAGCCATACTTTTCTATAGTGTAGAACATGGCTTTTTTAGTGTTAAAGATGATACTGCTACTTTTGATTACAACACACGAGGTCCTCAAATGCACGATCTTTTGTACTCAATCGTTCCTTTGTGCTCCGTTCGCGCAGAAATGGTTTATTTGTGTAGGTTTTCCAAAAAAAGCAGGTGCTGCAATTTTTGTATACTGTGGACAATGCAATATTTCCGCCAGCTGGTGACTCCTTTACAGGTAAAAAGTACTTTATAAGTAAGAATGGGGCTGGGTAGCCTGAATGTATACCTATATCGCAACGCGCAACGCAAAATCCGGCGAAATGAAGTGTTATGAAAATCACCTTTGTAGGCTTGAAAGGTGTGGTCAAAGCGCGGGTACACTGGAGTCTTTTTCGACGGGTCATTTAGGGTCCAAGTCAGCGTCCCATTATCTGGGTTCCAGCCGCACATGTTGCCCGATTCAAAAGTACACTGCGCTGCAATCAAGAGTAAGCATCATAAAATGAGAAAGGAAAGCCAAACAAGCGCACTGAGAAAACATATTTTGCAGCACTTCAGCATGAAGTATTTGTGGGGCTCGATGAAGCTCTAGCCTTTAGAGTGAGTTTATAATCCGAGATGGAGTTGTTACCGCATTTTGATCAGGACTGTGTGCATGATAAAATGTTGCTTGAGGGCTGTGCAAGTCGCAACTTAGTGTTGAAGCGAATTGGTTCCAGACATTCGCATTCGTAGGAAAGAAGAAATAGGCTGGCGTCAGAACTAAGCTATGTGTCATAGTAAAATTTATGTTCACACATCAGGAAAAGCATATATGTGCATCTTTATGAATTTTATATGTTCAGAATATATAGTTGCACGGGTGCATGGTAACAATAGTAATTTCCTTTCTTCATGTACCCTTCACAAACGCACATAGAAACGAAGAAGTGACAGCGACCCCAACCACATTGAAGATTAGGTTCCGCAGTCGAATGGGTCTGATTAATTGCAGAAATAAGGGTGTGTCTACATCGCTTCCAATGCCGAATGCTCGATGCCAGTCATGGGGCGCTGGTGGTAGTTTCTGTTAAAAGGACAATGAAGGCAAATAGTTCGTTGGGCTCAGACGAAATTTCGACTGCCCCGTAGCCCTGTCAGCTTTTTTCGGCGGCAAAAAATTGATTCATTGATTGATTGATTGAAGCTTAAGTTATCTATCGCAGAGCAACATAGGAAAGAACAGTGTTGGACTCAATAGCCGAAGGTTAGTTTAGGGTCCACAAACAAAATACAACGACGCTTCGGTTACAGTATATCATAGTTCCCTAACTAAACGTTTACACACATCCAATATATATATATATATATATATATATGTATATATATATATATATCTATATATATATATATATATATATATATATATATATATATAGATATTGCCGCGAACCATACATTGGGTTTGTTTATTTGTGTTTTGCTTTTACCGCCGGCTGCGCCGGTCTGTGTTATCTCTGCGCCAAGGGAAGCGCGTGTTCCATTCTTTCTTTCTGTGCCGCATGTGTTATCTGTTGTGATAGGGAGAGCATTCCGATCTAACGTGAACAGCCCAGAATAATCTTCTTGGATCTACTATGTTCTCGATGCGAATCGACGTTTCGAGAACCACGCGCGCCAAAAGATAAAAAGCCTGCAGTGCGGACGCCGGGGCATTCGATTCTGCGACGCTCTCCGACGCACGTAACGTCACTTTGTTGACCACTGCTTCGCCGCCTCTGTATTCTTTTCAGTTGTTAGGGGAGCACAAGTTCGCTCCAATAAACTTGTTTCTTTTCCAAACAACTGCTTCGTCCTTGGCTACGTGACATCTGGTGGAGGTGCGGGGTACGCACCCTTCATGCCCACTACAACCTCTGGAAGCCGCCAAGCCAGTCCAACAAGAGCCAGCCTCCGCGTGCAAGATTTACCACCCGAGTTCGGTCTACTGCCGGAGAAGACGAAGAAGAAAAACGTCGCAACCAGCACCATGCTCAACCAAGCCAATCCTCCTGTCGTTCTGCAGCAGCCACGGGAACCGCCATCATTCCGAGGAGCCCCCGCAGAAGACCCAGAAGAATGGTTGGAGAAACTGGAGCGCGTCCGGAAGTTCAACAGGTGGGACGACGCAGAAACGTTCCGGCACGTTTTCTTTTACTTGGAAGATTCGGCTCGCACTTGGTTCGAGAACCACGAGAGCTCCTTGACAAACTGGGCTCAGTTCAAAAGCGAGTTCACTAAGACCTTCACTACCGTCGTGCGGAAAGAAAGAGCCGCCCTTTTGTTGGAAACGCGCACGCAACACCCCAATGAAGGCGTCTTGATCTTCGTTGAGGAGATGAAGCAGCTATTTCGCCGCGCGGATCCCGAAATGACGGAAGAAAAGAAGTTGCGCTTCTTAATGCGCGGAGTGAAGGAGGAACTGTTTGCCGGACTTGTCCGAAATCCGCCCAAAACCGTCGCCGAATTCGTGACCGAAGCCAGCACCATTGAGAAAGCCCTCGAAATGCGTGCTAAGCAGTATGACCGCAACTTTGTTGGCGCGGCCAATGCGAACGACTTTGGCAGCACGCGGATCCCGGCCGACAGCCTACGCGAGACTATCCGCGCAATAGTGAGAGAGGAGCTGCGGAAACTTCTCCCAACGCCGCCGCAGGCCCAAGTCGCTTCTCTCACCGACGTCATTAGAGAAGAAGTGCAACAAGCGTTGGGAACCTCTACGCCATCCGAGGTACCCCAAGAGCTACAAGCTATGACATACTCCGCGGCTTTTCGTCGACCCCGCCCTGCTCCAACACGCCGTCAAGAGGCCCCGCCGTACCGCCGCCCACTGTCACCCGCCCGACCCCCGGTAGCCCGAAACCAGACGCCGAGGAAGACGGACGTATGGCGAACTCCCGATAACCGTCCTCTGTGCTACCACTGCGGAGAGGCCGACCACATTTACCGTCGCTGCCCATACAAGAGGCTCGGTTTGCGAGGGTTCTCCGTCGACGCACCTCGCCCTCTCCCTGGCCAACGACCACGTGAGATCGACGAGTATCTATCTGAAACCAGCCGTGGCCCAGCGCGTTTCAACCGTTCGCCGTCGCCCTACCCCTACCAATCGCCGAACCGCCGTAGCAACGCTGACTTCGCCCGTGGAAGGTCCCCCAGCCCACGCGGGGGAAACTAAAGGCGGCAACTTCTGGAGGTGAAGTTGCTCTACGGCGAAAAACTAGAAACCCTCCAACGACGCAAGGACGCGCTGAAGACAGTGATTCACGACATGCCCTCATCCCGACGACCCGACCTAACCCTGACGAGACTCCCGAACACGACGACAGCTACACCGCGCGACGCGTACCCGACCTGACCGAGACGTCCGTTGAGAAGACGACGACAACGACGATGCACAGTGCCCGACCATCAACACGTACAAGCAGATATACGACGCCCCGACGAACCCGGAACTCGAGGACGACTGCATCTGACGTCAAGGTGCCCATCGACGGCTTTGACGTAGTCGCCCTCGTAGACACGGGAGCTGACTATTCGGTAATGAGCGGACCATTTGCGTCTAAGCTGAAGAAAGTTATGACCAGATGGGACGGTCCGCACATACGCACAGCAGGAGGCCACCTCGTGACGCCAAGTGGAACGTGCACATCGCGCGTCACCATAGACGGCACAACGTACTCTGCGGCGTTCGTCGTTCTGCCTAACTGCTCCCGCGACGTGATTCTCGGAATGGACTTTTTGACGGACAACAGCGCAATAATTGACCTGCAGACCAAGTCGATAACATTTTCCTCCGATCACTCCACGACGCCGCAGCCGAACCCCGATCACCGTGCTGCTGTCAGGATTGCGACGATCACATCACCCTGCCACCCCGCGCAAGCTTGATGATCGCCGTCTACTGTGAGGATGCTGCTTCTGACATCGACGCTATCGTAGAGAGTGATCGAAAGTTGCTTCTCGACCGCGGTGTGTCCATCGCAAGAGGCATTGCGCACTTTAAGCAACGCCAATCTCACGTTTTGGTCACTAATTTCACCGAAGAGTACCAGCATTTAAACAAGGGAGCTGCAGTTGCGTTCCTCGAAGAAACGCAAGAAGCAAGTGATGTGATCGCGGTCGCCGACTTTGAACGCACACCCGTAGAAACCTTCAAGCTCCCGCAGCCATTCGACGTGAATCCGGCGCTACCGCAAGAACAACGGAAAAAATTATTGGCTTTGCTGCGTCGCTATAGCGAATGTTTTTCGTCGAGCGCAAAACTACGTCAGACCCCTCTAGCGAAGCACCGAATAATAATCGAAGACGGAGCCCGACCTACCCGACAGTCACCGTACCGCGTCTCTTCACACGAACGGGAAGCCATCCGGACTCAAGTCGACGACATGCTCAGCGACGACATTATACAGCCATCAAAAAGCCCCTGGGCTGCGCCCGTCGTACTCGTAAAGAAAAAAGACGGCACATTAAGGTTTTGTGTTGACTACCGGCGACTCAACAAAATCACGAAAAAGGACGTGTACCCCCTCCCCCGAATCGACGACGCCCTCGACCACCTCTGCCACGCGAAGTACTTCTCATCGATGGACCTGAAGACCGGCTACTGGCAAATTGAAGTGGACGAGAGAGACCGAGAGAAGACTGCATTTATAACCCCAGACGGCCTATACGAGTTCAAGGTGATGCCGTTTGGGCTGTGCACAGCACCAGCGACGTTTCAAAGAGTCATGGACACTGTGCTAGCTGGCCTTAAGTGGCACACCTGCCTCGTATACCTCGACGACGTAGTGGTATTCGCCCGGACTTTCGACGAACACCTTGCAAGGTTGGAGTCTGTACTCGAGGCCATTCGTACGTCGGGGTTGACGCTGAAGCCTGAAAAGTGCCGTTTCGCATACGGGGAACTCAAGTTCTTGGGCCACGTCGTCAACGCCGCGGGAGTCCTACCTGACCCGGCAAAAACATCAGCCATTGCGAACTTCCCAAGGCCGAAAGACAAGAAGGGCGTGCGAAGATTTCTCGGGCTGTGCGCATACTACCGGCGCTTCGTCGCAAACTTCGCACGAATTGCAGAGCCACTCACGCGCTTGACGAAAGATAGCACCCCTTTCAGCTGGGAAAACGACCAAGAAAAAGCATTCGGCGAGCTGCAAAAACGCCTGCAAAGCCCGCCCGTGCTCGCTCATTTCGACGAAAATGCCGAAACGGAAATGCACACCGACGCCAGTGATATAGGCTTGGGTGCCGTCCTTGTCCAAAAGCAAAGCGGCTGCGAAAGGGTAATCGCCTATGCCAGCCGTGGTCTGTCGAAGGAGGAGAAAAACTATTCTGCCTCTAAGAAAGAGTGCCTGGCTATTATATGGGCGATTTCAAAATTTCGCCCATACGTGTATGGAAGGCCATTCAAGGTTGTAACAGACCACCATGCGCTGTGTTGGCTCGCCAATTTGAAGGACCCCTCTTGCTGTCTTGGGCGGTGGAGCTTGCGCCTGCAGGAGTTCGACGTTACAGTCGTTTATAAATCCGGCAGGAAACACTCCGACGCCGACTGCCTGTCCCGCGCCCCCGTCGACCCACCACCACAAGACTCTGATGAAGACAGCGCGTTCTTCGGGATTGTGACGGAGAGCGACCTAGCCGCCCAGCAGCGTGCTGACCCCGACTTACGCGTCATAATCGAGTACCTCGAGGGATGCAACGTTGCCGTTCCTAGGACCTTCAAACGCAGCTTACCAGCATTCAGCCTGAGAAACTCCGTCCTTGTGAAGAAGAATTTCAGCCCCGGAACAAGAGCGAATTACCTTCTCGTCATCCCCGCGGACCTTCGTGACGAAATTTTGGAAGCGTGCCACGACGACCCGTCTTCCGGACATCTGGGCACAGCCCGCACTATTGGAAAAATCAAGGCGAGGTACTACTGGCCCGGCCTTACCTCTGACGTCACCCACTACGTCCGGAGCTGCCGTGACTGCCAGCGACGAAAAACGCCGCCGACAAGACCCGCCGGACTTCTGCAACCGATCGCCGTCCCATCGAGACCATTTCAACAGATTGGAATGGACCTTTTAGGCCCGTTCCCTACGTCACGATCACAGAACAAGTGGATTGTCGTAGCGACAGACTACATGACGCGCTACGCAGAGACCGCCGCTCTTCCGAGGGGGACTGCACAAGAAGTGGCGAAGTTCTTTGTAAGCCAAGTTGTGCTGCGGCATGGAGCCCCGGAAGTCCTAATCACAGACCGTGGAACGGCATTTACTGCGGAGCTGATGCAAGGAGTATTACGCTACAGCAACACGGATCACCGAAGAACGACGGCGTACCACCCCCAAACGAACGGACTAACAGAACGTCTGAACAAGACAATCGCAGATATGCTGTCAATGTACGTTGACGTTGAACATAAGACTTGGGACGAAGTGCTCCCGTATGTCACGTTTGCGTACAACACGGCTATCCAGGAGACGACGCAGCTGACGCCGTTCGAGCTTGTCTACGGTAGAAGGCCGACTACGATGCTCGACGCCATGCTTCCGCACGTAGAAGACGACGACCTCAACGCCGACGTCCACGGATATCTTCAACGTGCGGAGGAGGCCCGCCAGCTCGCTCGAGTTCGTATAACGAACCAGCAGCTGGTGGATGCGGGCCGCTACAACCTCCGACGCCGAGACGCCGAGTACCAACCAGGGGATCGTGTGTGGGTTTGGACTCCCATCCGACGACGCGGACTCAGTGAGAAGCTCTTGCGACGGTATTTCGGACCCTACCAGATTCTACGACGTGTTGGCCAACTTTCCTACGAAGTGATCCCCGATGGTGACTCCGGCACATCACGACAACGCACGCGGCCTGAAGTCGTCCACGTGGTTCGCTTAAAACCTTTCTACGGACGATGACGAACTTTTATTTTCATTTGTTCGGACTGTCGCTTATGTTAGCATCGGGTCGATGCACTCTTAGAGGGGGGATAATGCCGCGAACCATACATTGGGTTTGTTTATTTGTGTTTTGCTTTTACCGCCGGCTGCGCCGGTCTGTGTTATCTCTGCGCCAAGGGAAGCGCGTGTTCCACTCTTTCTTTCTGTGCCGCATGTGTTATCTGTTGTGATAGGGAGAGCATTCCGATCTAACGTGAACAGCCCAGAATAATCTTCTTGGATCTACTATGTTCTCGATGCGAATCGACGTTTCGAGAACCACGCGCGCCAAAAGATAAAAAGCCTGCAGTGCGGACGCCGGGGCATTCGATTCTGCGACGCTCTCCGACGCACGTAACGTCACTTTGTTGACCACTGCTTCGCCGCCTCTGTATTCTTTTCAGTTGTTAGGGGAGCACAAGTTCGCTCCAATAAACTTGTTTCTTTTCCAAACAACTGCTTCGTCCTTGGCTACGTGACAATATATATATATATATATATATATATATATATATATATATATATATATATATAGTAAGGAAATGAGGGGCTCGTTGAGGAAATACAGAAACATAGGTCGGCAGTCTACAACGCCAAAGGAGGCATAGGGGTGTTGTTAGGCTCTATTTTTTACTACGGTTAATGAAGTTAAGATTTTTTTTAAATATAAGGAAGAAAGAAAGAAAGAAAAACACGCGCCCAGAGTGGGGACCGAACCCACGCCTTTCGATTAGATCTCGAATGCCTTACCAATTCGGCTATCTGGGCGACTGTGTTCTCCTTCACTTTCTGGGCTATTTATATTTACTAGAAGTGTAAAGGCTAGCGAGGGTCTCGGTTCTGGCAGCCTTGATGCCTAGGTAGCATAAGAGGGCTTCCCGCCAGTTACCCACTCATGACAGGCTGTAGACGTTTGAGTCACGGCCCGGGGGTTGAAAAGAAGGCCCCCTTCTCCCCGTGTAGTCAGAGTGGCGCTGGCTACCACCCTCAAGCGTCAGATACACTTCTAGTAAATATAAATAGCCCAGAAAGTGAAGGAGAACACAGTCGCCCAGATAGCCGAATTGGTAAGGCATTCGAGGTCTAATCGAAAGGCGTGGGTTCGGTCCCCACTCTGGGCGCGTGTTTTTTTTTCTTTCTTTCTTCCTTATATTTAAAAAAATCTTAACTTCATTAACCGTAGTAAAAAATAGAGCCTAACAACACCCCTGTGCCTCCTTTGGCGTTGTAGACTGCCGACCTATGTTTCTGTATTTCCTCAACGAGCCCCTCATTTCCTTACTATATTATTCTGCGAAAGCCTAGCGAGGGTCTCGGTTCAGGCAGCCTTGATGCCTAGGTAGCATAAGAGGGCTTTCCGCCAGTTACCCACTCATGACAGGCTGTAGACGTTTGACCCACGGCCCGGGGGTTGAAAAGAAGGTCCCCTTCTCCCCGTGTAGTCAGAGTGGCGCTGGCTACCACCCTCAAGCGTCAGATACACTTCTAGTAAATATAAATAGCCCAGAAAGTGAAGGAGAACACAGTCGCCCAGATAGCCGAATTGGTAAGGCATTCGAGATCTAATCGAAAGGCGTGGGTTTGGTCCCCACTCTGGGCGCGTGTTTTTCTTTCTTTGTTCCTTCCTTATATTTAAAAAAATCTTAACTTCATTAACCGTAGTAAAAAATAGAGCCTAACAACACCCCTATGCCTCCTTTGGCGTTGTAGACTGCCGACCTATGTTTCTGTATATATATATATATATATATATATATATATATATATATATATATATATATATATATATATATAAGAGAAGAAAAACTTCGAACAAGGTAAAAGCACGATTGTGGCCTACGTTTCAGCAAAGAGAACTTGCTTTCCTCCATCTTCAAAGTTCTACTACTCCCTATATATATATATATATATATATATATATATTTTCAGGCTTAATTCAGGGGAGGACAAATGCGTGTGAAGGACGTATTAGTAGAAATTAGGAAGAAAAAAAATGGGCGCAGGCAGGGCCTCTAATGCGAAGGCAAGATAACCGTTGGTCATTAGTGGTAACAGAGTGGATACCTAGAGAAGGCAGGCGTGGTAGGGGGCGGCAGAAGGTTAGATGGGCAGATGAAATCAAACAGCTTGTGGGGACAAATTATTCGCGGTTAGCACAAGACCGGATTAATTGGAGATCTGAGGGAGAGACCTTTGCCCCGCAGTGGGCATAAATAGGCTGATGATGATGATTATATATATACCGGTGTGGACGGCTTTAATTTCCAGAAATTACTAATCGAAAAACAACTGTCATTCCTCGCGCCAATTTATGACAATGCGCGTGACGTCAACGGTTGCTGGGAGCGAGTGATACAGCGGTGTGTTCTGGAGGGAAATGTAAAACTTACCGAGCATACCATCGCGGCCATAGGAGCCACCGGAAGCGAACTCGGCGCGTACGACAAAGCAACTTGCCCGCCTGTACTTCCGTTACCTGCCACTCTCTGTGCATCAATCTTGGGACCGCACGGGACGTGATATGGTAGTTAAAGAATGTGAATGTGCCGCTAGGTCTTTTACTTTGCCTACAAAACGACTAGCCGATATCACAGACCGCAGCGCGAACGACGACAGAAGCGCTCTTTTGCTTTGAATTCTCGTTAAGGATAGTCTGGTTTTAGTCGCTTCGATGCCCTCGGCATAAACGTGTGGCGCCATCTGTTAGTTTCACTTGTAACCGCACAAAGCGCTAAATTTGTGTGGCCCGATACGTCGGCACGGTGACGTGAGTTTTAGTAGAGCAATTCGTCATTTTTCCGTCGTGATATGGTAAACTTATTGCGGCATCCGTTGAATGTTTTGCGAAATATGTTGCCTATCAGCTCATCTGCCAGAAATGTGCCTAGAGGATTTTACGAACGCTCAAACCATTACTAACAAACGCCTTGGTGCCAGTATGTAATGAAAAACGTCTATAACGTGACAAATATATAATTTTACCTAGGTACGCAGCGCAGTGGAAGCATAGCAGCACACAATGCCCTGAATCGAAAGAGCCGATTTGACGCACGCATTTTATTCAGCTTCAAGATAATCGACAAATGGTTTCGAACAAACACATCGTCACGGCATGCGCTTTTAGGCCGAAGCGTAAAAGTAACCAGCGATCGATTGCCGCTTGTTCGTCGTAAGGGTAGCATGCAATTTACGGTAGCGAAGAAGTCACTTCACTCCAGCAGAAACAAAAGAAGTTTAAAAAAAAAACCGTGCACACACTAAATACCCGGTGCGGGGTTAAATAGTCGCTAGTTATACTTCCAACATAGTAAGCACAGTCCAACCCCTGGGGCTCGACGTTGCGTTTCATTGTGAAGCGAACGTGACCACAACCCACACACACAGCTTTGTCGCCGCGGCTTGGGTGCACAACTTCGTTCGGGCTGACAGCGCTACGTTAGGGAGCAACACACTTGTTTATCAGGCGCAAATTACTGTCCACAGGAGAGCGGAACAGTGGAAGGCCGAAGCGCTATTTGCTGCTATGTTGTTAACAAGGAGATAATAACAGGCATGTGACTACGCCGAACCTCAAATAACCAGCGGAACGGCCACTGGCTCCGCAGCTTGGCAGCTGGCGATTGTCGGGACGGCTTGAATTATACCTGTGCATTTATAATTGTTTATGTCTCATGAAAGTTAACGTGCAAAAAAAGATTTTGTGTGTTTCTTTGAGAGCTGGAGTGCGTGGTTCTCGTTCTATTGTTCGTCCCGCGACTCTTGGCACATCCGCTCGGTCACCATGTACGCATCTCTGTTGGGCGACTGATAGCTTCAGTTCTTTATTTACTACATTATATTCAAGGTACTGCCCCACAGACTGGTATCTTCGTCTTCTGGACATACCAATCTATCTATTTAGACTAACTTCGGTTTTGAATTTAGTGTCCGTTTAAGAATGATCCCAAACCGTCATGGCCAAGGTTACACTGACGGTTTCGCTGCAAGACGTGAACTTCTGTGCACTTACTCGGTGAGTCCAGGGATGTTTGTTGTGGGTCAGCTGAAAGAAAAAAGAGTTTTGCGTTTAAAACATTGAGAGAATTTTGTAAGCCTTCTCCGTGGAACCGAATTTGTAGTTTGCACCGCGTTTAGTACGCTATGTATTAGCTTTGACCTAGTCCCTGGTGAGAATAGAACAGAAAGTGTAAGCTTCGGTTTTGAGTAACGAGTAAAAAAATCTCGAAAAATCTTTTTTAGTGGCTCTGCGACAAAATGTGTTGTTTTGTAGAGACTGTCAAAAAGTGCAGCAATGTTCCTCTTTTTTCCGAGTTTTTACAGTAATACTTCCTTAATTGGGACAGGGTCATGATTGGTTCATTCAAGGATTTCAAAAGTTAAAGTGGTAAACGACTCAGAAACAGTTTGCACGGTTCAAAAATCTGAATTTTGGGCTGTGCAATGACTTCTAGCAGTGTTCTCAGGTTTGCCTGGAAGCAATACGCGAAAAAGAAGAAGAAATACAATCACAATAGCGATAATACGAATGTCCGCATTGAGTTCGTAATATTTGCTGCAGATTAAAGCGGAAGGTTTGACTTGATTGCTAAATATTGGAATTAGCCGAAATCAATGCGCCACACCGTTGGTTACTGAAAACCTTGGCTTTAATGGAACTCAAACCAAGTAGCAACAAGATAGGAATTCGCTCTCAGAAAAAGGGTCAGATTCACGAAATGTAGCGCTGGGCATTAATGGAATGCCTCATAAATTTCATCATTAATTTTTAACTTACGACTAAATAATTTCACTAACTTCGCAGCTTTGTGGAAATATCTCAACTGCCTCTTTAATGACGTGACATTCAGAATTTCAGGCAGGGTGTGCTGTTGCACGAATTAGCTAATTGTAATTTCATTGAAGATTTGTAGTGTAATCGAAGATACCAGCTGGGTACACGCGCCCGCAAATGTGATTGGGCCACGAAATTCAAACTTGGCTTTATTCCTTCTGCGGCAAACAAAGGAAGAACAGGGGACATGAAGCATGAAGTTTTGTGCTAATGAAAATATTATAAGTGCTGTATAAAAATAATATAAAGATAATAGTCATAATTATAACAGAGGTTACTGTCCCTCATGCTACCGCCTGAGAAAGCCTTAATTACCAAATCAGATGGGGACTGCAATATGTGCAACGGCTATGGAAGGTTTTCATCGTTTTGTGAACAGGCAGTGAGTTATTTTCAGCAAGTGCTACGAAGTTATTTTATAGAGATCATTGCGTGAAACGCGAGTGCAAACGATGATTACCGCTGCAACACAGAACCACGTGTCTAACTAAAGTTATAAAGAGCCTCCCGTTTACCTTCACTACTGTATAAAAGGCAATGACGCATAGCTACGTGAACACTTTCCAAGCGGGCACCGCGTTTCGCCGGAGCTTCCACAACACGGAGCCTCTGTGTTACTAGCGCCTGTGTACGTCATGTGTACCCTTGTATCGGTGCAGCTATTTCAACCCGCATACTCCCACGATAAATGCGTGCCGCATTGTTTCCTGGATTCGCTAATTAAAACGGCTCGCCAAGCTAAGCAAACGTCCTTCTAATTACGCATTACCTTTGCTTTGATAAGCATGGGATAAGCGCATGGGCGACACACAGAGAAGCGCGATTGGTGCATTTCTCGTCTCCGCTTCAGTGTGCACACTCGGACCTGCTTTGAGGCAACAAATGTAAGATAACGAGCGGGAGACGAGCGTTTCCCTGCCAAGAAAAGTTTTCACCCATAGTTTAATATCAACAATATTTTTACTAATGTTTTTGTTAATGACAGTAATCTTTCGTGGCTATTTCCAAAGTAGGGCAGGACATGAGATTGAAATTTGCGCACCGCACTCCCCGCAGTAGTGGTGAAAGTATTGCTACGGGATTTGTAAAATAAGGTTGAGGTGCATGTCTACGGGTGCTCGCCGGGAACTTTCCCATGACTAACGCATCGCATTCCCGTTCTTTGATTTTCTCCTCGCCATTATGAGGAGAGGGATAAACCCGTACAGTCCATGACAAGGACAGGCATTATTTCGAGACAATTGTTTCCAATCCTAATACTAACCACGAGCCTTCATGTACGGCCTGTCTGCGTTACCACTGATGCGTGCATAATACACACAGTGCCAGTGCATAATACAATGCGTGCGTAATGCACACTCTGTCCAGAACAATACCTACCGAAGAGGAGTCTACCTTAAATGTTTTTGTTAGTCTGAGCGAACAAGGGAGCTCGTAGGACAGCCGTAGAACAAGGGGATGCGAATCCACTGTACAGGCAGCAAGAGGGAGTGTGGTTTGTCAGGACATGACGTAAGTGCTAAGTGTATTGTTATCGTGTGAAACAGTATGCACAACCAAATTACCTGTTTGAGACCGAGTAATTTGGATAGCGCTGATGGACATCGTTCCGTTGGTACCGTCGCCTCTTTCCACATGCACCGAGAGTTGGCAGTTGGTGTCCGGCTTGAGCGGCATACTTAACGATGTCCAACCGGAAGCTTCTACCAGATCGCTTGCGTAATGGTTTTTATCGGTCGGTGAATCCGTGCCTCCATTGCAGGAAACACTTAGGTTGGCTGCCTTAATATCTGGAAAGGTTGACAAACGGGAGAGTGCAGCACTATTAATATCGGTCTCAAGAAGAGTTCAGGCTGGTACAACTTGTGCGTATTTTCCTTTGTTAAATCATTATTCAAGAAGCAATTCAGCAGTAATAAAACATAATTTGACAAACTTACATTAAAATATAAGTATAGCACGCATTTCTTCCTGGTGTTTTTTTATTTTGTGTGTGTTTTGTTGGGCGCATTGTGCCAGATTTATATGCTTGATTTCATTCATTCTTTTTCGTGTTTTCTGCCTTTTTTGTTTTTGTAATATTTTTTTGGAAATTCCATTGAGCAGTATTCTCCATCTACGGTAGCAACATTTACGAGTGTTAACTGCGCCACTGACAAATTTCTGTGCACCCTCAGGGCATTGCATGGTTCGAACATTTGGAGAATTTTAGTGCACAATCGTTTGGCGCTAGGTGCAGTGGTTTGGCCGCAGCGACAGAGATGTCCGCGTAACCGAGAGCGCGAACGAGGCGCCGAAGGCTTGAAGAAAACAGAGCAGCGGCGCCTAGCAAATTGGGAGGAGGAGGGTGGCAGGCGCTGCTATGGTATCGTCCCTCCCACTGCCTCCACCTCCCACTTTGGCCATGGGTGGCCGCCGTGGAGCACTCTTCCCCTCCCACTTTCGACAGCGCTCTTCGTCCGTTCAACCACGTGACATTTCCGCTGGAGGTTCAAACATGATTTGCAACATCATCCTAGGCGGCGGCAAAACGTTCAAGATAACGGCAGAGTAGGGCGTGCCGCCATGCGTTCGCTGATCACGCGGCCAGTTCCTGAGACGCACCAGCGTGACAGAGAAGACTACAGTTCGTGCTGCGCACCAATTTCGAATAGGGAGTATAGTAATCATCAGCTGCTTTTTTATTTTCAAGTCTCTTTGCCGTTCTGAGGCGTTCAATATTTCTCTTCGATTTTTGACGCTGGTTTATTAGGCACATATTTTAATATATGTTAGTTTGCTTTGATATATTTTTATTTTTCTACTCTTAAATTTTTGCTAATTAGAAACTTTTTGTCAATTATTCATATTTACGTTTTTGTAGAAAATGAATGGCTTAACTCTGCCAATTAAGCATTTCTGTGGAAATGCAGAGTGTCACGTGGTTGGTGCGCTTGAGGGACAAGGATAAAATTGTTTTAAGGAGTACTGACACAAAATTTCAAAAATGGGTTAACTATGTAAAAGGCTTTCTTTGTATATGGAGACATTTCCCAGCAAGTTTCAGCAGTAACCGTTTAACACAACATATTTTAAATCCATTTTGATCTTCACGCGCACGATAAAGCGCAGAACGGACACCCCTTAGCATCGGCATCAGCATGACGTTATTTACTCCTCCCGGCCCGAAACTGCAGACGTGAAGGCTCCCGTGACGCGGCCAGCACGCTGGCTGCGGTTGACGCGTTCTGTTCCGCCGTGTGTATACGTCACAGCTTTGAGGATGTCGTCATTCTCCCTGGTGGGTGGTGGTGGTGATTTATTAACAAAGGAGGGAGGAGAAAAGGCCTGGGGATATTGTTGAACTCAACGGGGAGTTCACCCTCATACGACCCAGTCCAGGGAAGGGGATGGGGCTTCAAAGGATAGGAAGAGAGAAGGGGGAAGAGAATAGCGGTAGGAGAGTGGGAGATAGTCTATATCGCGTTCGTTTAGTCCATGACTCGATGGCTACAAACGCAGCGCTAGTCCTGTTGTAACCAGGAAGTTGACTACGTGCTGGAAGACCTCCCGTCGGATGGCGTCCGGTCCCGTGGGGAACAGGAAGTCTTCTAGCTTGGGGCACCGATTCGCTGGAGTTCGGCCCGGAGTTGTGCTCTTGCGGTGTCGTGCTGCGGGCAAGAGCACAGCAAGTGCTCTAGCGTCTCAGGCTCTGGGCAGTCGGCGCAGGTGGGGGATGCTCGGCGGCCTTGGTGGTGCAAGCGCGCTCCCACGTTGCAGCAATTGAGCCGCAGGCGAAGAAGGAGCGACCGGGCGTCTCTGCTAATGCGTCCGGGCAAGACCCGTGGGGCCTGGCCACTGACTACTCGGGAATCTGGATGCATGGCCTCCACCACTCGTGCCAGGATAGTCCTTGCAGCGTCAAATGACACCACATCCCGGGAGGCTGGAACCCCTGCCTGGCGAGCAGCACCTTTGGCCAAGGCGTCTGCAACCTCGTTGCCTATGATGTTCACGTGCGATGGCAGCCAGTGAAGTCGCAGTGGACACCCCTGCGCTTCCACCGCATGAAGCTTGGCCGCCAGCGACCGCTCAACGTAGCCGCTAGAGCTGGCTGGCTGGTCGGCGGCACGCAGACGGAGGAGGGCAGACCGTGAGTCAGTCAGGATGATGGCCCCCCGGGCCTGGGTGCCCTGCTTGAGAAGAAGATCTGCAGCCAAGTGGAGTCCAGCCAGCTCTGCGTGGGTGGATGAGGCAGGGAAGGGCAGGCTGCACACCTGGCTGATGCCGAGTTCTAGGGCCGTGTGCGTGGGGATGGTGGAGACCACGGCCGTTCTGGGCGCACGCGAGCGCGCGCGTCCACATTGTCACAGAGGGGTGGCTACAGCCATCCATGCATATGTGCCCGAGACCAGGTGTCTGCCCCGGTAGCCTTTATTATAACGGGTATGTTTTCTCCAATTCAACCGCAACTTTCAATTTAAAACCAATTCTTCCTCCTAATCTCGCGCTGTTACTGGATGTTAGCGGTTACGTATCTACTTTTAAGTTGTTAGGGGGTGAATTAGCACCATATTCGCTCGATCCCTGGCCAATCCCCCGCGTGGGTATGCGCCGTAAGATGTGGAACAACAACAAGAACAACAGCGGCCGTGGTGAGATGAGAACGGGGATGTCAAATGAGCCCGCCTGTCACCGCGGCCGCCTCGTTGTTCGTTTAGCCGAAACCGAAAGTGAACCACATGAACGAGGCTGTAAATAATGGTTGACGCGCTATCGACCATCTAATGAGCAATTTTAGGATTAGTAGGCTGCTAGGCACCCATAGCACCGAAAAAAAACTTAACACGACAATTTTGTGTCAGTACTCCTTTAAGCATGGAAAGACCGAATACTGCTGATATTTGAAAGTTCACAATGTGGAGCGGCTTCGCGAATGGCATAAAGTTGCATAGAAGCGTATATTCCTGTAAGACTGTAGATCGCTGGTTCTAAATGTGTGGACTGAAGCAGTTGGTCTTAGTTACACGGCTCTCGGTTAAGGAGCCCCAGTGGCCCATTACCATGGCATTACGGAGTTGCATGAGATAGCTGGTTCGATCCCCGGAACAGGAACTTCGTATTTTCCACGAAGTAACCAAATGCATGCCTTCAGCGGATGCCTGCTAGTTTTCTGCACACGTGTGAGATTACGCCGAATGTATATATGCATGCCGTTTTTTCAATTTTTTCAATAAATATTCAGTTGCGAGTTAGCGCCCGTGTGGTCCTTTTCACGGTCCGTGTCTTTCACTGCGCTAACTCTTGTTTCTGTAACCAAAACGAATGGCTTAACTTATACTATACAAATCATCATCAACAACAACAAAAACAGCCTAATTAGCTCCACTGCAGGACAAAGGCCTCTCTAATTGACCTCCAACCACACCTGTGCTGCCCTGCTCGATTTCATTCATGCGTCGTCACGTGAATATATGAATACTTTTCGTAAGATGGCACATAACGAAGGATTTACTGTGCATTTTTAAAACACGCGAAAATCTCGTTCCTCTTTCTTGCGAGCGTAAGGCTCGACCCGTTCACACGCGTTGCTCCTCCCTTAGAAATCTGCAAAATGGCGTTTCTAGCACGCCCCTTGTACACCGCGCCAACCATATCTAACGCTGTAACCGAAGTTGTCTCAGTGGTCACGTTTGCTCGCTTGAGCAGCGGTATTCGCTGCCCGTCGCTGCTTTTGTTGTCCACAAGTGTCGACATTCCATCGAGGCAGTTCCAAGTCATTCCTCTTCTGTTGCCCTCCACAGGCTGCGCACTCATTTTAGAATGCACAAAAGCGTTTATAAGAGTCACGAGACCCTTCGAAACGGCACGCGAGCGGCGCGTTGGCAGAGGCTGGTGGGGAGCCGCGCTTCGACTTGACGTCTCTCTGGCAATCTCGGCAGCGTTTCGACGTCAGCTCTTTCCACTCTCTCAGTCTCTCTAAACGCGCTGTCTGCACTGTCTCCCCTATCTCGTTCTCTCCTCTTTTGTCCCTCACTCTGTTGACAGACTGACGCTAGAATTTTGTAAACATGCCCCATGTATTGTTAATTCAAGGTTGACGATCCCCACATGAGCTTTTATAACTCGGAACCTTTACCAACTTCGCGCGTAGGTGCAAGAGGTAGTATCATCCAGCAGGGTATAGAGGCGTAAACACTCATACGCCACTCTGTTAGCCGGAACATGCATATACACGCAATTCAAGCTGCACGCTAGAACAAATATCGTGGTCTCTGCAACCCAGTCTTCCCAAGCGAACAGAGCTGCGCCAAAGCTAATGAGGCCCCGGGAAGTGGCTCAACCTAACAGGGCGTACAAATTTCTCCGCTATTGAAAAGTACGTTACGGAGAAGAACGCGTTCGTGCTAATTACAGTCGTAGCAAACAGGCAGCAAATTAGACACAATAGCCGGGTCTCAAGCACATGGTGCAGTTATTCCAAGCATCCCCTGTTATTCTTGTCATGTGCACCAGAGAAACGAGCCCACAAGAAAATTTTCACTCTCGCAAGATGAAGTGAACAGTTCTTGAGCTATCAATTCGCTTCCCAGATTAGGTCACAATTGTACACCAGGGACTCCATCTCCGTTCGCGTCATTGGAATAAGATTGTGCGCAGCCTGCTCACAGAAACCCGAATATCATTTCCTTGAGTGACCTTAAAAACACTACCTTGGTCTGAACACTCAACTGTGCGTGTAAGTTAGCGAACTTGCCCACATCAGGACCTGGTTATTTGGTTCTTTTAGCATTTTTAGCAATATTCCTTGACAACGGCAAGTTTCTGGTTAATTTTTGTATACTTTACAAGTGTTCTATAATATTGAAGGAGAGGTAACATCCATTTTGTATACAGTCGAATCCACTTATAACGATACCGCTTATAACAATATATCGGATATAACGATGGGCAACGATTGCACCGTTCAATTTTGTATGCTTTCTATGGTAAAATAACCCGCTTATTACGATGCTCCCGAGCCGCGATATCGGATATAGCGATTGAATCCGCTTACCGCGCGCGCCGAAAATGCGAAAATGCGTCACGAGGAGGAAGCAGGCGAGGAGGAAGCGATCCCAGGGGAGGCCACGGAAGCACCCGACGATGAAGGGGTGCCTCAGTTATGGTCGGCGCTTCACTAAGACGCGTCGGGTCTCGACGATTTTCTCCATGCCGACGATGGTGTGGAAACGTCCGAGTGCCTCAGTAACTAGGCGATCGTTGCGACTGTGCGTGGTGCAGCGGACAGCGGTGAGAGCGACGACGACGATGACGCGGCTGAGCAGCCTACCCAGGCACCGTCATCGCACGAGGCCCAACGAATGATACAGTCCCTACGGGTGCTTCATTTTCGCGAAGGACCTCCCGCTCAGCTATGTGGAGCAATTAGATGCTCTCGAAAAAGATGTGCGTCAGCTTCGCGTGAAGCAGTCAAAACTGACTGACTATGGCTTTTCTGCAAACGAGTAGTTGCACTACCTCACTTGTATGCAATAAAATGTTTTGATCTCTCTTGTGGCTTTTTTTTTCTCGACCCGCTTATAACGATTATCGGTTATAACGATGGGATTTTCTCGGCACTTGGATATTGTTATAAGTGGACTAGACTGTATTTTTAAGGACACAAATTGATACTAAATGGCAACTAGACTGACGAAAAATTACTCTCTTGCGATGGTTGCATTAAGAATTGGCAATGATGGCGTTCGTAAAAGCACACGTGATGTTGCTGGAATAAAACCGCAAACACAATAAAATATTTATTGTGTTACTAAATTATAAATCCCAGAATTAATATTAAATCTCAGAATTACTAATTTACCGCAAGAAATGTAAAATTCAGATGACCGAGGTGACCTAGTGACAGGTTCTCGCCCATTCATTTGATCCCGACAAAACCACTCTTTTTATGCGGGTTGTACAACACAAAGAGACTGAACGAAGAAAAGTCTGCAATTTATAGCTGATCTTGCGTGCCTCTCTTTAGGTACGCAGAGCAAAACTCATGTTCCGGTGCAGTATATTCTGCCTGGCGGTAAACTTGCCACAAAACATGCGCTAGAATGATCCCGCTTTAACGAGCACCAGGCAACCATCCTGGACGCAGCTTTGGTATGATAACTCCTGTATAAATATCGGTTACGATTCTGTGACTTCCGTTACGGCAGGTATGATTTACCCAGTGCTCTAAACATACGTGGAGCAATTCTTTGGTCTCGGGTAAAGGCATAAAATATTTTTACATCAGCCAAATTATCATTGTGCTTCTTTGGGTTTCAGAAGGATATCAACAAGAATACGTCGGCGACTTACCAGGTCCGTATCTAAAGTACCGGATGGTCACTTGGGTCCCGTTGTCGGTGACGTCGAAGAATGGGCTGATGAGATTGACAGTGTTAATATTTTTAGTCCCGCGTGTCTTCTTTTTATCAGCTGCCCCGGTGGTCAGGTCTAGGTAGGCGAATGTAGGTGAATCGTCTACGAGGAACAGGGTATCATCTCGTTAGTATATTGTAGTAACCGCAGGTTTTTCATCTCTACACCCATTAAACAAATTAAAGAACGAGCAAAACTCAATTGCTATATTAGGGAGTTTCGATTAAGAACGTATTTTTGGGGAAACTGTCAATTTAAAACCAAACATTATTCTGCTGATTTTTCATTTAGACGGCAAAATTGCTTTGCGGGATTTCCTTGTAACAAGGTTGCAATGCATTGCCAAATTGATTGCTTGATTATTACAACGTGGTAACGTAACCACTTCCCTAGCGGGTTCTTTGTAATGGTTTGTCTTTAGTTTAAGTGTACCAGGTTCAAGGTAAGGATTGCCTGTAGAGCAACCACCGTGACAACAAATTACACTGAGAATAGGTTCTTAAAAACAAAACTACACAATGACGCCCAAAGGAAGGCCATTATCTGGGTGTACCGGACTTTTATTTAAATAATGTCTGGACTAAACGAAGTTTAACAATTATTTTTTGGCACTCCCATTGAAGCCCATGTGCTTGCGACTACTATGTAACGAAACGTTGCGGCGGTTGAACTTGATGTAACTAAGTCGCTAATCTGATCAGTAATTACTTTTTGTACTTTTCCTCAAAAATCGGCTGGGGAAATGAACTAATTTAGCGACTACTAGCTCTCCTTTAAGGAGCCAACAGCAACAAAAATGTCTGTAATCGCCTAAAAGCGAAATTCGTTATGATGATGATAATGGACGGAGCGGCTCGCGCCATCCCTTGGCTAATGCAGCACCCACTTCTGGTTTTGCTTGGATAGCGTGACACGGACACCACACAAGGTAGCAAGAGTAACTACTCTTCAGGTTTTTTTTTGCCCGCACCGTAAACTAGCATGCGTTTCCACGTATGAGTTCGGTTTCGGTTCGAGGCTTAGGTTTTGAGGTGCTAGGCCGTCCTGTCGGCGTGTAGTCGCGCGTCTCCACTGCCATCTGTGGTGTCGGCTCGTCGGTGATTTCTGGTGCCAGAAAACAAAAATTTGTGTCTTTTAAACGCAAGCGCACCGTTCTACATGCCGTCTCCGCCGGCGAAAAAGAAGAATGTCGCCGCTTGGTACAGCATCCGAGCTAGCTTCCTCTTAACAATTTTGAGGGCGGCAAAGAGCATTATTATATTCGCAAAAAGGCACCCTTTCAGCACAAGTTTTGTTCTTGAAACGCGTTAAGGCGCCTAAAAGTGTCAGAACGCAAAACTGAGACTTACGTTACATTTGTTATTACGGGAGTACGTGACCTTGCTTCTTTATAACATTGTGTTGTGCTTAAACTCGTGTGAAAGCAGCAGGCACACCTCACGCAGTCTTTTACAGTGAAATAACTTCATGAAGGGAGAGTTCACCTTCACTGATGTCTAGCATTTCGGCTATGTTTCTGCTTCGCACCTGCGAGACTTAACCCGAAACCTGTATGCAACGAAAAGTTGCGAGCTTTGGTCAACTTCGTTACATCCAGGTTTAACTCACTCACTCTCTCTCTCTCTCTCTCTCTCTCTCTCTCTCTCTCTTTATATATATATATATATATATATATATATATTTACGGTGACGTGACAATTATACCATTATATAGAACCGACTACGTCACTCATTTCATTGGAGAGTGCAACCATCTCGCCAATACCCTGCTGCCTCAAGCACGAGTATGTATAACTTTACGGCTGCACCTTAAGTTTTTCCGAAAAATTATGCAATAGCAGAAAGAAAGAAAACATTTTTTTCGGTATTTTAAAATCTCTTCAGTTTCCTTCACATCATTCGCCGAAAAAAAGACTGACTGATTACGTGCCATATGAAACCAAAGTTTTATGTGTTATGGGAGACAAACCTGAAAATTCCTGCTGGAAGAGCAGACAGGAAAATTTTTACTAGAACGCGGGTACACCTGTTCTGACCGATAGGGAGATACAAAATTGTTGGAGGGCCAGTAAAATACATTTATAAGAAGAAATTATTTCGCAGCATTCCACACCAGTTTTCTTTTCAGCCTAAACACGGCTCTAGCATTAAAGCCCATATTTTAATATTCAAATCATGGTTGAGGGAACTCTCCTCTTTTGAAAAGTGTTGCTTTACAATGAAGAGAGCAAAGCGGTGCTGTTCGCGGTAATTCTATTCTTCATTGTGTTCAAAGATTTTGTGACCACCTTTCCTCTACTTTGTTAAAGCAATCAGCAGAAATTAATGTGCACTTTGAAAAAAAAGAAGCGTCATACATATGGGCTGAAGCGCCGTTGCTGTATTGAGAGGTTTAAGTGCCCACTATTTAAGTAGAAGAACGAAAAGGGCTTATTATATGCCATAACGTATTTAGCTCCTCTTCATAGGTAGAGATAAGTCTACCCAATCCAACAGTGCGTAGAAAATGTGCCATAAATGTGTTTTCCGCACATGCGTGACAAAAGTCCGCATAAGGATACGTATACGGATGCAGGAGCGAAGACTATTTAAGTTTATGTGAAATTTGCCGATTGTACCCGGGCCACAGTATTGGGGAAATACGCCCCGACTCGTGTACGACGCTCAGTGCCACGTCTTCCGTCTGCCCCTGGTATTGTAGTAGTTGGGCAAGGATAGTCAGTTTACCCTGTGGTACGGGAATGGCTGGCTGCAGGTCTGGACTCTCCAAACGGCCGGTTCCGACTAGCCATCGAAAGTCTTGCACATAGTCGTTCACGTAGCCGCATATGCCGTCCACGAAGTTGCACTCCGCCGGATGATCGCAAGGATACGGACGAAGCACCACGTCGTCCAGTAAAAGTAACTGAGTCCAATCATCGCCTGTGAATTTGGCCCGGAACACCACCTTGGGCAGGGAAGATCATGGTCGAAGGAGATAGATCGTAATTCGAAAACGAAATGAACAAGAGAAAGGGGGAAACCATTGTTGTGGCATTGGAGGGCCATTCAAGTGAGAGGCAAGATAGCTGATATCAGCTAAGACGAGAGTCTTCCCATGAGACGCCCGATTGTGAATTCACCTCGGGAGCAGCTATCGTTCTCAAGAGTTCCGTTCTTGATAGCGTTTGAAGGAACTTCCGCGTTAGGGGAATTAGGCTTGTGATATCTTATGACAAAAAATTCATGAAACACGTGCTTTGTGTGTCAAAAAGCATGACGCCAAAAAACAAACGATGGAGATTTGTAATAATCGCAGCTCCACATACCCACGAAATTCAAGAAACCTGGGTTTGCTCTTGTGAGATATTTTAGTTGATTGGGTTCAGTGTAACAGCGCTGGAGGAGATTTCATAAGTTCATGGGGCGAAAGGCGAGCACAGCGTATATCAATACCCCGCAGGGCCAGTTTACACGAGAAAAAAGACGTTGTGCGCGGTGGTGGCACTGAGGAACGCAATAGCGCTAGAACATTGACTAGCTCGTAGGTTTGTAGAAATTCTCCCATGATTAGGAGTTTGCACATACCACAAGTAAAAAAGCAAAGCGCAATACACACATAGGAAAACCCTAGCATCATCGGCTTTGTTCCACCGATGCTCGTTGTTTTTGGCCTCAGCTATATGCTTGTGTGGCCACCTCATAAAAGAAGCAGTTTAGAGGGGTGTTACAAATGCACCCGAAAAAGATTAAATTTACAACTAGCCCCGTGGGCAACCTACCCCCACGCTGAATGATTTGCACAGAGTTTTTGCGTGCGCGCGGTGGGTCAATCACCAGAGCGTTCACTCCTTGAGCGCATAAGATGCGTGACCCAAAGTGGTAACTGCATGAATTCATTTTAATTTTTGGCTCGCTTTTATTGTCCATCAAGGTAGGGCGTAAACAGCGAGAGTTTGCGGAATAATGCAGTTATAGTTAGCACCATGTTTTGTGAGTATGATTTCTTACTGTTTGTACTTCTCGCTTCGCATCCACAGGCCAGTCGCGATGGTATAAAAAAGCGCCAAGCAGATTATACGAGGCACGCAGCGCCCATGTGTACATGTTAGGGTGGAAAATTGGGCGAGCTGGAAGACCATACTTAGTGAGATTATGCCTCCGCAACTTTTGTACTGCAGACAAAAGATGATCATTGCCCACCAGTTCATCTGGGTTGGTGCATCCAGTCTTCTATTGGGGACCGCATGGGCCTGTCAGCTGCATTCTGTCGTAAAAGTGCACTCAAGGAACACTTCAACAGTAAGGACGTGGTTTGTCTTGAAATGAGAGCTATGAGCCGCCCTTTAAAGATTCAAATGCATACTCTGGCGAAAATATATAACGGCTACCGGTGGCCACTTCGACGGAAGTGGCCACTTCGAAGAACAAGTTTGCTCTATTGTTCAGCAGTTATACTCATAACTAACGTACCTGAATTAACGCCAATTGCTCTCAATTAATGACTCCTCTTGCAGTGGAAGAGAGCCGGAGGAACTTTGCGGTATTGCATTCAATTACTCTCCAGATTATTTTCTCAGTTCAGTCGGCCTCATATTTATTCCTACCGAGGTTTTCTATGACACTTTCTTAGGAATATACTAAAAGAAAAAAGAAGTACCGGCAATCTGTTGGCAATAAAGAACGAAATGTTCGCCGGAACTGCTAAATTTGCGTTTTTTATAATACTGAATAATTCTGGTAGTATCAGGCTCAAACCGGGTATATCTGCCGACCACAGTACGCCGAGCTCCGAATGTCTAGGGCGCACATTTTTTGGAAGGAAGAGACATTCTACGGAGTATGCATGCGTGCAGCTGTCCATATCATAGAGTACTCGTCAGATCGCCAGCAATGCAGCGAGGAGTAGTGAATGGATGGAGACACTATACAATGATTCGTTTGTCTTTCCTCACCTGGAAGTTCTTGTCCTGGACGATAGGCACTCGTACCAGCATCCAGTCGGTTCCAGAGTGCGATGGCTGTTTCCACAGAACTCCAGTTTTCCCTTCAGCAATCAGCTCAACCTGCAGAAAAAAACAGGAAGGGGTTTCAACGTTAACATTGGAATAGCCAGAGTGTTACTTGAAAAAATTGTTTTAGGTGTTTGGATCATCCGAAAAGTTTTCCTTGCCATTCCTCCTTAGCATCCCTGAGGGAGAGTTTGGCGGGCCCACCATGACCATCTCGACGTCCATGCAAATGAGTCCAGAGGAACAGTGCTAGTCAGTATTTTCTTAAACATTTGTTGCTGTGGCGGGAGTTTTTCAGGGGTGTCAGGTGAAAACGAAATATTTTCCCAATTAAGTACCATTCGATAGCGCGGCTGTCGCACTTGGTTACTTTGTAATCACCCATACAATTTCTCCTTATTCGCCCTCTATACTTTCATGCCGAGCGTCATGCGCCCATTCCTCTCAATGCTTTTCGAAAGAATTCTTTCGTTAAGTTACAACTTCTCGCCGCCTGATGAGTCATATCTTAAGGTTCCTGACAGAGCACTCCTATTGTAGAGGACCTTGTATAACCTCTGTATTTTCCGACATGCTGTTGGAGGAGAATGCGTGCGGAGGTTTTCGCGTTTTTGCTAACGTCACGAGTCCGTTTTTTTGTTAATTCAGGACGTCTGACTACAGTAGTAATAGGAATCCTTTCAGTATTGAAGCCGTGCTAATTACACTCATTCGAATGGTCAGTATTGTGTGACTTTTTGCCCACAACGTGTTCCCTTTTGAAACTCTACGAGCCCATACTCATGCTTTGTTAATAAAGTTTTGGTCTGCTTCATACTCTTTTGAGATTTCTTTAAATTTTTTTACTTGGCACCTTTATCTTTATTTCACAATTTTTGTTCGTTATCTGCTAGCGCTGTCTAGAGTCACTATGACGCATAAAACATTAAATGTCACGATTTGATAACATAAGGAGATAACGACGAGACCCATTTAGAGTGCGTCAAGTGTGCATATAAAACATATATCGTCGTATATATATATACATATATATTTCCCTGACCAGACCTCCATATTGCATAATGTGACTCCCCCACAGCATCGGAAAATGTACATGTACTGGTACATTATACAAGATATGCCAGAACATTAATGAATGAAGCAACGTTTGTGTTTTAGAGTCTTTCAAATACTGCGTTTTGCTCGTTTAAGCGATAACGGTATAACGTTATATGTAAGCGGACTGAGTTGGCTGAAACAGCGATTTCTTGATGAAGATTACCTGCAGGCGGGCAGTGCTCGAAACACCGGAATCTGCCTTGTACCAGAAATGTAGGCACTGCGGTCCGCTCTTCCCTGGCCACTCGGGGCTGGTCACCGTGGCTCCGTCAGGAGACGACGACCCATGTGAAGCCCTTAGGGAGTAGGCTGTGAGTGCGGAGTATTAGAAAATAAATAGTTATGAAAAAGTGTGCCTTTTGGAAAAGTCTGGTGCAGTCGTAAATAAGTGTACTCACCCGGTGAGAATTTCGGGAGTAGATACGTCAACTGCGTGATGCTTGTCTAACGTAGCTGAATTTTTACTTGCTGCTCTTCCCCCACGGCAGTACGCCATACTTCATAACGTTCCTTCTAACTTGCATTCAACCTACACCGTACCAGTAGTGTATGGTGTCGGATTTGCGAAGCAAAGCGGTTGTGTTTACAACACGTATCTCGGTTTGGTGACTGTTGTTTTGTGGTAAATAAACATGAAGGATTCTTGGCCTGGTGTATAATTTGGTGGATCAATTCCCCTGTTCGCGAAATATTTTGACGTATTTCTTGTAATTTTGAACGAAAGCTGCGTTATCAGGCTTATTAAGGTTCAAAAAGAAGTACAATTACACTATAAATTCGGGATGTCGGGCGACAAGAGAGTTTAAATGCAATGCTTCCACGACCAATCTTACCTGGATGTGTTCCATGGGTAAGTAAGGTACACATTATTTCCATGACTGGATGACTAATTAACGGAGCGAGGGGCTTAGGACGGATTTTCAGTGAATTATATCCACACATCAAATCAGTGTTGTTTAGCGTAGCGCAAGACTGACGCTGCTATACAAGTCACTTTGCACTCATTTTAAAAAAAGACCAACAGCCAGACAATAAAAACAGTGCGTAGATGCTGTTTGCATTCAAAAACGTACAAGGTGTCAGTAAAAAAATTGAGCTCTCAGTGACTGCACCGGAGCTATGGCTAAGATAACAGACACAGAAACAAAAGTTCGGAAGAAAAATGATGCTGAAAACCAAATCAGGATGCACAAAGACACCGTAGGCAGCCAAGAACTGTAGGTAAATTTGGGGTGGAGGGATAAGAAGCCGACGCAGATATTGGTGGCAGAACACCGCCGAAAGCGACGTAAGAGGAAAATGTGTTATGAGGCGTGCTCTTCACGTGTTTATAGTGAGTGGCACCAGACATGTTCGAGCAACATGAAATACTGCCCTTGGAAGGCTGGGAAATTTTAGGACGTGCCGGTGATTACCGCAAGTTCCAGCTGGGCATTGAAAATGCGAGAAAACAGGACAAAGGGCGCCAGGCTTATCGCGGCAACTGTTGTTTGCGTTTCATGCTGCTATTTTTGGCTTCACCTAAGCCCTTTAAAGCGTAGCGTAAATCAAATGTAGTTTGCTAGTAGTTGAATTATTTTAAAGGTAGTTCATATTTACAAAAGTCAGTTGACCCATGGCTGAGAAGGCTACGTCATGAAGCCGCGCCTGGCAGCGTTTTTTGTGAAGCTGAAAACAAAGAACCAACTTCAATTAGAGAAATACTATTACGACCCCAGTAGGAGGTGCTACTGTTCTTCGTACGCATTTAGCGGAGCAGAGCCAAGAAAATGAAACGATAAAAACGGAAAAAAATTTAAAAGTAAAGCCACGGCTGGTTTTTGCGCTTTTCTGCATGTATTGACAGTTTAGTTTGTGGTTTATCAGGGAAAGACGCTTTTTTTCTATATGACTAGTGCGCGCCTTCAGTTTCCAGAAATTGATGCTCGTCTGCATGGCAGGTGCCAGTATGTAGGACTACCTTATACATTAATTTCGAAGGAAAGAAGTAAAATCGGCCGGCTGTGTAAGCGTCGCTCGTGCAACTAAATATGATCATGCTTCCGAATTTACTTTGATAGAAGAGAGGAAGTGTTCGGCTTAACACAGATGAGGGATTACTGCGCTTGAAGGTTTTGTCTAAAGGCAAGGCTACATAGCAAAACGATTCCATCAGGGTGTGTGATTGGTTAGAACAAATTCTTTTGGCGATAGTTTTTCGAAAATCTTCCTTACATAAATTTATCACACGTGCCCGGAAAATTGGTGATAGTTTTTCCGAAATCTTCCTTACATGAATGTATCACCGGCGCCGGAAAAATCCCTTCACCTACCAGAATTGACAGGGCCTGAACGTAAATCCCTGCTGATCATCATCATCTGGCGTCTTGGTGCCCGGTGGAAGCCGTTGGCAGCTATCCAGCCGCATTCATCTACCTCGAAGTCGCAGTAGCCTGCACAATAAAAATAAAATTTCTCTTTTAATCACAGTTACAAATGACCACAGAAGTTTTGTTGGAATTTCATCGGCGCTTTGAGCTGACTATTTTTAGAACTGGGTAGCATACGGCACTCTGCAGTGTGTTGCCTTCCGTGAAGCGACGGCGCAACATACACGGCACATAAAGACCACAAGAGAAACTTGAACAGCTTGACCTATGGATTTGCAATGACATAGTGCAATATTTTAAATGAGGTGGCTTTGTATAGTTAGGTTTCAGGCTGCTCCCATCCATCACGGTATAAGGCTACGTGAAGTGACAATGAGTTTTTGGTTGTCGACTGCAAACGCTTTGACGAATAGGATGACAGCTGTCACACTTCTTAACTGTTTGCTTCTTGTCTGATATCGTGCGTCCCGGAAGACCATGGTTAAAATGACGAGTGGTGGGTTTGAAAGTTTTATTGGCTAGGATGACACTAGGCCATCCAGAAAGCAGAGAGTTGAAGTTGTGAGACGTTGCAGCCCTAGCCTTCGGGTAACGGAAGAATGGAGCCACATGGACTTGTAACAGCGGAATTAGGCAACCGAAGGGAGTGATGTTGACGGTCAGGTGTGTTGTAGCAATAAACGTACGTTATACCTTTCGTGCCAGAGCACTTTATTTGAGGAATCAAGAGGTAAACATGATTGTGTTCAGCGTCCAAAATATGGGAGTTGACAAGAATACACTATCATTTAAAATTGTTCAAAAGGGAGATAAAGAAATAGTTTGAGGACAGCCAGTAAATATGATCAAGGTTCGCTGTAGTTTGTAAGCAGTAGGAACATTTTGGGGTCGAGGTTGGTGCGCACTATTTAGGAATGTTTCAGCAAAATAAGAGGCATCAGCTAGAAACTTGATGAACATTTATGCAGATGCTACAAGAAACAGCAAGGGCTTTGGGAAGCCGAAGCGGGTGAGGTACTGGAGCCGGGTCTCTTTGTTTATTGTATAGGATGAGGTACACCCCACGACCCAGTAAAGCGTATGATGGAGGTTGCAATACCAAGAAAAATCCGTGAAGGTATGCTACCGTAAACCCTTCAGCGCAGCCAAATCCACTGCGTCACTTCCATTAAAAGTATCCCGTATAGACGTCCAGTCTGGCGTAACTTTCGTTGTCAGGGAGCGCCAACTGCAGCTGTATCATTTGCTTAACAAGACAATGTATTGAGTGTTGCCGGAGAATCTGAAGTGTGTCAAAAGATTCGGCGGTGATGCGCATACAAGGTGTTATGGTAAAGGTGGCGTGGTGGAGTGCATAGTGGCGTAGAGCTTGGTTCTAACTGAGATTTTATTGAAGATAGCGTGCAGTACTATCAAAGGCAGCCCAGGGAAATTCCATGCGGTGCTGATGACGTTTGGTGGAGGGATAGTAGCATTGGTGTAAATGTCGATTTCCTGAAAATGCTCTATCTTAAAAAAGAACAAGAATATGTTTGAGGTGCATACGTCGTGCAGAGCGGGATATGAGTATAAAAATGCCGAATGGGTGACTAGGGGTTGTTTCTTTGTAGGAAGGAGATGGAGGAGAGACGGAGGCGTTGGTAGAGGTTCCTGAGCCCCCCATGCCACAAGCAGAATACCTTGATGCAGGGGGGGGGGGGGGGTCATTTAAAAATTGCTTGTTGTTTTCAAGTGGGGAGTTAAGAAACGCAGCTCGGAGTTGGACGATACGAGCCTGCTTAGTGAGCCTACTGAGAGTCATCCCGGGTCGGGCGTGACGTGCACGGGTGTTGATGTTTATTATTGTCGTATGCTTGGGTGCTGTGTGATAGTGTGAACGACTACAGCCACGGCGAGTGTTTTGGTTGGCGCTTTGAAATGGTGGTGTTATGGGGGTAATGTTTCAAGTTGGTTGTATTCGTTGCTGTGCCCAAATGATACAAGGAGTAAGAAAACGGGGTTAAGCGGTGCGACTAGGCGCAGCTACCTGAATGCAGTGATTGTGACTGAGGCAACATTGGGATATGTTGGCGATTTTGACCGAAAACAGAAATTCAGACTATCCAGGGGGCAGTCGAAGACGAAGAGAGTGAAGTGTTGTCTCAACACACTCCGGTTTCATGTCTATACATTATGAATCCATGTGTCTAAAAAAGTGGTGTTTATTCTTCAACATACTAAGCCGCTCTTCATCGGCGACGCAGGTGTTTCCGCTCCGCAAATGCGTTCTGAGGGGAACGAATACCGGGCGCATGATCGTTTTCGTAACCAAGAAGAGTAGTACTCATCGTCAGCCTTCTGTACAGCGCGAAATGACGACACAAACCATGACCGGTTTTTTTCATCATTGCTGTTATGTGTCACCTTTCACTTCACTGTTCAACGGTGCGGAGAAATACAAAAAGGAACCGCTATACCGCTCGTTATGACGTATGGTGATATCCGACTAATCTGGACTGAACCGACAGATAGACCCTTATCCCGTTTCCTATTCGGTTGCTCCAGGTCCATGTAGAGCCACACGAACATGCTGGCGTCCACACTCTTCCCGATGCACAGGCACGCCTGAATTCTCTGATGGCTGCCATCAAAACTGGCCATCATTGATTTACTACGTGGCTGATCTCCGGTGTGTGGTGCTCCCAGTATTAAAATCGCCGTGTGCCGACAAGGGGGCGGCGTTAATTTACGTTGATTAGAAGCGTTGGCCAAAACCAAGAAAATCTTGACTTTTTTGTTCGTCTTTTTTAAAAAGAGAAGTTTAAGATATTTGACAGGCAATAGTTTAGGCGGTTCTGGCGCGAGAAGAACGACAAAGGGACCTCAGCCGCAATTATTGACGACACAGCACAAGTGAGCAGATTGTACGATGCCACGCATCCCAGTCTATTGAGTAGGACCAGAAGGACGTGCATGACTACCGCTATCATGGCGGGGCCACAGGATGGACGTACTCCTTCTGACACAGAGTGCACAAACGTTTGCACGAAAAGTTATTTAAAAGAGGAACATTTTTTTATCATGTGTGCAGACGTCCTTGCTCTGCAGAATAAGGAAACAGTGATGTTCAAAAGAAGCAACCATTGAAGAATAGATTGCGTCCTGCCAATTCATCTATAAAGTGCAACTATAGTTGGATACTAGTGGGATACCTACGTGCGAATTCGCTGGAGCGTAACAGCAAAAAATGTCTCCGCGTTTTGTGCATCACAGATTGACTTCGCACCATTTTACCTCGTGCTAAAAAAGAATATCAATAATTTTCAGGGTAAACTCACCTTGGCCGTCTGTCGGAACTTCGCAAGGCCCAGGTTTAACCTCCAAAGGTCCTAATGCCACAACCGCAGCCTCTCGTTCTGATCCAATATTTGTAATAACGATTTCAAGCTGCGTTTCATTCATACAGAAAGAAAAAAAAGTTTCATTTTAGTTTGCGATTCGGCGCAGGGAATTTGCTGCATGTGATCAGTGACTTTATGATAGTCCGTAGCCACAGAACGCGAATAAAAGTCCAAAGCCCCCGTCTCTAACTTCAGCCCGCGTTCCAGCTGACGAAGTCATTTCACTGCGTAGCATTCTGTTCCGAGTACCTTCACAGCCATGCCCGTGTAACGCTCCGAATTCACACAAAAATGCGTAAGTGGTGGAAGTAACCATTTTAATCGCTTTAGCATTCTAAACTGAGATAATTGTTCGAAGAGAATTTTAAAAATAAAAAAAAATGTGCACCTAGAAAAAATAAAATTTTTACAAAAATTACCTGACGAAAAAAAATATGCATCTTCCCCAAAACCGAAGAATAAATTGAAAAATTCCGCAAAAGAACATTTAAAATACGTAAAAGTGGCGGAAATGAGCAAACCACGTAGAGCCCCGCATTTCCACTACAATGTATAACCGGTGGAAGTAACAGATTGAATTGTCATAAAAGTCTGAATAGAGGCAAATGGTGACACAGCACATTAAAAAAATCAGGAAATAAGAAAAATAAAAAAACAAAAATTTCCCAAAATGAACAGATCAAATCGATTGATTGATTATGAGGTTTAAATTGCCGACGCCGCACAGGTGATCAGGCGCGCCGTAGTAGAGGTTTCCGGAATAATTTTGACCCACTGGGGATCTTTAACGTGCGCCGAAATCTTACAGACACGGGCGTTCTCGGTTGTCCCTTCCAACAGAAAAGCGGCCACCGCGGTGGCTTGAACTGACGAAATAAAAAACAGGCATCGTATACACGTCTTCTAAAAAAGTGAACTAGAAAAACAACGACAAAAACGTTGTTAATACGATGTTAAAAAATGTGGGAAACCACCAACCCGCTCTACACCTTGCATCTGCGGAAAAGTACATATTTGACGAAGTACAGGCACTTAATGGCCGCACTGGTATAAATTCACATAATTTGTGATAAGAAACAAAAAACCTAAATACAATATTACAATGGAGCGTCTTGACTACTTATAGCCAGATTTGGGTGCAAGGAACTCCCACGCTAGACAAGTGCCTTAAGAATGCTGTGCATTAGTAAACAGTTCTCTGAATTCCTGCCCTATTTTTAATGTCTGCAGGGATGCAAGCGGGCGCCTCGAAGAAAACCCCCGTTGTTGTTTCTCGTATCAGTAGGCAGGGAATTACGAAGTACAGTTGTGCGCGATTCATTCCTATTGTTCTTGAGAAAACTTTGCCAGCCGTTCTGCGACCCTGTTAAAGTTGTGAACGCTTATCGTTGTTTTAATAAGTATACGCTGCGCTTAAGCACTATAAAAGTAATACTGCCTTTGTTAGTTAGGCAACTTAAAATAATAAAGCATGAGCGTTTCCCACAAGTAGCATTGCATGACGGTCGACAGATGCAAAGTAGAAATCAAGAAGGGGCTCGCATAACAGCTGTTAGAATAAATTCCGAGGCAAACGCCACAACCCTCTGCCAACCACCCCCACTAACTATACGCCCCAACCCCTGCTAACATACAACGACATCCTCTCTCACTACCGACTATCCCGCCAACAGTTTCCTCCCCCACATAAACAACTCACCAAAGAGGAAGGAGATATACTTCGCCAGATCCAAACTAACACCTTCCCCCACAACGCGCTCTGGCAGAAAATATTCCCCACCCAATACTCCCCTATCCCGCCAACAGTTTCCTCCCCCACATAAACAACTCACCAAAGAGGAAGGAGATATACTTCGCCAGATCCAAACTAACACCTTCCCCCACAACGCGCTCTGGCAGAAAATATTCCCCACCCAATACTCCCCTCAGTGCATCTTCTGCCTCACATCAGGAACACTATACCACTTAGTGTGGGCATGCCCGAACATCCCAGACCTCCCTCCCAATTCCAACCCTGCCCCTTCACAAGTGGGCGGCGGCGCTGACCAGCTCCGACCTCTGCTCCCAGCTTCGGCTGGTGAATAGGGCACGGAAGGCCGGCTACAGCCACGGAGTCCTGGATTGAGCACACCCTTCACTGGTGCGGAGTGACAGCACTCAACGAATGGGATAAATAAAGTGTTTCCTGCTCGCCCTCCTCCTCCCAAAAGTGTTCGGCGGGCACGAAAAACTACGATGTCATATACCCGAAACGACGTTTACCGTATTTGCACGATACTCTAACGCGCACCCTTTTTCGCTAAAATTAAACTTAAAATTTCCGTGCACCTGACAATCGGGCTCAAATTCAAAATCGGCTTTCAATGTTCCACGCTTTAGTTTTGATGCCAGCAGGAGGTGGATAAGCAAGTTTATGAACCACAAGGAAATTGTTGCTGTCACAGTTGCACGCATCGTCTTTTTCAGACGCGTGGTGACATGTCGTTTACGTTTGCTTGGTAGAAGCGGCGTCAAATTACTTATGCGAATTTTCATCAGTAACATTACCTGCGCGTTACAGTAAAAGGCGCGTTAGAATTGTGCAAACACTGTAATCTTCAGTTAAGGCAGGTGGTTGTTCTGGTCATAACACAGCCTTGCTAAGGCACCTGATCACTCCAGCTTCAGCTTCAGGATATTCACTGCGATAACCTCCTTGACAAACCTTTGCGAAGGCACTCCGATAACTAACTCTGGGAGTTTAGCGCAAGATTGGTGTTCGTAGGTCCCACTACATTGACCGTAATTTGGATAGAAATCTGAAATTCTGACCTTCTCGAAGGCCCCTAGCTCGGGCCGTGCGCCAAGTCTCATACCTAATTGTAGTAATACAAAAGTATACAACAATTAGTCATCAATAGGTTTCTAGAACTCTCGATAATATTCTAGAGCCATCAATAGACGCCCATAAAAACTACCGGATACTTCTGCAATAATTTACTATAGTGCCCGTAATTGAACGCTGGAAGCGGCTGCACAAACTCCCTGAAAGCGCTTCCGCCAACAAAATTCATTTTTTACACCAGCTGTTGAACGATACTCAGACATTTCGCAACTATCAACGTACGGTTATTTTTCAGTGACGTGCCGATGAAATGAGCTTCGCGTTTTTCACAGGCTTCAAAAATTGCAACGGATAATATTTATATCGGTCGCTATTAGTATTCAGGCCCAATTTCTTCGCGACAGGCCACGATTGGGTGTCCTACGAGAATATTTGTGACTACCGAATGTCAACAGCAATAGATTTCTCTGAATTAGCGTGCGAATCTGGGCTAGTCGCTACGAATCCATGAAGGCAAAAAGCGCAAAAAAATACGGGCCGAGAGGAAACATACAAGGACGAGCTCTGTGCTGGTTATGAACATTCTAGTGTGCACAGAATAAGTTATGGGCAGTTTTCTTTATATCAATATTACTGATATTACATTATGTGAATTTAGGGGAAAGCATTAGTTGTCTTCGTAGATCGGTAATTTAGCGTCCCTGGCACACACACGGAACCGAAAATGTCTGATGTATGGCACAGAAAATAGGCGATGGCTGAAGCAATCAAAACACGGCAATGGAGTTGAAAAGAAAAGTAATTGCAGTGGTAGCGAAACATGCGAGACTAACAGGCATCACCAACTGCCTTCCAGCTGTTTCACTACAGCTAATTAATACGCTGTGACCTTTGACTAAAAAACTTGTGCCAGGGGCCTGTACTGATGCCTTTAGGAGAAACTTGACAGTGGTAGTTACGGAAAAAGAAATTGGGGGAGTAGCAAAGTACATTCCTGCTAGATGTCCTTCTTGTTTGGCGATGCCAATACTGGTATGTTCTAAATAGCAGAAACGGAGCAAAGAAGAACATAGGAGAGGTGTATTTACATGCCAAAGCTATGCCTTGGCTATGGGGTACTCGGAAGGGGAGGGCACGGGATTAATTTAAAGCAGCGGGGAATCCCACACACCCAAAGAAGAAAAGGCGCCAAAAAGAAAAGTATAAATGTAGGCAGAGTGAGGGCGTTTAGGTCCTGGACATAGAAACCAATGTTACAGGTGCGTGCTTAGCTCTAGAAATGCACCCGGGTTCGATTCCCGGCCGCGGCGGCTGCTTTTCTGATGGAGGCGAACAGCAAAAACGCCCGTGTGTGCGAGATTTCGGCGCACGTTAAAGATCCCCCTGCAGGTGGCCAAAATTATTCCGGAGCCCTCCACTATACGGCGCGTCTCATCGGATGCGTTGCGCCGGCGTGTTAAACCCTACAGTCAATCAAGCTATACAAATACTATTTGAGCATGATAATCCGAAAAGTAAGAATGACGAATGTAGCCAAGTATGCGCCTGTAAATGTCTTCGTTTCTTGGAAATTAAAACGCGGCTATGTGCCAGTCATAGACTGGTAACTGAGAGAAGAACAATAAGACGAAGAATGAAAAAGATAATATTATTACGATTACTTTGTCAGTTGGACTCTAACGGTTTCGCAGTCACTACATCTTTAGCGGTTTTAGGTGCCTTCCTAATCTTTCGTAGCACTAACGGAAATGCCTATAGCTTCAGGTATACATTTTTATGCGCTTGACCATTGTCACTACGTCCAAAACTATCAATCCGATCATAGTGTTTTGTTTTGCGGCACGTCGTTTTGGTGAATATCCGGTGGCCAATAGCTTCAGAGGATCTCATTGCCTCTCCTAGCTCCTGAGCTGATTCGTTGCGACGAAAAGTGTCCTATTGTAGCCGCAGACCCACAAGCACTGCTTTCCAGAGCCGTCAATAAAAAGAGCTACTCTCCTCGGTCTTTTGAATCACCTTATAGCACAGTGCTGGCGAACTTGTCTTGCTACCGGGAAAATGCAGGCGCAAACTGCAGTCGAACCTAATGTTCCTATTTTTGTGGGATTATGTTTTTGTTTATTCTTAACTTGTCGCGCAGCAGTGTCACAACATTTTCAGGGCAAGGCGTCCTACTTTTCCGCGACTGTATATTCCCTGCACACTGGGTACAAAATTCAGCTATAAAAACATGTTATGTCAAAAAAAGAGTTGGTAGCAAGCGTTGCCCCTGCACCTGCCGCTGTGACTAAGTTGCTACGGGTAGCAAGAGTGACCACGAGTTCGTGTGTTCTGCTGCCACCGACTGCTGCATTTTTCCGAACATAGCAGATAACAATGTAAACCATGTCTCTATCTCATGTCACCGCGTATCTATCTCTGTCGCCGCTTGCAAGCGTTCTTCATCTCCACCATGCCACCACGTATCTATCTCTGTTGCCGCGTGCCAGCGTTATTCATATGCACGCGCCGTGGTTGGTTGCGTGCTTTTCTTCAAGAGGCATCCTTTCGTTGTTTGGTTATCTGTTGCCGGGTGCGTGCACTAGGCCATGCCGTGAAAATATTTCTTGGTGAAGGGCATAGATGCCTAGGTCATCGGAACTATATTGCACAAAACGCAGTTCCTTAAACGATACCGTAAAACCACAAAATAAACACTTCTGCCATTTAGGCTTACACTTTTTAGGTTCTCAAAAGAATCCGTAACCTTTCATCATTTCGCGTTTCACTTCTCATTTTTTAAGACAAGGGACAAAACTTCAATAAAAGTTTTAGGATCCCGTTGTTACGTTCTCGCGCTGGTACCTAGCAAAATATTATTTCAGCCATCTCAGAAACGTATCCTTGTCAAGAACTTATTGTTCCGAGATGTGCCACACCTGCACACTGAGCAGGCGCTGTGCACGTGAGCCGCTGAAGTGCCTGTGGTGTTTCGGACATTCATCTTATCTTAAAACAAAGTGCGATATTCAAGCATACCTTGTTGCGAGCGCCGTCAAACTTCAAGGTTCGTCGCACGTTATACCATCTATCACTGATGGATTGGTCCTCCTGGTCAAAAATTGGTGAATACTGCATCTGGTTATGAAACTTTGAGTCTGGCTTGGCGATGCGCACTCTCAGTAGCATGTTTCGGCCGGCGAACATGTGGTACCAGACCGAGAGGCACACGGGCTCTTCTCGTTTGGCTACCTTGGGCGCAGTGAGCACTAGGGAGCCGTGGGCGTCCATCAGTGCTCTCCCGGTCACGTGTAGCATGCTACCTGCAGGGACGTGAAAGAGAGAACAAATTCCCGCAGGAGTCGATGGGTTATCTGAAAGGAGGGACAGTGCGGTTAAGTGGACCGAAAACACGAGCAGAGGCAAGACCTGCACACGAAATTTAAAAATCTGCGACTTTCTATAGGCTGGGTTAATCTCCTGTCGCTCATATGTACCGACTTTACACATCTTTTCGGTTGCGTGCTGTTGTTTGACAGTCGTTAATTATTGCAAAGTAAGGTAACTCTTCAGGTAACTTTTTAGGTAACTTCTTAGGTAACTGCTTAAGTAGCTCTTTAGTAACTCTTAAAGTAACTTTTTAGGCTTTTAGGTAACCGGTTATCGGCCAACATGATTGGGCATTTGCGAGGCTTTTATTGTTCGTATTCTCCGTGGTCGCAGTTAGCACAGGACCGGAATAATTGGAGAGGCCTTTGCCCTGCAGTGAGCGTAGATAGGCTGGTAGTGGTGGTGGTAGTGAGGATGATGATGATTCTCCTGTAGGAAAGCGGAGCCGTGGGCTCGGTGAGGTGCGCTGTGGCTTCCTACATTTTATTGGGGTGCGCAAGGCCCGGCCGGAACTGGAGTGGGAGCGGCGTAGAGACAAGCGACCGCCCAGGCGCTCGGTCGTGTTCGATCTTTGTGGCCCTCTCGCGAGGCGCGTGGCACTGCTGACGTGCCAGTCCACTGATGATGATAGTGGTGAAAGGATGTGAATGATAGTGGCGCTGATGATTGCGATCACGATGATGCCGCTACAGGGCTCCCCCCCTAGCGCGTAGCGCGTTAAGATGACAGATGTATAACTAGTGTGGCGGGAAACAAACTATGTACAGGTATGCACAATTTGTCAGTTGTCAGGAAGAGTCCGTGGGCAGGCAGTGGTCAAGTGGCAGGGGTTGACTAACGGCACGGTCCTGGTCGTCGGCGAGGTAGCGTCCGGGATGTGGGGAAACCTCTGGTGGAGGAGGCTGGGAGTGGGGGTTGGGACGGGTTGGCGCAGGGTGCAGCAGCCCCGAAGAAAGAGTGACGCCAGCCGCGGCCGCTGCGTAGACAAGGCGATGTTTGCTGAATGTGTGCTTTACGTGCAGCCTTTTGTGACGCAAGTCCACTGGTGTTTTACTGCCAGTACGAGCACGCCTATGGGCTTGATTGCGACGTTTTGAGGACTGGTTCGGATGCAGCCTCGTTGCGCGGGTTCGAAGCGCCCAAGTCCCGGAACGCCGATGATGGGCCCAAAACAGTGGTCGCCGTTTACAGCGCGTATACAAAAGACGCTGGTCAAGATTGCGATGAGGTCTCGTAAGAGTGCGTCGCAGAAGTACCAGCGATGAAACTCGTTTCCGCGACGGGCGCTTAAGGTGTCGATGGCGACGTCGGCGTTGAGTTTCACGAACGCACTCCTGGTCATCCTGCACGTCGTGGTTCACGAGGTGCTCTCGGGGCGTTTGATGCGGAGCAGAAGTCGTGGCTGTGTTGTTGGTCTCCGCGAAGGGTGGCACGATGTACGTTGCACCCGAGTCAGGCCCTGATTGCAGTGGAGCTGGGCGTAGCGTCAACGTCGTGGTGGACTTCACGTGCAACACGGCCGTAGCTGGCGACGAGGATCGGCAAGATTGCACGGTCACGGAGTAACGGCAATCACCAGAGTCCTCGCCTGGAGTAGCAAAAGCGGTCGAGGCGGGCTGTGACTGGTGGGTTTCCGTGACGTCGTCCGCTGGAAGTGCCCTAGGTGTAGGTTCGGCCGTTTCAATATTGTTTCGCTCACCAGTGCCTTCGCGTGGCGTTGCAGAAGCGGGCGAGGCGGGAGGTGGTCGGTGAGCGCGTGCGATGCCGTCTGGTTCAACTCCGGGCGGTGAAGGTGGGGCTGCCGTGCTGCAGATGGAGAGCGGGCCTCGGTGGTGGAGGACGTCGCCGTGCTGGGTTGCAAGGAGTGTACCATGCGTGGCGGCGTAGTATGAGCGAGCCGTGCGGGTACCTCGTGTGCTGCATGCGGCGGCGAAGCGTGCGCAGACCGTGCCGGTACCTCATCTGCTGCAGGCCGAAAGCAGTCGTCCCCGAAGCCGTAGTGCCTGAGCACGGCAGCGCGAAGGTCATCGTAGGGGGTGGCGCTGGGCGGTCGGAGGACGAGGACGCAGCGGAGCTCGAGCGGAAGCGTCTCTCAAAGGATGGAGTTCTTCAGAGGCTGTACAGTGACGTGGTTGAGCAAGAGGATAGCCTCGAACTTGAAGAACCATCCTCTGAGGTGCCGTGGCTCGAACGCTGGTATCGGCGGGTCCCCCCACGTCACCATGTCGGTGTGCCGCTGGCCGGGGATCACGTCCGGGTCCCCACTTGTAGGAAAGCGGAGCCGTGGACTCGGTGAGATGCGCTGTGGCTTCCTACATTTTATTGGGGTGCGCAAGGCCCGGCCGGAACTGGAGTGGGAGCGGCGTAGAGACAAGCGACCGCCCAGGCCCTCGGTCGTGTTCGATCTTGTGGCCCTCTCGCGAGGCGCGTAGCACTGCTGACGTGCCAGTCCACTGATGATGATAGTGGTGAAAGGATGTGGATGATGATAGTGGCGCTGATGATTGCGATCGCGATGATGCCGCTACACTCCTATTGTGCGCTTGGGTGAGATGTTACGGTGACATACGTGCTTGTTTTGACTAAGGCAGGATTGGAAACTTGTTCATTTTTAATTGGTGCTGTAAGAAACTTGCAGCAAAACATCGAACAAAAATGTTGTTATAGTACAAGTTCAAATATCTACGCAATATGTGTCACATTTATCATGGAAACAACAAATATGAACCACATGAACCGGGCTGCTGTTGGAATAAAAATAAGGCCTCAAGATGGCTATAATTGTTCGTCCTTCGCCTGTGCGCACTTGAGCAGGACCCAACAAGACAGAATTAAAACTTGTGATGTAAAATGATGCTTTCAAAGCTGCAGTAACAAACAGTTCTGGTCTCTGGTAAATAAATCTAACATATAAATATGCTTTTTGTGTGTGAAAAGAGAAACGATATTACCTGCCTACATTGCTCCAGAAAAGTTTTTAAACCAGTGAAACGCAATGTATTGTATCCAGGAAAAAAAAACGTGACCTACTCATTGTCCGCTTAGACACTCGCACAATCGGAACAGCGCGCAACACAACAGCGAGTTATTAGGAATGACCAGGCAAGGCTGAGTAGTTATTTTTGGCTCAGCAGCGAATACGAACGATGGCTTTTTCCAATATTACTGCGGTGTAAAATGCTTCGACCGTAAATAATAGTGGAGCAAGAAAAATATCACACGCCTTTCCAGCATTCCGAAAGGGGATGACCACCGAAGGTGCTTAGCAGACAAAATAGGTGACGCAGAATTTAGATGAAAAGTACGAGGAAATGTTATTTTTTGTGACAGTTGGCGGCGGTCATCCAAATTTTCCGGTGATCGCGTTCTACTAGCACACACACCGGAACATTCGTTTTTCTATGTCATGTGCTTGGTTGCGTTTATAAGGCGCACACTACCTCATCCACTACGTCATACATTCTTAGAGAGTGAAAGCGCTGACACGAGCGGCGATATACTTTTGCTTTCGTTATGGAATTTCCCGCCCCCACTTAGCTCCGCGATGTGGCGTTTCGGGATTTTTCTCTCGGGGCATTTTTTCTCTCGTGGTGAACATCGCCGCACACGCCAGCTTTTTTGCGAGATAGGGCTTCCAGGGCTACGCGTTAAATCTAACGATCGTGCTTGCTAGCCATTATTGTGCAGGGGAATAGAGAGTAATGCTTACAACGGAGCACACAGCCCAGCGTACGTGTTGCAATATCTGCCTACCCGATCTGGAAGTTCTGCGCATGCGCAGCTCGTTTCTCGGGGTGTTTTAAAATACCGTGCATTAATGAATCGAATGCCTGCTCAGTAATGTAGGGTGGCATATTTAGTTAGTTGCACCTTTTAACATTTCTACCCAGTCAAGCGAATAACGGTGCGCAGGACGGCAAGTTTATTGTTCTTACTTTACAACGTTTGATTAGAATTGGTTCAAAAAACAACAATTTTTTGTATTTTTTTTTGTGTACCCGCCGCGGTGGTTCAGTGGCTAAGGCGTTGCGCTGCTGAGCACGAGGTCACGGGTTCGATTCCCGGCCGCGGCGGCCGCTTTTCTGATGGAGGCGAAAAGCAAAAAAAACGCCCGTGTGTACGAGATTTCGACCAGGTGATCAAAATTAATCCGGAGCCCTTCACTACGGCGCGCCTCATCGCTTGCGCTGCGTCGGCGCGTTAAACCCCACAATCAATCAATCAAATCAATCAACAATTTTTGTAGTATCTGTGCGTCTCTGCCCTGGAAAAACTTCTTTTTTCCTGAAGTTATGCTTGGCGCTAAAACCTAATTCGAAACTAAATTAATGGCATACCAACTAGCTCGCATCAACAAACTAATGCAGAAATGTCCCATCAGCGCACACCGAGGGCGAGCGTCATGCATGCAGTGAAAAAAAGGGAACCATTACACTCTGTGTAGCTGCATGACCGGCTATGCTTTGCAGCACGCGACACAGAGGTGATATAGTATAGAGGCTGAAGGTATCAGCGAATTTAATCTTTATCACACACGCCATTACTCTTGTCTTCCATCCACCTCTCCGTCGCCGCCCTTTTGGGACGAACAATGATTCGATGCTTTCTTAGCGCAAGCGCACGATCGTTTTACTATGGTTTCGCTTGAAAGTTAGATTGCCGAAACGAGGCGCTTCCTGGGTTCGACCAAGAGTAATACGCTTCGCTAAAATATTGAAGCCTTATGTGCATGCCGACGGAGGCTGATAGGCTATCAGTATGGGCCCATTCCGTCACAAGCGATACAGTACTAGAATGGCACCTCCAGCAACCATGGTTCAGAGAGCTCCCAGCGGTGCTTCTCGTAATCGCTGCTGCTGGCGCTTTTCTTGGCATGGAAGAGCTTTATTGGGTATTCATGGTGAGGAATGCGACTCACTTATTTAACCAAGGCCAAGCAGCTGCCACGAATCTGTGAGACCTGTGCAATGAGTTGATGGACCGGCAGCTTTCATGGTAGTGCACCGGTGCCTCCGCGGGCACACCCACCCAGGAATACGTGTTTTGTCCCGAGGTACCGAAGGCTGTCGCAGCAGCGTTTCAACGAGAGACATGAGGGATACGCTGATAGACGGTGTGATATCCAAAGGGCAACAGTTTTGTTCCAGAAATGTGCTTCTTAGTCTACGACTGGGTTCCCGATCTGTGAAAATGTGCTGGACTGAAGTTACGAAACTGTGTTCTCAAAAAAGAAAAGAACGTCCATTCAATGTGCCGGGGGAATCATCCCGAACCACTCCGAAAACAATTTCCAACACCCCGGTGAATGACCCAGGCATCTTGATTATCTGTCCCGCAGCCTAGTGTACCGCTCGGAAGGCTTCCTCACACCAATGACGACTGCACTGGTGAGCTGGCTACTATTGATAGGCCTCAGGCATTTCTTTCCTAGTTTTGGCTTATACAGTGTGTTGCGACGATAATTGGAACAGATTAAAATTTTTTCCTGAGCGAACCGCCGCTCTGTTCGCGCTCAAACTTCGCACGAAGGACGCATTTTGTGGTCTATTTTGTTTGACACCGGGAACAACGACGCTACTTACCTGATTATCCTGAAAATGCATAAAAAAAACGATTTTCGCCTGTGGGAAAATGGCGGCTGATTTGGACGTGCGAGCCCGAAAACCGGGTTTTTTGATCGTCTGCTAGCCGATTTGTAGGTGCATTTTCTGATCGTCTGCTGCACCATTTGGCTCCGTACGTCAATCCCAAACGTGCGTTTCACTCTGAAGGTGGTTCCGTCGTTCCAACATCAACTTGCGCTGGCTCGCACGTCCAAATCAGACGCCATTTTTCCATAGGCGAAAATAATTTTTATTTATTTTCAGAATACACAGGTAAGTACCGTCGTTGTTCCCGGTATCAAACAAATAGACCACAAAATGCGACCTTCGTGGCAAGTTTGAGCGCTAACAGAGCGGCGGTTAACTCAGAAAATTTCTTAAAAGTGTTCCAATTATCGTCGCAACACCCTGTATACCAAGGCATTACAAGTTCGAGAATCATTTCCGGCCGTAGGTAAAGACAAGAGTGTGGCGCGGGAAATAATTAAAACAAAAGTAATAGTGTGAGCGGCCTATGCGCTCACAGCGGCAGAGGCCGCTGTGACCGCAGCACTTTTCCTACTAATGTTGTCTGTAGCGCCCGCTAGGGCATCGGTAAAGGTGTGGCGATTCCTCGACTCGTTATCACCCACTGCCTGCAGCATGCCGTCCCAACGATCTATGGGGTTGATACTGAGATACGGTGTCAAAAAAGGTGGCCGTGATCAATGCATCGGTTCCTCTCTGCCATTTACATTATCTGCGATCTTACTAGTCGGATACAATATCAACCGCTACTAACGTATGTTCGTATGCGCCACATAAACCGTTCTTTCTTCTCGGACTTGGTATCATGACGTTATCTTACATGTCTTCCTTGTGTGTTCGCCCGTGCGGGACTCGTGATAACCTCGGCTGTTGATGTCTAGTACAGGGCGCCGACACTTACGTGTTATGAATGCTACGAACCGAGCCCGTGATATGGGTAGCATCTTTCCTACAGAAATGACCCCCCTAACAACAATGATATACAAAACAGCGCTGCTGATTGCGAGGAAAGCGTCCGCTCAACGTGCCTATACGTTTTTTATGCGGCAAAGCACTATGAATTTTTTCAAACGTCTTTTGTTAAATATGGGTTCTTTATTTTTCTTAAAAAAGTTCCTTCCCGGGTTGAAAGTGAACATCGTCTCCTGTCTACCTGTCCTTCCCTTTTTTTCCCATTTATACCTTCCGGCCCCTCGGCTTTTTTGTGCTTATAAAAGACTTTCTATCGCTCCTTCGGGCAGTTCGAGCTTCGAAACTTTAAGCACCCAAACCACCCGTTGTGCTCTCGCAGTAGATTAAGCAAATCTATATTGAGAGCAGTTAGTGTGAACACAGGAACGCCTGTACACTGGTACAATGGCAACAGCATACCATGAGCCCGGGAAGGTTTTTCACCCACGCAATGCGTGCAAGTCGTGCACATTGCACCATCAGATTCATGGATCGTCTGCTGTGGAGGCGAGTGTTCCCGCTATCCCAATTTTGCTAGGGATGGCGAGGTTATATGAGACAATGCAACGCTATATTAACCTCCAGTTCAGTGACTCGGACATTTCCTTGTGGAATCGTTGTGTTTTTTTTATTGATAAAATATAGATGTCCAGACGTGATGCATAGTTGGCGTGGTACCAAGAGGACACAGAGAATAAAGGATATATTTCCTGGGGTCGCTCAAAATATTTGGAGCTTCTATTGGCACAGTTGTAGGGAAAAATATTGGGCCCTGAATATTGTTACTTTGCATCGTGTCAATTCGTATTAATTGGAAAAGAAAATGTGCTTTACTGAATTCAGACAAACGTTTTTCTTACGTAGTAAGCCGGGGGAAGTTTTCGAATTGCTACGGAATATTTGGGTCAGAAACGGTACTGTAGTGTACTGCATAGTGTACTGCACAGCAACCACAATCCGAGAAATACTGGCTTTCTTCCGCCGTTGTTATGTGCAAGCGTGCGTTCACGGCAGTTAAAGACACAGGAATAATCAATTTCGATTAGAATGCTGTCGCTAGGCTGGCCTAATCGTCTCATTAGCAGTTGTTTTCGACCTGATCACACTATCCACACCTTGTCATGCCCTGAAAGTGAGAAAGGCAATTGATAGTTCATATACCTACAAGCGCCACTGGACCGCTGGCTAATCACAAGTGATTGCACTCCTGCAGGCGAAAGGGCGCAATGACTGTGACCGAATTATCGCAGTATAGTTCTACAGCTGAGCGCTATAAAAGTGCTTCTAGCAATACTTTAAATTTGGCAAACAACCCTTCTATTGTTAATGTGACTAACTTGAGACATGGTCTTGCGCCAGTCGAGAAGTTACATGCTTCGTTTTTTTTCCTTATTTTCACTGAAACACACGTGGTCAGGGGCGAAGTTTCAATGGTGTCGCAGGCTATATTGGGCTGCACAACCACCGATCAACATAATCTAACCTCGCCCCCTTAGAGTTGAAATCATTGACGTATGGTAAATATGATGTACCGGTGCCCCAAAAAGTAAACGGAGCACGGTCTCTTGAATTTAGAATAATTTCTATTTTATGCGGATGCCAGCCTAAATAGAATATGTGCGGCCCGATTTAATTTTAAAATGACTTCCTTCTAAGGTCACTTAGAGGAGAGTGGCTACGCACATGGCGGAGAAGTCCCCTCAAAATCTCCAAAGCGTGCTTTGTTTACTTTTTGGGGCGTCTGTACTATTTACCAAGAACATCACAGTTGCTTAAGAGGTCCTCTAACCTTAGGCATTATAATTTAAAAAGCAGACAAGTCACGGCGCTAAAAGAAAATCGTAGTTCTTATACATTAAATACTTGATATGCGATGAAACAGTAGAGAAAAAATTGCCTCATGCATCACGACAAAGAACATTGCACACGTGTCTTGAAAACTTTATAAGAGTTTCAAGTTTTTTGCTCTACCCGCCTGCAAAAAGTAAATGCTCTATGTACTCTCGTGATCAAAGCTGCTAAGAGCCTTTTTGCGCTGACACCTTCGCTACGTTTGCTAGGTACTTTGATTGTACTGTTTATAGTTAGATTGGAAGCATAAATCGCTCTAAAGCGTAATTTTTTTATTGAAAATAATACTAGAAGTACACGAACGAGGAGCTACTGAACTATGATGAATGATTGTAGGGTTTAACGCGCCGACGCAACGCAGGCGATGAGGCGCGCCGTAGTGGAGGGCTCCGGATTAATTTTGACCACCTAGGGATCTTTAATGTGCGCCGAAATCTCGTGCACACGGGTGTTTTTGCTTTTCGCCTCCATCAGAAAAGCGGCCGCCGCGGCCGGGAATCAAACCCGCGACCTCGTGCTCAGTAGCGCAACGCCTTAGCCACTGAGCCACCGCGGCGGGTGAGCTACTGAACTACGGACGCAAACTGAAACCATATATTGCTACTGCATGTAAATGATACCATGACGTTTTTATTTCTACCATTAGAGGATTCGTCGGATTCTTTGCTCCAAATGGACCTACATGTTTAGTTCGATAAAAACTACGTTCTGTTTTTTCCCAGTGAAAATTCTTTGTGTTGATTCCAGTACGGCCACCAATGTAATATTATCAATATTCGCGAGATGCTTCCCCGCCGTTCTTTTCAATACAGTAGGATACAGCCGTGTACAAACATTTGAATCTTTACTTAGAACACACCAGCACATGCTTGCGAGGTGTATTTTTCAGAAAAAAATATGTATTAAGAAAAGTTTGAGTGGTTTTCTTAAGTGCAGCGTGACTTCGTTTTCCTCCGCATGGAAGCAAACACTACAGATATTGATGTAATTACGGTATTTACGGAGTCACAGGCAAAGCACTTCAGTTAACAATATAAAAGAGGACGAATTGGGCTGCTATTCAGTATGTGTGAATTACGAGTTGGTACGGTGACAAAACATCAGGGACAAAACAGCACTGCGGCCAAAGCGCGAAGGAACAAAAGAGCTCGCGACAAAAGAGGACGCCGTAAGGGTAACTTTTAGACCGCTAGCTTCATGGAGGCTGTCCTGTGTGGAACAGCCGGTCTTGATTTTAATTTAGCAGGCCAAGCCGCTTCCACTCAGTGACTTGCTTATGTCACTATAAAAAATTCACAGTGAATCTGGATATTGAGCAAGCGAAAGCGGTTTGGGCGGTAGGATAAAAATCGAGACAGACATCTCCAATGCAAGAGGGCTGTCCTCACTGGCGTCGTACCGCATCTGCAAGGGAGTAGTGTCTCTGGATTTTACACAACCGGCAAAACCACTTCCGCTCACTTTCTATCCGGGGTGACTGTTCTTAATTAACCATGACTCTAAACATTTAGTAAGCAGAAGCGGTTTGGCCAGTTAGTTTAAAATCAAAGCAGAGTACTGCACCCTGCAAGGCTTGACTTGCTTTTTAACCAACCGGCCAAACTGCTTCTGCTGACTAAAAGTTCACAGTCACTGTTAATTATTGATAGTGCTGACATTCAAAATGTAAATACAGTAGACCCCCGGTAAGATGAACTCGAAGGGACCGTAAAATGTGTTCGTATTATCAGAAATTCGTCTTGACCGGAGGTTTCTTGCGTTGGACGTTACGAGAAAGCAAAAATCGTTGTTCGTCTTAACCACAGTGTTTCTTCTAACCGAGTTAGTATTAACGGGAGTCCACTGTAATTTCTTTTTTAGAGGTACTATAAAGACGTTCTGTTTTATCGTTTGGCTGTTTTGTTGCTGCACCCTTTTGTCTCGTCCTTTTTTGACGTCGCCCCTTAGAATTTACCTGGAATTTACATGAACATTGGAATAGTCGAAGTGACTTCAGCAATGCTTGAAACAGCTGTAATACCCCTACAAAATAAAACAGTTGCAATGCTGCTTCGGCAAACACAATATGCTCCGATCAGAACATTATTCAGTTGTGTTTTGGCATAATACAAACAAAGTTTACCTTTGGCGTCCTGTGGTGGGGACGTGGGGCCCAATGTAGAATTCTGGGGAGGTCCGAATGCTAGGTTGCTTTTTATACCGGTTTCGAGGATCCAGTGGCAAATGTCTCTTTTCTCGAAACTGCAGCTGAGAAGCTCTTCTGCAAGAATAATTCTGTGCTCAGGCTGGTATTCCGAAATCGGCATTTGTCAGAAAGGTGACAATCACAGCGCCGAAACAAACAACGATATGATCAATCTATGATCAAACTCTTTCGTTACCGCGGGAAATTGACCAATTTTGGGGGGGTCTAACAAAACATTTTTTCTGTGCTATACATATTGGTTAGGCACACATTATTGCAGTGACATAAAGTGCAGATGATTCCACGTGCTTTCAAACGACACGAGTTTTAATAATGTTTTCATAAATAATGATTGCGAAAAAAATTATTTAATTCGAAATGTTTCTCCAGGCGTCGAAGAAAATTAAAAAAAGTTGTGTATAATAAACCACCAGTAGTAGAAAAAATTTAGAATATACATTTTGTAGGTAAACATTTCAAACGCCCATCCTAGAAAAAGAAATTGAGTTGCGTGGTACAATTTGTCAGATATAAAAAAAAAATGTTAGCCCGCGTGGTGCCCACGCCTTGTGGTGAAGCCCAACCACTATTTCAAATTTTGCTTTTTTGGATGGTTCTCCAGAAGAAATCTGGTGGTTTGACATTATTAAAGGCCCCAGTTAGCCTCCACATGATGTAGAAACACCTTGTCAATGATTATGACCAGTACATTATGGAAGATAAGCAAGCGATGCGAAAAAATCCGCTTGGAGTTGGAAGACCAAACATTTTGGTGGATGCTTGTTGACGTTCTGATGACCACTTATCAGTCAGAACTTTCATTTGTGGTCAATTATCATGTTCTGTCTCGCTACGGTAGCCCTGCTTGCAGGAATAAGGTACGATGCACTAGAATCGTGCCCAGCAAGCTTTCACGAAGCCGCCGTCGTGCTACGAAACGAGTTCAGCACAACGAGCCTACTACATTGCAGCGCCACCTAACAATTTCGAACAGAAACAAATACAAGGCTGTTGGAGACTTTGACAGAAGAGACAGTTCTACTAAGCAGCGACACTAGACCTCCGGAAATACCCTCGTATGAAACGGAAACTGGCCGGTGAACAGCTGGCGGTGTTCAAGGCCAATTGGAAGCGTTCTCCTCGTCTGCACTGATACCCGCCGACTTGGTGTTATCTTTTGACTTTCAGCGGAAGCTGTTATCGCAAAAGTAAGGCGTGGATAAAGTGGAAGCACGGGCGGCATGCTTGTTTCGAGGAACAGTAGCAGGCAAGGAGGCGCCATGGCAAATGAGCTTGTAGTTGGGTAACTGCATAGTAGCGCCTAATATGAATTTTGCAACGCAAAAACGAAACCGAAATTGCTGGAAACTAGCTAAAAATGCCAAGCACACTTGCCAGATATGCGGGGGACCATCAGAAATAAGCTTTGGCAGAATAAAGCTGCCCTTTCTCCGAACCAAAGGTGACTATTGAATAACTGGTGTCTTTTTCAAGTAATTATCACCTCTCAATGCTGTCGGATTAAAAAGCTGGCAACATTATTTGGTACGTGAGTTGTCAGGAGCCTTTTGACAAAAAATATTATGGTTAATGCAGCTTAACCACAATGTGCATGCTTTTTTTGCAAGTGCAGCAGCCATGCTTCCTTCCTCAAAAACGCACGCACTTCAGCTCGCAAAAAACGCCGTCAAAAATCTCATTGTCGCCGGAGCGGGAAAATTTAAACTGATTCTCAATGTGCAGTGTCTAGAATAACCACTGGACGCATTAGGTGTACGAGAAACCACTACAACACGTCGAAATAAGCAGTATAAATCATCGATCACCGGTGATCGATTTGAAAAGGCGCGGTAATGAAAGAGTTAACAAGCAATAGCGTTCACGGCCGTGACTCAGCAACATATAAGTTGCGCTACAGAGCATAAGGTCGCTGGTGTAGCTTCCTGTAGAACAGTTGCTGGCCAAATGGATTTGAAAAACAAAATCTCTCGTGAGGACGAAGTTGAGAGCAGGTTAGGAACCCTACGATGTAAATTACCCCATAGCTCATGTGCAGCTAAGCCGCGAACATCAGATTTGTTTTGTTTATTTGGTTATCAGCAGCCCGTGCGCACTCGGTGTTGAACATCTTCCCACTTCTAGGTTAATCTGCCCACTGTCCTTCAGGTCTGCCTGTTGAGGGGAATGTAGCTACGCATACACTAGACGCTGTTAGAGGAATCTATCGACGACCAACGAGGCATTTTCGCTCTTTGTGAAGCCAACTTTAAAATTGCATGAAAAGGTCTGGGCGTTGTTGCCAAGTATTGCTAAATGCCTCGAAGCGGAGGAACTTTTTGGAAGGTTTTGCTTAGTAGCCTTATAGAAGCGGCCTGAACATTTTGTCAGTAACGATAGCGGGCCTCCGAATTTTTCAATCCTGGTTTAAAAGCTGGCTAGAAAGCGCGTGTTCTAGCTTCTATCGCCGTTTTGCTCGATGTTTGGGCTGTACTGGCGATGCTAAGTAAGGCTGACGAGGTGGTGGGTGCATATGGCCAGACTGATGGAAATGTAAAGATTATCACTATGAAAATCATTTTATCCTGCGTTTTATCATGTCTTCCGTCGTCAATGCCGCGCCGTTTTTGTGATAAAAAGATACTAAACCTACACTTTTACCCACCCTAAAAAAATAACTGTCGATATGTTCGCCGGGGGGGCGGCAAAGAATATATCTCAATAAGGGAAGTGCCGATTGACTGACTGACTAACGGAACCCTATAAACGCCAAGACAATGTGGCTAGATTCAGAGACATGAACTTTTGGTGTCGCATTCCTTGCAAAGCGTGAGTTATCCATGAGGCGAAAAATATATATTACACTCTCAAAAAAAAGAGAGAAGGGCAAAGTGTATATGTCCAATACTTGCTTCTTCGTTCAGATAATGAAGTTGTATTTGGTGATCTTGGTAACCAAGAAAATCCCGAAAAATGAAGCGATTGCTTTGCCTTAGCCAACCAATAGCGGGGATAGTATTCATTTTCGGTTGTCTGGCCTGTTCTTAATGATCCCCCAGGTTGCCTTTGTCTGGCGGGAATATCAAATTAAAATTCACGATTGCTATTTATTGAAAAAACTAAGATTAGCGGCATTAGTTTGCTCTAGTCTCCTTGGATATGCTGCCCAGCGGATGTCCACCGCGCGAGTGAGCAGCTCCACCATGTTACGTTCTGTTCAAAATACGCGTTCATTCCTCCTCCTCCTGCCCTACTGGGCTCCCTAAATGATCCAACTGGGATTTTTTTACACACACATATGCCTGGATATCTATGAAAGGCCTTCATATGGCAATTTTATTTGGGAAAGCAACAATGGCCTATTTGGCTGGAACGCCGTGGTCGGGCGTCTCTAGCCCCGCACAGCTCCTAAAATGATTGCGGCACAGGAATAAAGTAAAGTAATTGAGTTAATAAGCAAATTGGGAAAGTTTGGGACCCGGTGGAGATTAAACCCAGGGCTTCCGGATTACGAGTCGACCCCGTCTACCCAAATGGCAACACAGCTAAATGCCTTTAGCCTCTAAAGGTTTCGTTAGCGAATGCGTTGTAGCTTCGAGTTTTACAGCGTCTACCAGGGGTGCCCGTAGCTCGGCTTGCAGGAGTTTGACTCTGCTTCACACGACATTAGCCGTAACGTTAATGCGACCACACATTAAAGCAGAATTTAGGCCTAAAATATACCCGCTCAGGGGGATTGGAAACAAGCAATAACAGTGGCCGTCAGACGTTCAAGGCCAATTTACGAAATACAATTCACGGTATCGTCGAAGGATCACTCAGCGGCGTTCCGTTGAACAGGAATGCTTTCCAATTCACGCATTCAGTTTTAAACAAAAGTGCCTAGGTGTCCTCGGAGATTTGTTAGGAACACTAGTCTTCGCAACCGGTACGCCAGTCTGAGTGTCTTTCAGAGGTAATGCGCTCGTTGGCCACACAAGCCGTACCTACTTCCACGTGTGAAATCCGCGCACCACCGCTCTTCCGCGACGAACTCAAGTCCAATGTACACGTGAAACCCGATAAAAGTCAAGACGAACTGAGCGCGCTATCCACGGTCACGAAAAAAGAGGCGTACAAAGGAATGAAAAGAAGCGAAGTGCTATGAATTACGTATTTTGCTCCACGTGCAACATTTGCCTGTCGCTTAAAAACGTATACGGTTGTTTCAGCAGGTTGTACGAATGTACATTAAGGACATTACTTTCTTGTCTTCAGGTAAACATGCTTGACAAACACTCGAAGCTTGCCGAAGGAAAGAAAATACCTCTGGCCTATTTTTGAAATATCAGAGGTCCCGCAGTATTTACGTAGGATTATTCTACTTTGTGGTATGCCTCAGTGTAAAAATGGAGCGAAACATTTCGCTGTCCTCCATTCACAGCAGCTTAAAATTACGCTTCCCGGCTCATGCCACAAGCGGAAAGGGTAGAATCAATCCAAAATCACCTATTGGTAAGGTCTCGGCCCCTTGAGGACTGGTTTCGCATTGGTCACTTTGGATGATCCGAATGTCGTCGAGAGCAACGTAGGCAGGCGTAGAGGCTGGTCCAACGGTTGCCACAAACACAATCTTGTAACGACAAAAACAGTATCATTATTTGCAATTGGTTAAAACAAGTTTCATTTGTTGGCTTTTATGAACGACGACTGTTACGGCGTTACTTAGTGTGAAAATGAACAAGAAAGCTCACTCGTGTCATGATACCGGTTGATGCGAAGATTCCAGCTTGGTTTTAGGATTTATCGTCATAGGGACGCAACGACTGGGGTTCGCAACGTTAGGAATGCACAAATTAAGCCCGGCCTTCATAATGCTATTGCCTCACCTACTAGCTAAATTTCGGACATGAACGAGAGCCAGGAACTGGCTAGTTTACAAAGCAAGAGGTAAGCAGACAGGATGCGAGCATGGAAACTTGCGTCTTTAAATACTCACTCACTCACTCACTCACTCACTTTCTCACTCACTCTTCCCTCACTCACTTTGTCACTCACTCACTCACTCACTCACTCACTCACTCACTCACTCACTCACTCACTCACTCACTCACTCACTCCCTCACTCACTCACTCACTCACTCACTCACTCACTCACTCACTCACTCACTCACTCACTCACTCACTCACTCACTCAACTTGTCACTCCCTCGCTCACTCACTTTCTCACTCACTCACTCACTCACTCACTCACTCACTCACTCACTCACTCACTCACTCACTCACTCACTCACTCACTCACTCACTCACTCACTCACTCACTCACTCACTCACTCACTCACTCACTCACTCACTCACTTTGCTTTGGAGATACCTAAAACATAATTTTCAGCTCACAATGTCTCCGACAACCACCAGCGCCTAAAATTTCTTGCCGTCAAAAATTGCTAGCTGTTGCAGCCATAGCACATTATTCGAAACGCGGTGCGGTATGCTAAATTCCTCGCTGCTGAGGCTCTTCTTTTCAAATCTGATATTGTTCGCCAGTAAATATTAAGACAGTGTAGGCTAACGAGAGCCCAAAAGAAAACACCACACAGCAACGCAATCTCTTCGAAATTCCACACGGGCGATGACGCTTTAAAGCACCCAAGCGCTTTGCAGGTAACAGTAACCGTTGGAACAACGGGCTACCTACTATGGCCATGCGGGGATAACCTCCAAAAATATCGAGGAGTTGCCTACGGTATCGCGATGGCATCGCCGTGTCTTAATTAATGCAACAGGTTTTTGTTTTTTGTACGAAAATTCTTTTTTGAAATAAAGGTAACACTTCCGTTCCATGATATGCGGTCCATGGAGCTGATTTTTGAACTTTGCTTTACATGAAACTTAACCAAGCAATGCATCCTGGTTCATCGATCATTATTATGTGCTAATTTATTTGAATCATGTGTTCTAACGTTAATTCCGTAGTATTTTTAGCTGATAAAAACAGCGTAATCAGAGTTGGGGTTTTGGCTGCTCATTGCAGTGAGGCGAGAACATAGTAATGTGGGAATGAGGAAACATTGATGTTACTAGAGTAAAAAATTAGGAAATGTGCAAGACAAAAAGGGAAAGGGGCTTGCCTTTTCGCACGCTTTAGTGAGCTCGACAAACGGCTGTAGGGTAGTTAAGATATTGAATTCCGCCCGGCAACCTCTAGGCGACTAAAGACCATGTGAGGCATTTTGCCGGCACTTCAGTGTTTTTGTCGTACGAGGCAGTTCAGGTTCTGAAGGTCTCACCCTTCTGTGATGAGGCACCGCTACGCGGCCCAGCTGCCATTTGCTGCTCTGGCCGCCTACCTCTGTCCAGAGATGAAGGGTCTCGTGCGTTCGCTCACTGAGTTCATTGCCCACAGCCTGTACCTGAAAATGACGGGAAAGTCACTACCTTTAAAAGAGCAACGCTTGCACTACAGAATAAGCCAAATGCGTCCACAAAATATTGAGGTAAATACAGAAAGGTGACTGTTTTGCTGGTCAGGGTAGGCAACGCTACGCCGTGGTGTCATTCGGTGCACTGACTGAGACACGTTGTCAGTAATAACCGAAATGAATTATTCACAGAGTACCTTAAATAGGTGAAGCTGCATATAGAAATTTGTTTTTCTTGGAAGTATCTAGCTTTCTTTACCTCCTATGGGGCCCTAAAACTTCATGGCAAAAAGTTGGATGTTATCTGACGATAAAGGTTTAATTTGCATGGTGCGCTTTGGGCGAGCCTTGACAATAACGTGAAGAGACGAGAAGACAATGCAGTATTACGTTGTTTCGGGACATTGATTGTAGAACACTGTGCTAAGAGAAATTGTTGTTTTGTAGCTTCTTACGATGACTCTCAAACTGTGTTTCATTTTTAACTATAAAAATACAGCACACAGCAGAGTAAGCGCAGCTTTGACATTGCATCTTCAACCGAATTTTCAAGCAGTGGACGTGCAATGTATACATATTACTCAGATTACTCAGATTAACCAGAATACATATTACTCCTTACTTCATAGACCGTGTAAAGTAGTAATATGACCCAAATTTCTTGCTATTTGTATTTCACATCTAACGAAAAAACGTAAATTGCTTGTTTTAATGCTATAATAAGTCGTTTCTTTTGTAATTCCAGCACACAAAATGCCACGGGCTTAAAAAAGAAGATACGCGGTCGTCCTGGCCTCTTGTGTCCGCGTCTTTTCTGTGCGCTGGGATTAAAATGATGGGATAAACTCGAACCCGAACACAAAGCCTTCCCTGTTTTAACCTAACTTGAACGGTAGGCTCACATACGATATTATGGGACCTGAGTTGACCTGTGTGCTCACATATGTTATTATGGGACTAGTGACCTGTTTGGTATCGCCATATTTGCTTACATTTGTTATTATCTTACTGTCCACATCTGATCAGTGTTGCTTATGCGTACAAAGTAAGCTCATGTATCCGGTAAAATATTTTGCACCAAATGTTATTGTCTAATGCAACCCGCAAGGATCGGTTACCGTATACCATCCATTGCGTGTGCGTTTTGGTACAAAGGACTGAATACGTGCCTAATCGCCAGTGTGTACCACATCAGAAGGTTGTGAACGATTCACTGTGTGCAAAATATTGCATACATTTCTGTCTTTTTTATACATGAAGAACTTCGTTTTATAAGCGTCCGCTTATTTCATTTTCGTTGGTCTTTGATATACTTTTGACACTCATATTGGCAAGGGGGTCCTGACAAGTCAGGCGAACTATGATTGAAGTTATGTCATGGATTTGTTGAATGGTATCGTCAGGACGAGTAAAGTCATACGCCGCGCGCTGCTTCAAACATGACGTGCGCCACTGTGGTCAGTTTCTGCTTATCGTGGCAATTCTGTGTGAAACTATTGAAACAGCAACAAAAAACGTTTTGGCTGCATCATCCATAGGCTTTTATTGGTTCACCAACACGTATTCCAGTAGAAGAAACCAGTCGCATAGTTTTGGCATACATCTCTGAAAAGAAAGCTGGAAATATTGTTAGTTGTCGATAGAACCAACCAAGCCTAAAAACTATAGTATTTGCTAAGCAACCCGTTTTTTTTTAAATCGGGCCACCGCTAAAGCTAACGAATGCGCGGAGTGATATTCTGATGTGACTAGCTCCTAAAAAGCATTAGACATTTGTTCACTTGGAGAGAAGGCGCTGCAAAGGAGAGAAAACCAAGAAAACAGACAATAGAGCGCAAGCTGTGCACGAGTTGTACCTCTAGTCTTGTCGCTTTGTCGCCGTAGATGTCGAACCAAAACTCGACACACTCGGTGATCTCGTTGCTCCATTTAATGAAGTCGCCAATGAGCTCCGCTTTGTCTCCCTTTCTTCGCTCGAAGTTGCTGACGAACACATAAGAACCTGGGGTAAGAGGTAACGCAAATCAATTGCAAAGACAGGTGAATGATGCTTTTTTCACCACATGGTTCTTGTTATCCGTGCAGTTACACTCATGGCTGTTTCTTTTTTTTGCCTTGGCAATCCCCATATTATAGCATCCTCATTGGGTTCGTTAAGTCACAGTTCTGGCCGCATCATAATTGCCTGACATTTTCCTTTGGAGATTATGAGTACTGCGTTGCGTAAAGGCGGAAAACGGACAGTCTGCGAGTGTCAGTGAAAAGAAGGTAATGTCAGCTATAAGCCTAACTGTGGCAAGTATGTAAACCGTAAGAATGCTACGTTGCCGCGAATTGTGACACATTAAAATTGTCTGATGGAAGCGAAAAGCAAAGCCTTGTAATAGCACAACTTTATTGGATGAACAAAGACGCTTTTTTCCTATGCATAAAACAAAGTATTTGAGAGCACTTGTTTACCACTCCTGATAAGTTGTTCTATCAAGAGGTTGTTCCCAGAAAGTGCCTTTAAATTATTGATATCTCACACCATTTTGGTAATGCATTCCTGGGATGCCTCAAGGTGTTCACTGCGAAGCGTTTCATGGTTAGAGGTATAGTCACGGAGAAGTAGCCTTCCAACGTTTTAGAGACAAAATTTGTTGTACTGGCGTTTCTCTGCGAAGTATGCCTACAAAATTATCACACAAAATCTGTGTCCTAGCAAAGAGTTTTACAGCTGCAACACCCCTAACGAAACGACATGTAATATAAACAACTTTCCCTACTAATAACACTGCTGCCACGGTTGTAACATATAAAGGTTATTTAGCGTGGTTGATAACTTCGGTGCATTTACATCGAAACAGAAGTGGGAAAGTAAACACGTTACTTGAAATTTAAAATACACGAATCGGTTGCTAAAAAAGAAACGAAACGTGCAGACTTTCCGAGTTCAATTCGAGTTTCTCGCATTCGTATTTCTGTCGAGCCATCTGGTGTGAAATAATAGAAGTTGTCTTTTTTATCCAACGGTTTCTATGTATCAGCGGAAAACCATTCTAACGCGTATTTTTAATTAAACGGACGTTCCTTCCGTCAGTTATGTACTGACATCTTGCCACAAATACGGCGGAGGCGCTTTGGCACTGCATAAACTGAGCATGCATGACCCATGCAAGTTGTTTTAAAATCTTAGAACGGCCTTCCTTATCTACACTTCTTTTAAACAATTGTTTTAGACTTTGGAGGTAGTTGAATCTGGGGACAGACGGACAGAAAGACATATGAGCTAAATATGAGCGCTTGGTTAGCACAAGAAATGCTACGGTGATTTAACAATTCTATCGATATTAAGCTGTGGAAAGGTTGTCGTCCGGCGGAGCTGTATGATTGGGAAGTGCTAACGCGGGGCTTCTGAAAAAGTGTGAGTCGGATATTGTTATCTGCGTTCAGATAGTTATCGAACCACAGTCTTTTGCGGACGTTGCAGATCCACCCAAAATGACAATCAAGAAAGGCTCGTGGGAACCTGGCGTACTGGCGTACACGTCCTTGAATTCTTCCGAATTGGCTCTTTGGATGCCTTGGCACTCAAACTGCTTTGTGGTCTCCCTATACTTAAGATATGCATCATCGGTTATCGTTCGTCACTTACGTGCCGTCTCGCTTACGCGCTCACCGGATGCCTTTAGTGCTAGTACGCCATCGGCGATTACAATGGCGTCGCTGTTATCGGCCCCCCTTCCCATCGCATTTGTCTATGATTAAACTTCATTGTGAACCCTCAAGTCTTATCTTTCCTTGCGACGTAACACTTCAACCGTGGATGGCCTGTCATCTAGCAATGAGCCAGAATAATTAGGCATTACAGAAGGCGCCGTTCTAGAACCCCTTTTCTTTTTTACTTGTCATTAATGGTATTGCTTGCGATATGCACGTCAACATAAAGTTTGCAGGCAGCTGCTGAATCTATCAAGAAATTCGTAATTATAGTGATTATAGGCCCTCTTTCCGTATCCATAATTATAGGCCCTCTGAAACGGAGAGATAGGCAATATAAAAAAAATGGTAGCCCTGACAATCACGCGCTAAAAAACTATTTCCTTACAGATACTTCATAAACACTCATATAGCCTCGACAGTAAGAAGTTATCAATACTTAGGTGTTATGATGTTATTCAATCTCAAATATCATCAACATATTACTTACGTCTACAGAAAAGGGAATGCAGGAGCTTCGATATTTAAGAACTGCAGGAATATCCACGTATGCTTGTAGCCTTTAAAATCTGTAACAATCCTCGTATGCGACTAGCTTTTAAAGCCTAAAACAGTCCTCTACTGGAGCACGCCCTGGTCATGTGGGACCCGGACACTGTAACCAACAACCAAAAGGACCAAAATGTGCCAAGGACAAAGCAAAAAAGCCCGTGTGTACGAGATTTCGGCGGAGGTTAGAGATCCCCATGTGATCGAATTTAATCGGGAGCCCTCCACTACGGCGAGCCTCATCGCCTGCGTTGCGTCGATGCATTTACCCCTACAACAAACAAACAAACAAACAAACAAACAAACAAACAAACAAACAAACAAACAAACAAACAAACAAACAAACAAACAAACAAACAAACAAACAAACAAAAAAACAAACAAACAAACAAACAAACAAACAAACAAACAAAAAAAAAAACAAAATAAATAAATAAATAAATAAACAAGCAAACATACAAACAAACAAAAAACAAACAAAATAAATAAATAAATAAATAAATAAATAATTAAGCAAACATACAAACAAACAAAAAACAAACAAACAAAATAAATAATAAATAAATAAATAAATAAATAAATAAATGGCTGCAATGTATATTTTTTCTTTTTACGCATGATACACGTCACCGCCAATGTAGAAAACCTGGTATTGAGGGGCTACCATGAAAGAATAAAATCATTTTCTTGCTTTAACAACAGACATTTCAAATTTACACCAGTGCATACATCATACCGTCTATCCGTTTTCAGACCCAATCCCAACATCTCAGAAAAGTCAGCGATTACGCATCTTGAACTAACTCTTACTAATATTCCTTTTTTTTCCGGATCACACGTGACCATCACCCGTTGCTTACAAATGTCGTCCACTGCGCTAGCGTTTCATCATTTTTGCGCGAGCTTTCAAGCCCACCACAATGTACTCAGTTTTTGCTTGAATGACCTTATTGTATTTCTGTTTTCTTTCTCTTAGGCTGTTGGCTTTCGGTACGTGTTTGCATCGCCCACTCGTGCCTAAACCGTGGCAGCCATGCTAGCAGTTCCCTTCTAATAAATAAACCAATAGTAAAATATTAGTAAGCCAGATCACAAATACCAAGCTTGCACTAATCGTTAATGCACTAATCTTTAATGCGCTAATCTTTAGGCCGGCTTCATTTTCACAAACGCATTGCAGGGAAAGCCCTTCTCTACATCATCATCATCATCATCATCATCATCAGCTTATCTACGCACACTGCAGGGCAAAGGCCTCTCCCATTATTCTCCAATAATGGGAGAATAATTCTATAAGCAATTCTATATAAAAAATTGGCGCAGCTTGCACTAGTGGTGCAAGGCTGGAGAAATAGCAGAGCTGGCGGCCTCTCCCTTCGACAGAGACCCGGCAGTTGCACATCCCATTTATTTCCGAACTTGCCGCAAAAACTTCTTCATGGCTGGCAGGCCCGGATCGTTTCGTCCGCAGGCTTTCATATCTCTCCCAAAGTGGACCGCGTTAGCCCGCTCTGGAACCCGCGGCCAAGTCCAACGCCAGCGCCCGAGATACAAACTCGAAGGAAATGGTGTGCGCCCAGAACGCGATGACCGCTCAATCGGATAGGTGCCGGTTTCATAGCACGAGGGACCCCGGTAGCGTTCCGAACACAGGAAGCGTTTTTGTTTAATTTTTTTTTGGTTGACTGCTAATGTTATTCACCACCGCTGCCAACTCCCTACTCCTCAGGCCCAACGGTTAGGTTGCCGGTTTCACGGCGTAAAGGTCATGGGTTGAATACCTGGGACCTCCCTAGTGACATTTTTTTTCTTAAGGCTTCGAAGTTTTTGGGTGCCACGGACAGAAAAGCCTTGACCGAAATAGCTCTGCTGTTAATTCGAAGGCTGTGGGACCTTATAGGTGTAAGCGTGGTCTTTGTAAGCTGACCAAGCGTACACCGATCGTTCTACAGTTGGCTTTACGCCTAGCTGACATGCATTGCTGAGAAAACATTCGCTTGGGCGCTTAGGTTCCCGACTTCAACCCATTTGGTGCTTCCTTCTTTCTCTGTATGATCTTTGTCGCCTATGTTGTTCCGCTTGAAGCGCGTTGTCACTTTTTTTTTTCTTCGCCTTCTTTATACTGTCTATGTCACCCTCTTTGCTGCTGCTAGACCAAGGAAAGATTATGTGATCGAATACATTAGTTTAAAGTGAACAAGTAGGTTATAACCGATACCTCTCCATGTATTCCACATTTGCAATAATAGGGCGACCAGAAAGCTACCAGAACCAAAGGACTAAAAAAAAGGCATTGGGGAAAGCGTTTCCTCTGAAAAATAAATTGCGGCAGGAATGCGAGCTGGTCTAATTTTCGCTGATGCAATGTTACAATTGAACGCCTTCGTAATTTTCATTAACTTTGCGAGGTTTGCTGGTAGCGTAACGCTGATTGATAAGAGTTGTGGCTTCCGTGCACCACAAACTTCTGGAAGGGAGTCATTGACGTCGTCGTGCAGCAAAGGATGCCTTTATCTGTAGTTAGGCCCGTTTCTGTAATCACACCCATTTCATAATTCGGTAAAGTTCTGAAGTGGTTGCGAGGACATGTTCCATGTAGAGACTTAAAAAACACGCGATATCATGGGGTCGATTTCTTAAATTACGGGATCTTACGTTCTTCCCGTTAGTTCGATTGCATTTCAAAACCGTTTTTCTTTTGCAGGCATGAATGGCCGATCAAGCGTCAAATGAAAGCACCTTAAGAAATTCTAGGTGGCTCATTACTTTCAAGTAGTTAAGCTTTTTTGAAACGCCCATGGTACGGCACACCGGTACTCTAATTCAAATGCGCTTGTGTGCAAGCTCCTTATACAGCTTTGGCCCTGTAAGATCACTTCAGTCGCACTGAAGCTAATTTATTTTATTATCGGTAGTAATAAACAATCGCGGTATAAAAATATTACGTCGCCACTTGCGGAGCAGCTCATGCGGCTGCGTGTTGTTCGGGAAAGAATTCGTTGGATTAAACCAATTTATTCAACAACATTTATACGAATTGTATAAGAAGTATACATACAAATATTTAATATGTGTAATCAAAACAACTTGAAGTAACAAATATACAAAACCACAGCGTGTTTGTGTATCTACAATAAAATTACAGCTCTACCAAATTTTGTTAGGCTATTGAAGTTATGTGAAATCAAAAATCCTAAATGGTCGTAATTCCGCATATAACATGTGGTTTGTCACTGGTTCGAACTACGACAGCGGCCCAGTCATGTACGCTGGGACTGGCAAGGCTCAGCCTGCACTGCCAGCGGTTACGTCTTGCGTAGAATCGCGATACGTGATTATAGATGTAGACTGCTAATGGACTTCGACGTGTACAGCAAGCGGGTTTATAGCAATAGCCAGCATATTAGCTTGACAGTTAGCCGGCTTTTGGGACTATTTAATATCACCACTTTCAGGTTACGGGTGAAAGGAGCACATAACTCTTATCACCATTGAACAATGCACCGGGGATGCTCTGACCACACACGTACTATTCGTTATAGCGTTGCATTTCGCCACATACATGATATAACATATTTTTTCTATTGATATACGCAGCACGCTGACATTCCGCATGTTCTGTGAGTGACCGGCACCACGTACAGCTCGAGATACTTATGGAGAAAATGAGTTTACGTGGTTTCTTGCGACGCTCCAGGCGGAACACCTTTTGTTTTATTGTATTCGTGTCAAGTACTTGGGATATATTCAGAGAATAAGAATGGGGTTACCTTTGGAAATCTTCAGTATACTATTTAATGAATGACATTGATTGGGCTTTCAACCCGTTAAAACAGGCAAACTGGATGTTTTTCAATATCGTAACAGATGCAAATAGTAAAACTCTTCAAGAAAGTGGACTCAGCGGTGTGCTGTTAACCCTTGGGATGTGAAAGCGGGAGTTTGTGCTGTACCTGGCCGGTTAATCATAGCACACAGAAAACTGCGTGCGAATTGCGATAAAGTATCCCAAGTCATACCGCTCCCACGATTATGTCTCGTTGAAGGCAAACGGGGCTCAAATGTTTTGTTCATCTAAGAAGGGGCTTGTTGATTCAGAAAGGGTCTTTTGTTATTTAAACACTGGTGTTTCGAGAACCCCACTTGTAACGGCGTGAATTCGTTATCATTGTCTTATAGCTCACCGTTCTTACAAATAACTCTCCCCGGCGAACGGGTTGCGGTTTGTACAAGCATTGTCACCTGTAAAAATGACATATATGGTCTCACCGTTTGCCAGCTCAAACGTGTGGTCTTGACTCGGCCTGGCGACTGTAGTTTTCACCGTTCCTCCACCAAGTACCCAGGCCAGCTTGTTCGGCACGTCCGTGACGCGGTTCTGCCAGGTGCACCAGCCATCTTCGAAATCGCAGCTCGCTTTATGCGGCTCTGCATACAGGTAATTGGCATTCTATTAGGCGTTTACTAACTTCATCGAACAATTAAGCGTTTACTAACGTAATCGACATCATGTCTAAAGAGAGCCAAACCATACCGACTTGAAGAACCGAACTCAGTCATCTAAAAACTTCAGGATATAGGTAAGAGATCCACGCTTTAGGTTGCATATAGAGAAACATGGATGGTGGGGTTTAAAAAAACAGCGGCGTAAACTTTTTGCGGTGAGCTTCGAAATATATGGCGACTTTCAAATTAAGAAGAAAGGTGTAATTCAGAAGCGCACAAATCGTGTGCCAATTAATTTATTTATTTGAATGCTTTCTATGCACGAAGGTTTTACAAAAAGGAGTGGTGCTTATGCACCAAAAAAGGAAGCGAAATGTTGCAATTGTTGCAAATTAGGATTGTCCGGTGACAAAGACATAAAGAGGTCTTATGTGTGATTTCGTGCCCGGCTGTAGGCTAATTTTGATTATTTTGGGCGAATTACCTCGGGCTATGCGAGGCCCACATGAAGCGAAGTCGCTGCAAAAACGAAAAAAAACAAAAACAAAACGAAACAAAAACCGGCGACGGCTGCCCGGCAGCAGCCACCGAATGGTGAAGGCGACGACGACACTGCATTTTGTCGGCAATCTAGCTCTAATAGATACATAATGGAAAGTATTCTGTCCTCCATGTTAGGCTGAACTACAAAAATGGAGAGCGGTTTTACCCATGCTGGGAAAACGTCCAGCGAAGCTGGCGGTCTGGTTGCATTTGCTATGTTAAGTGTTTGCCTTTATTTCATATTTTGAATTGTTAGTGATCAGCACAACGACCCGATATCTACGTCACAGACTAGGTACACACACGATTGGTCGGTAGAGACACTGATGCTTTATTATAATGCAGGCTGTAGTGCGCCGCACAGGTAGCTGCCGAGTGTGGGCTGCTTGATTGAACGAGAAAGGTAGACATTCAATGTGAATAAAGCCTTACACTACTCTGCTGGGATCATGGTTGAATACATTGTTTTCAAACTATAGCCCTGCTGAAAGACTAATTTAAGATATTGTAGCATTTAGAAGGTATATTAGAAGGGTCACCAAAATTTTCACTCCTTATTCTTTCTGCTGTGTTTTCTGGTGGAGTCGTCCTTGGATAAGTCACCGCAGGATTTCTCGAGCTCTTCATAAATAAAAACTCGGGCTTGAAGTCAGTTTTTCTCGGGGAATATATGAAATAAAAGGTCCATAGCCGTCTCCTCGTTTCATTCAAGGTTGGTAAAGTAGGGCATTCCACAGCAAGGGCAGCATTACAAATATCGCATCCCCCTTTTCTTCTTCATGAATACTGTGGTGAACATATACTGCACAGGGGGTACAACACGGAAGTCTTGCTGTGGTGCGGGACACCTGGTGGAGAGCCCTAAGGAAGCACTAAATTTTAATATATATGCTTTGCAGGGACCCGCAGTATTTAGTATCTCCGGACAAATAGCGTGTGAAATGTAGTAAAATTCAGTGCGTTTCTTGTTTATGGTGGAGATGCGTTAACCGCAACCTTTATACGCGGAAGCGCAAAATGGGCTTAAGTATGCTGAGAGTAACACTGAGCAACTAAGAAGGCCAGAATACTTCTAGCGGCTTCTTTACTACATTTTTAGATTCTGAACTTCTTCCTCTTGCACCTTCTCTTCCCATCAATGTCACGATGAAGCGGAAAATTCAAACGCGTTTTCTGTTGTTCACTTAGGTTCTTCATGGCTTCTGTCCATACTTTGCCACCAGTGACGCGATTTTGTTAACGTATTTCGTTTTCATGTGCCTCATGCGTGTGCAATGTTTCATAGGAAGTTTACCTTTCCTGTTATATAATTTTGCTACTAGTTTAGCATCGGTTGTAAACTTTGTTTACTTCGTGATCAAAATAAATTATGGCATGCCATTGTTAAATAATTAGCGACGAGGTCAGATAAGAGTAGAAGTTACTACCATTTCTTTCCATCTAAACCTCTAAGATATTGCTGCACGTTGGCTGTGCCACAGCGCACGCCTACTGCCGAAGGAAGTGACGAAGGAAGTGACGAAGTGACTTCCTTCGTCACTGCGACGAAGGAAGTGACGAAAGAAGTAAAGGCGTTTCAGTTTGGGGAATACTACCTAACAGTCTTCAGAGTGAACCGCGGAGCCTTGTGAGTGCAAGCGCAGAATATTTCGTGTCTCCTCATCAGTACTAAATCCCTTCGTACTCACTACAGTAGTGAAACCAGGCGGCTTTTGAATATGAGCCTGACTTTTTCTGATCGTCATGTATTCCCGACGTACGCGTCGAAAATCCACAAAAGGTCTTTTACCATTCTCGTTCGAACACACGAAGAGCGCCAAGCAAGGCATACCGCAAGTGGCAGTGAAAAAAACACCATTCAATTCGTGTCATCATACGATATCCCATAGAGTCTGTAGGCGCAAGCAGACATGTTACTTGACGCCGGGTACCCGCATACTTTACTTTTGACTGTCACGGAAAGCGTTCTAAAGCTGAAGAGAGTGAAAGCGAAGTCCAAGGTGTAAGAAGCTAAGAGAGTGGGCATTAACGTAATTGCCTACGTGCACAAAGTGTATCATGAACTGAAGAAGTTTGGGCAGAACGACGGAATACGAACGGTGTTTTCTGCACTGGTTAAGGGGTGGGGCATGTATAATTTCTTCATGCAGTGCTGTGTCAATTGGGCAGACAAGGAGGTGCCTAAATGACTGCATGCGAAAGCACTCGTACTGTTAAAGTATTGGCACTGGCAAACATTTTCTTTGCCACAGCAAGGCCTGTGTATGTACGCAGTTTTTCGGGAGCAGAAAAGTACTCGCACCTTACTTGAACCCCCGGACGCCTGAGATTTTAGAGGCTTACAGGATAGCAAATAATGGTGAAAAAATGTCAGCCAGCCCTCTGTGGCACTGCACCAGAAGAAACTCGAATACATTGACGGCGCATGTCAGTAATTATAATATACGAGTGGTGTTGCCTACAGCGTCGTGAAAATTGGTTTGTAATTCTATCCTCCTTTCTCCCTTTCTTCGTTTTTTTTTCTACTTGTGTAAAATTTGTTTCTTTGGGTGTGGCGTATTTATATATATATATATATTGCAGACCGCAAAAAATAAGCACAATTGTTAGGTGTCCGCGCCTCTACTGTCTTTTTCTTTAGTCCACAGCTGTGCGCTGTTTTCATCGATATGTTATGCAACCAACTAGACCAAACTTGGCAGTGTGTTATACTGTGCAGGTATAAATTTTGGTTTTGCGTATTCACAATATCTTTGCTTTGAAGGGCGCATTGAAGCAGATGTCGCAATAATTTATTCTACTTCTGGTCCATTATTGTTCGCCCAGAATACATAGACGATTGTTTTCTCTCTCTTGGCATCCTGAGTCATAAAAACACCCGAAGTGGTTGCGGGCCAAACTAGTGACTTCGAGACTTATAGTACAAGGCTACAGCGGCGACGTTGTACCATAACTGTGGGTATGGTTAGCTTGATGAACGTTACTAAAAAAAAAGAAGATTTCCAGGCTTCACTAGGGTATGGCGTATGTTTAAACTAGAACCTTTTTTTGTTAGGCATAAAAATACGTTTTACCTCTCTTGCCGCTGCAGTCATGAACCTTAACGCCGTCAACTGCGACGTATGGCTTCCGGAGAGCTCCAGGGAGGAGGCCGAATTCAAAATTCAGCTGCAGAAGCAATACATGTCAATTTAGGCCCTTTTGATGAAATGCATTGAGATGGCCTATAAAATGCAAACTTGGGCAATATTCAGTTATTTCCCGTCATGCAGTAATATGTGCCCAAAAAGCGCATTCAAAATGACAAAAGCGGTTTCTAAATTTCTCTGGGGCACTTTGAAGAAATTTGAACGACTTCCTGTAAACACAATCCACAATGAAATGATTTATATAATTTTTTTACTCTACGCGTATGTTTAACTGGGTACTAACAGTGTTAAAGACGTCATACCAAGATAACATTACGCGTAAAAACATTTGGGTCTGCGCAAACGAACAAGTTACTACCTGTCGAGTCATTTATTTGTGGTGTTTCTTAACAAGATATCAGAAAGACCAAGTGTGCAAGGTACTACTCAGGACGTGCAGTTACTCAACCAAGGCAGCGTATCGACTATTGAATGCTCAGAACTATTAAGGCGTTCACTGTGAAGAAAAAGAATGAATCAGACTGTTACCATCAGTTGGAGCCAGCATGTATTCAAGCAAGCATGTCATTTTGTGGAGCCCGATGTAAACGCTTGGGCGAACGCATAGTGCGACACGCACATGGCTGGCCGAATGCGTGCCAGGCCAGTGAATGCAAACTGTTAGTTTCGGCAAAGCATGCTGGTTGAAACAGATGAGGTATCCGCATGGTGATATCCGCATGGCTTCTCCCGCACTCTGTTACATTGCATTGGAAGGCCCCGCACAAATGCGCTCAGTCAAGTTAGTTTGTACGAGCTATAAAGATTATCACTAGTCCCAGTAAGTCTTTGTAGCTTCAGGATAGTGGCCTGCCAGGATATTACATACCTGAATTTCAATGTCTAAAGGCGCACGATAAAAATATTAGTGATTTTTGCTGAGAACAAGAGCAAGTGGGCTGGTTGCTGCAAGTTAAAAACGTAAGAAACAGCGCGTACAACGGAACGCAGAGCAGAAGACACATACACACTGCGCTGGCTAACGACCAAGTTTTATTGTTTTGAGGTGCCCTAAATAAACTGAGGAATAAATTGAGCAAGGTATGAGCGATGGTAAACAATGGCGCTAGAAAGGGCAACACAAGTAAACTAATTAAACACAAAACGTAGTACGTGGATTGCCGTCAGCGTGCCATTTCCGCAATCCTTCTGTCATGCAAACTTAACTGTGCTGGTCAGACTGGAAGAAGCACTAGGTTTGGCTTCAAGAGCGTTCAAATTCACTAAAAGCGAATGCCGGCGGCCAGTTAGCTGTGCTCTAATGCCTGTGTATGTGTGAACCAGAATTTGATCAGTGTCATATTGCCGCGAACCAGGCATTTTGTTTGCACTTCTGTTTTGTGTTTACCATCCGGCGGCGCCCTGCTGTGTTACCAGAGTTTCAAGCAAAGTGCATCCTTTCTTTTGAATGCCGCACGGTCTATCTTGTTTTGATAGGAAGAGTGTTTGGCCCTGACGTCATCAGCCTAGAATAATCTTCTTTGATTTCCAGTGTTCTCGTTGAAATTGAAAGTTTACAGAAACAATCGCGCCTAAAGATAAATACTTCCACGGCAGGTGCCGCGCTATTTGATTCGGCGACACTCGCCTCCACACGTCACTTCGTTGACTGCTGCTTCGCCGCTTGTGTATTTTTTGAGTCGTTACGGGGGCACAAATTCGCTACAATAAACTTTGTTGCTTGAAGAAACCTGCGTCGTCTCTGGCTACGTGGCAATATAATTCGAGGATATGCGGACAAACGCACACGTGAAATTTATGAAGCTTTTTAATCAGTCGTGGAGGGGGGGGGGCGACAAATGTGCAAGCAAACCGTCTGTGGTACTGTATGAAAATAGAATCACGTCTCTTTCTAATGAATAACAGGTCCTTATTTTTCGGTGACAATCTGTGAGTCCGTCTTCTGAGAAGTTTTGCTCATTTTGTATTATTCGCCTCTTTTCCTTGTCCCTTTCTATTGCTTTGTAGTTGTGTATTTAGGGCGCCTGCAACAAATAAAACTTGGTTTAGTCAGCTCGATGTGTGTGTGTGTTTTTACTCTCCGTCCCCTTAGTTCACGCTGCTTCTCATGTTTTTAACATTTTGTTGCTATAATGGGGATGTACATGAAGCAGCAACGCACATGTTTAGTAAGACGTGCAATGTAGACGGCCTAAAAGCTGCCGCCATGACACCGATCACCCCTAGTTGCCGTGGTATATCCGGGAGTTGCTCGAGTGTTCGAATCCACCCACCTTGAACTTTTGTGTGGCAACAAAGGCAATGTCCACTGTGCTCCAGGCACCCTTGACCAACGGATCGGTAGTTTTGGCCCACAGCTGGGTTTTCTCCTGGGATTCTTCTGCAAAAGAAGTAATCTGGTAGTGAATAAAGCCCAAAGGAACTTCTCGCTTGAAAGCGCCTAAATACTCGCAGATTTTCTGAGCACATAGAAACAAAAAAACGCTTTGTTGACAATAAAGCGAAGCCTTTAAAATCCTGTTTTCCTTTAGAACTCCTATTTAATACAATGGAATGCTTAAAGAACCAATACAAACTGCGAAAACCGCGTTTTACTCGATGCACACGTGAAGTCGTTAGCTTTACCGCAGTCCGTTCATTTAAACTTTCTTTCACACGATTTCATCAGGCAATAAGAGTTTTTTGACCAGTTACGTTGGGAAACAATTAACGCCACATTTGTCTAAACAAGGAGACAAAATTTCGCAAAGCTCCCGTTTTGCGCGAAACGTGCCCTTCGACCACATGAGCAAGGATGCCTATCAATCAGCCGTATAACTGTCCTGAACTGATGAGCAGTGGTATTGTTTACTGCTTTCGATTTCTACCTTTACGAACGGCGTAGAACAGGCGCTTTGCAACTATTGTTTCCCTGCAAAGTTATTGAGGAAGGCTTCCCTGGGCTTTCCTATTATTTACGTGCTTTGTTTTTCACTGAGGAGTGCAGCAAAACTGATGCAAGTTCATTCATTTCGTTCTGAGATAAATTAAAGGTCCGCAGGGCTTTTTATTCACACGCGTACCAACATTCGCGTAATCTTTTATGACGCTGCTTCCTCCCTTCCCGCATGTTGCCTTTTGAAAAAAAGGAAGGCATGCTAAAAACCATGTCTGAACACACATTTCACGAACAGGCGGTGAATATACTCATTTCCTTCCCACGTCTTGTTTTGCTTGCATTATCACTTTAGCCGACGGCTATCTTTGGAAGTGCGGCGGTGGCTTCATACCTTTGCGCAAGCTCGATAAGCTTGTGATACGCCAACCGATAGGGCCTAACCTGGACGTTAGTTTTTTGAGGGTTGGGGGCAGTAAACGCCATTATATGAATGTCGGCGCTCCGCGGACATTTTGGAACCATATAGCGTAAGACATTCACCTAATATCACCTAAGGATGCACCGAGTCCGTTTGTGTAACAGCACTCTTTTGCGCTCTGCTTTGCCCAAGGAGGACAGTACGATCGTTTATTGAAATGTACGCTGACTCTGCTCGAAAAAAAAAAAAAAACCACACAGCCCTATCGTCCTGTAAATGAGCTTGTAATATAAATGAGTCGAATCACGGCTCAGATAAACTCTATTGTAAGCTGAAATCAGCCATAAGCAATCTATCGAAACAGCTGTGGGAGCATTTTTGCATTTCATGTTCTTGACAATGTGATCACATGAGTGCCCCTCCCATCACTTGGATAGACAGAGAGCTTGAACGCTTCAGACAATTATGACATGGCTCATCACAAAGGGCTGATCAGATTACTCGGATGTCCAACAGTGCGCTCGTGTTTATTCGCTCGAATTATGCGTCGCTTGCACGCGTGCATGTGACTTCTTTCATTGCACAAATTAAAGCCGTCGATAACATTCCACCTACACTGCAAATTGTTCGTCGGTACGTGGTCGGTCAAACCGGGCACATTAAATTCAAGAAGCTGGCCAACTCAACAGCACCGCAGAATTTTGTGCACTACGAAAACTTACACCGCAAAAAATGCTCATTATACACCTTCAAGATTTATTAGAAAATTTACTGTCATAGTGAGAAGGGCTTCAGTGTTACGCAAAATTGGCTCACACACTCACCAATAAGCAAGTTAGGCACCGTGTCTTGTACGCCGAGAGTCTCGAAGTTGACATTCTGCTTCGTTACCATTGTTTTGCACCGAATGCGGCCAGTAACCGACAAGAATTCGAGCACGAAAGTAGGTTACCGGAGAAAACCTTCTGCCATAAACTCGTACCTATTAAAGCAATCTTGATGCTGTCGGTTGGACTCCTCGTTTTCGTTGGGCCCCAGGGGAGAAAATAGTGCAACCGCAGGCACTGAGTGTTCTTGCTGCCGGGTAGCAGTGGCGACGTAAAGGAATCTTTGGTGTGACTACCGTTGTATTCCATAAAGAGTACGCCACCTGAAAAACAACATGCAAAACTGTGAAGTTATTCTACTAAGAAGAATTCGAATTAACGCTTGCAACGGAGAAGCGGCCACGTACTGGACTTACTAGCAACTTGCCATGCAACGTGAAAAGAAGCTGGGCTTGCCAGTGGCAGATTTCGTGCTCTCTCCGTGTTCCTTGCGTTGTGTTTGTGTCAGTGACATGAAAAGTATTTTGCGTACATACAGTATTTTGCGGGCTGACATTCTTCGCTCCCTTAGAATGATCCCAATGCTTCCGCCACACCAGCGAGCAAACATCATCAACTGACCGAAGTCCTCAACCAGTGAAGCGTTCTTCACACTTTTAGTGGGAAGTTCGAGGCAGAAATGACTGATCTTCGGTAAGACAAGTCTTAAACGAACTTATCCAACATATCACAATCTAAACAATCTGCTCCCTCTGTTACCCGCCGCGGCTGCAACCCCCCCCCCGTTAAAAACACTGCAAGTTCCCTGCAGAAAAACCATCCTAAACTCGCACAAGTGCTAGAAGCCATTGACATCAAAATACAATACGAATGCCTCGCCTGCTTACAGGGTGGCCGTAGATTGCACGAGTACATCTACGCACAATTCTATCGAATCGAAGAACTCCTCTAACAAGTTATCAACAACGCTGGACCTTCGGAACCCATCCCTCAGGCCCCTCGCAAAGCCCCGACATATCCCAAAGCAGGACATCAAACCCATCAAGAATTCTGCAATGCAACTGCGGAAGCATCTTAAGCTCCGAAACGGCCCTATTAGCCAAATGCAGTCAACCGCTGAACCATTGTAAAGTACAATAAATGCTTTGTGTTGTCATGTTCGCTTTTCAGTTGTCCCTGTCAATAATTTGCGCTTTCCTCACCAATTGTTTTACAAAATCCTCACTAAACCTCAGCAGCCCGAATACAACACGTTTATCCATCCTTCTGAACCCCGTAATTCTATTGTTCCTGGTTGCGCAGCCATCCTACTTGATTCCTCCCTCCCGGATGCTCGAATGTCCTTGCTATTTGCTTAGTCCCCTCTCCCTGAAGCTGTTACCATTATCGCCACCTCCCAGTACCAAAAGGCTCCTTCTGGTCTTCGCCTACTACCGACCCAAGCTGAAGACATATTAAGATTTCACGTGGCTATATTTCAGATATTTCCTTACGCTTCAACCCCTATTCTTATTAAACGTCATTTCAATCAAACCCACACTATCTTTGGCTGTGTCCCAAACTCCCATGGGCCAAAATATCTCTTGGACATCCCCGAGGTGCCAACGTTACTCCCATTACAATCCCTCTAGTGTCACCCGGATCGCCTACATCTCAATCACACCGACATCACCACTGACGTAACATGAGCTTCCCCGGTCTCGCGAAGCCTCGGATGCCCTGCTCCACTACGTGGGCTGGAGATCATCTTATCTCCCCGTACTTCTCACCATTCGCGGCAAACGCCTGAGACACCGACAGACAACTTGCTCTCGTTGATACTCGAGCACCTTCCAGAAGAAACTCCTAGAACGCTATCGCTTCTCCTCACTATACGAAACAACACGCATTATTTGGAACACATTGTCTGGCTGAAAAGCGCCCATTACTTGCGATGAGACCACCTTTCCTTTCGGCAACCATTCCCGCAACTTATGAAAGCGTATGCAGTAACTCGCTCAACTCTATTGCACTTGTGGCAGAATACAGTCTTTTTATTGAAGAATTCCTTCGCTCATTGCGAATATGAAAGTATTTTATCGATGCTTCCAAAGGAATGCCGAGGAAAAGCAGCGATGTTGCACAGCCAGAAGTTTTGGAGACAAAGTATACAGAGATAATGCGTTCACCCTCAATGTCCGCTTAAGGGCTTCTCAGAACTAATACTTCAGAATTACTTCAGACCGCCAGTCAGTCGTCTTTCTGACGAAGTGAGAAATACAGCTACGCCAGTGTGAACTATATTTTGACAGTTTTCAATATTGTCTTAGCAAAAGGTGGGGCCTCTGAGTAAAAAAAATTCGGTATACAGTAGTTTGTTGAGCTGCTTTCTCTACTCGCTACCGCGCCAACATCTCTTTAACAGATTTTTTTTTTGCACAACCACGCTTCAGGGAGGGGGTCAAGAACCTAGTTCCAGAAAGCAAGGTAACGTGCTTTGTGTTTTAGTGAGCTGAAAGAACAGGGATATAATTTTGTAGGTAGGTTGTGGGGTTCTTCTTACTGCAATGCTTTGTGAGGGAACTAATTCTACTCCGTATTTTTTACCGAGCTAGCATCTTTGTTGGTATATAAACACACAAGTTACAAACGAAATAATAACATACGGTAGAACCTCAAGTTTCACGCATGAACTACGGCTTACCAAGCGTAGTGTCTGTCGAGTAGTCCGGCCTCTGAAGGCGTTCCTGACTGTTCTCAAGTCTCCACCCTCCTTTCTTAGCTCCGAAGTCGTAGCCGCAGGTGTCGCCCCAGTCGAAGTCGCAGGAACCATCTTTAGGCTCTGAAACAGTCCCGTAGAGAAGATGAACCTTTACGGCACCAAATAAAGCAACTAGAAACTTTCAAATATTTGTGAAGAGCAAGGTATGCGTGTCCGGCAGAGCTACTATTGGGCAAAGACATCAGTTTTTCTGCGTTCTTGCCAGTTCATGTATACCTAAGACAATATATTTTCTGGGAGAAATTTTCTGCGTGAATCGTTGACCTCTTAAAAAACGTCTTATTGACATGCACAGCAAAAAAAAAAAAAAAGGTCAAGAGATTTTGTGGAATTCTGTTCTTGAAAACAATAGGCCTAGTCATCGGCTCTAACTTGGGGTGGCCGCCATGTTAAGGCAGACTGATATTACTGTAGCAACATCAGCGGAAACCATTAGGAGTAGAACGGGAAATAACTGAAAGGCCAGAATGGCGACGAGGAAGACATAAATTGTAATGTTAGACCGCAAATACAAACAAAAATTCCGCTATGTTGTACATAAATCGTACGTTTTTGTTAGTTGGAACTGGCTTGTGATGGGTTCACTCCAGCGCATCAACACAAAAAACTCTACTTCAGTACAAACAGCTGCTGTTGGGGAGAAGAAACGATTCAAATAAGCAGAGGTCTTGCAAAACCAAGTGTGGTTATTCTCCTGAGTCACGCAAGCCACTAGCATTACTTTTTGAAACTTATTATCGCAAACGTGGCATATTACAAATCTAATGAGGCTTGCTCTATTGCTGGGATGAATATGGTGACTTAGATTTGTCGATTTTGATGACTTTCACCACCCCATAAACAGGTGCAAACAGAATCGTTCAGCTCTAAATAGAAACAGACATCAATAATGACAAATATTTTCATAGATATTCGTAACCTAATATATTTCTTTACAACTCTGTAGCCGCCGATAATCGGTACTCTTAAAATATGCAAGCACGAGAAATGTGGCGATTAATTAGGACATTTTTAGCACAAAGCTTTCTTCTGTCAGGAATGCGTAACGCGCAATGGTGGAGCTTGCTAACAAGATAATGAAGTATAACATTACAGTAATGAACGTCAAGTTCAAAACAATGTTGCCGTAAAGTACTGATAAGCAGCTTGTACAATTCCAGAGTTCGAGCATGCGCGAATGACTAACTCATCACTTGTGACGTATGGAACGGCATTTTTAAGAAAATCGCAGTGACGTAAAAAAATCGCGCTGATTTGTATATCTATAAGTAGAGAAGGCTAAATGCGATATAAATTGGAATATTTACGTTGAAAAAACAATATACAATTCTCCTAAATTTCGTTCTGTAAACAGAATAGGGAGCTGACATTTTGTATATATATAGGAGCATTTTTAGTTGGAGCCAGTTGGGAACCTCGTTTTTAACCTTGTTTTGGCGCTCGTCTAAAAACAGACAAGTACAAATTTTGTGGCCAATCCCGCGCTTTGTGGAATCAACTTTCTGCTGTAATGTTCGCGCAAGGGAAGAAGTTATTTCAGCCAAGAGAAATTTGCCACGCACTACAAGCTTCAATTGAAGGTGCTATACAGCGAAAGCTCGTTCATTCTAACTGCAAGGGATGTCCCCTTTGTTCGAAATAATATAAGATCGAACTAACGAAAGTGGAGTACACAAGACGTAGAATGCGATTGGGGAGCAGTAGAGCGTGTCAGAAACTGAATGCACGAAAAAGGCCGGGGTTGAAGCCTGCTTTTGTCCTGGAAGGGGCAAGCCAGCACCTTTTTTTCTAACAAAAGAAGAAGGCAGCGGAGGGCCTCCTTTTCGCGTACTCCAAAACTGATTGATTGAGTGATTCTAGGGTTTAACGCGCCGACGCAACGCAGGTGATGAGGCGCGCCGTAGTGGAGGGCTACGGATTAATTTTAACCATCTCGTTATCTTTAACGTGCGCCGAAATCTCTTACACGCGGGCGTGTTTGTTTTTCGCCTTCATCAGAAAAGCGGCAACCGCGGCCAGGAATCGAACCCGCGACCTCGTGCTCAGCAGCCCAACACCTTAGCCACTGAGCCACCGCGGCGGGTGTTCTCCAAAACTGAAGAATAGACGGGTAGCTTTCCATCCGGTCATTACTTCCGAGTGATGGCCGCACCGGTGCTTCGTGAGCCACCTTCGAATCGACCAGGTCGCTGTCACTAGTGGCGACCATGTTCTACGCTTCTGTTCTTAGAAATGATGAGATCTGTAAGCACGCCCCACGCCCTGAACTCGTGCCCACATTGGCGTAGTCCCCAAAGAAACTTCTTCCAAACGTCCGACATGGGTGTTTTAGATCGAGTTTACTCGAATTAACCTCTGCCCGCTGCTATCTCGTTTCTGGAAGCCACGCGCTATTTCTTAGGCCGTGCGCAAGGCCCAATTTGCTCGCGCGCTGGCGCGTAGTTCTAATTATCCGTGGTGGAGCCTCCTCTAGTTCGAGCTAACTGGATTTTCAATATATAGGCTTCTATAGGACTTCGCCCTACCAAATCGCACAGTTCAATTTATCAATAAATTCGAACTAAAGAAGTTTGAATGAACGAGATTTCGGTGTATTACAATTCAAGCAGCAGAAAACAGAGGCCCTAGCATGAGAAAATCTTTTGTACGCTGCACAGGGCGACGTTACTAATTCAGGTAAAGATTGTGGCTTCAACGATGCCAGCTGGACGTATACGGGAAATTAAGTTATATGTGGAGCTTCTAATACCCCTGTCACTCTGCAAATCTCATGTTATACACAGTGAATGCTAGCCTGCGAATGCTATTTGTTTAGTGCTGCACTAGAATACCGAATGACGTCCGATGCAAGTGACATTCGTTGAGTGAATGAGCTTGGAGAACGCATTCGTATTAGGTTTCTAACGAAACAAATAGCCTAGGCAGCCGTGTCTCGTCCCTAGGCAATGAATTATATCAATAAACTGGAGCGTACTACATTTTGTTACATAGCATCTAGCACCTATTAAAACTTAGCACTGAATAGTGTATTTTTCAGTTAAAAAAACATTACTAAATCCGTATTTTTTCTGGGTGTTGTTTTATTTTTTTATTTGAATTTGAATTTTTATTATTTCCAACGGTGTGAAATACATACAAGTTAGTATACAGACAAGGGTCCCAAAGTCAACAGACTGCAACGGGACCCTTGAAAAGAGGGCAATGAAAAGAGGGCAATGAAATGAAAAGAGGGCAAACAACCCCTTCAATACCTCCAGCACGTTTCTGCTACCTAAATACGGATTGATTGCTGTATTGCCTCAGCTTCTGATGTCTACTTATGGCACCAATAAGCGTAAAGTGCACTTATTGTTTTTTTTTAATTCGATTTGTTAATTGTTTTGTTGTTAGAATAATACGGGGTTTAAAATCAATACCCAAGATATATCTTGCAATTCCACGACTTCGTTATTCGTCACTGCTCTCTTTATCAAGTGATGTTTGTTTTTTCGTGTATACCCACACTATCAAATCTAATTTCATTAAAGCTGGTGTGATTCGCTTCTAATGACATGAAATTTGCTGGGCGCCAGGGCTATAAACTTGTGCTACAAGATCGCGATTTTGGAATCGTCTTGGTATATTTTCAGGATAGAGTAGCGATTCGGATTTCTGTCGGCAAATGCGATGCCACCTTGTGGGTTTTGTTTTCCTATCGTGCTTTGAAGCATTTCAAGTATCTGAGGCGGATCTCTCGGTAAAATTAAACGATTGAAAAATTTCTGTATTGCCCATTGCATTTCGTGTCTCACTTTAATGTAACCCATTTCAAAATTGCAACACCAATCACCTCGCCAAACGTGTTTTGCTCAGCATAACTGCATGCCTAATATATTCAGGTCGTAACCCCTATGCTATCGTGTAATTTTCTACAGCATGTACATCGCTGCGCGCATGTGCATTGGCTGTGTCCCCCGACTCTACGCATTTTTCCCAATAATGCTGGCAATAAATGCCAGTTTGAAAATGGCGAGCCACAATTCCTGGACAGTCTCGAGCCATAACGGCGCTGACCAGCTTTCGAAATACTGATGTTTGCTGCTTGTTGAAGTGCTGCTTTTATCGCCGTTACAGAGCACGACGCTTAGGGTACTTCCGATCGCAGGTAATACTTGTCGGCAGTGTTGGGCTTTCTGCGTTAAATGCGTTCTCTTCGCTCTGCGTTTGTAACGTTGGCAGGAACTTAAAGAAAAAAGCACAGAAAACTATTATCCGTGCCTTTTTTTTAACCAACCCTAATAATTATCGGACAACACGTCGGTGTTACCAGGAAGGTGAGGAGTTATTTCGTAACGGGGAAAATGGGGAGAAACGTTTTACAACACCGGTAACTGGGAAACTTCATTTGCCATCTTTGTGGTTTTGTAATTGACTGTTTCACTGTCTCCGTAAGGGACATACACATCTAGATAAAAATCAAGTTCGCAAACACTTGTCGTTGCTCTCGGCACTGTTAGATTTAAAAAAGAACAAGAAGGGCCAACAGCGCAGCCATAACAAAAAAAAATTGTGCTCAAGGTCCAAGAAGCTTGGTCTATGTACTTCGCGAGGTAGTTAGGTAATTCGCAATTTTATTTGCGATGAAAACCTTAAATAACTGACCCGACACCGTTATTTATCAAACAGGCCTTCAAAGTCACCAAAATGTTACTCAAATAAAGCTGCGCGTAAAAGAGCAGTTTGAATGTTTGCATTTATGTATCTGCGCAGGTTAAAATTAATAAATGTTATGTTGCTTTTCGAATGAAAAAAAAAAACGAATATCGCAAGCTCTTGTTAAAACTGTAGGGCAGTCAAGTGCTATTACTGTTTCAGGCCGTCATGTTACCAATGAAAGCTACTGAAACTGCTGTAGTCCACTGAATTCCCGAGATCGGGGCTTCCTGATTTATTGTTACTTCTAATTTTATTCAGTGTGCAAAGTCATACCCGGGAAAGATCAAACTTGCTACGAAGCACATCGTACAGGTTCATCGTCATTATTTCGGCCGTTCAGTGGTTTCCGGAAGATTTCCGCTTTTTTTGATGCCGTAATGAACGCTTATGGCCCAGAAAAAGGCACGGAGCGCGCCCACAGCCTGCATTCGCCCGCTACCGTTCAGCGAAGAATCGACACTATACCAGCGCGACACTGTCGCCACCTATAGGCCGATCTCGAGGCGAATAGCCCTCGCAGGGCTCCCAGACACGAAGAGTGAAAGCGTTGATCAGAAATGTTTCATGGCCCCTTTGAATATAAAGGAATGTTTGGGGGGACGTCAGAACGACACTTAGGTTGAACGCAGAAGACAATTCACTCCTCGTATACAATAAAACTTTTGCCGCTGGGTTCGCAGTAAAGCGCTGGGCCGGAAAACAGGGTTAAGGGCTTGCCCGTAACGGAGGCTTTTTAGACTTCAACTTTGTCTTCAGTACTTTGTCTTTGTCTTCAACTTTGTCTTCAACTTTGTCTTCAACTTTGTCTTCAACTTTGGCTCAGTACACTCACCGGGAGGGCACTCGCCGCTGTCGACTGCGATGTCGTCCACAGCAAATGTGTTTTTTTCGGGAATTTGTGGAACGTTGTACCGGATCTGAAGCTGTGAACATGCGGGAAGAAAAAGGGTGTAGCATATTTTGGTTTCACAGGCACTGCCTGGAAGCTGGGGCGCTCAAAAAATGAAACGAAAACAATATGTACAAGCAAAGTGGATTTCGGAAAACACAAAAACAGTCTAAATACTCCGCTGAATGTAATTTTAAAGCGCACTGACTAATTTGGTTTGGTCGTAACCCGTAGCCCTTATTCGATTCTATATTAAGCGAGTCTAGAAGACATTATAGGGCTCCTGCGCTGGAGTTTTCGCGTCATGCAGCGCCCCTTCGGGCCAGCCGCGTCTGGGTAGTACAGAAGCAAAAGACCACGCCGCCCTGCATGTGTTTTCAATAAGAAGCCAGAGAAAAATTGGTTGTACTTCATTTATTAGCGTTTTTTTGTGCGTGTAAGTCAGAGCACGCTGAATAAAATATCCCTTAAAGGGGCACTGACACAAAAATTTTGCATCTTGTTTTTTTTTGTTGCGATAAGTAGCTAGTGACCTACTTATAACCTGTAGAAACCTCATTTGCTTCAGCGTGCGACGGTTGTTTAATTAGAGGCATTTTCAATGCGGCCAGTCGCAGTTTCGGTTTCAGCGAGTTCCGCGAAACGATGGATTTTGTGGATTTTGTGTGAACAAAGCTGACCACGTGACCGTCGGAGGGATATCACAGTTACAGAGCAGAGCCGCCGTAGCACTGTCGAATCCGCATCGACGGCAGTTTCTGCGAATGCCCCCCCGTACTGATCTCGTGAGGCGCCTAATTAAAAAGCGACCGTGGATGTGACGCAGGCGCTGCGAGTGCAAATGCTACCGCGGCTAACGAACGACGCGCGACGCTCGAGACGGTGGGTGGCAAGACGCGCGCTGGGAGCAGCCGGCCGGTCTGCCTACAGGTCCGCCTACAGATGTGTTCGGCTTAGCACTGCGGCGGATATTCGAGTGCCGCTCTCGTAAGCGGTGCAGATGACAATTTTTAATGCAACCCGCCATGGCATCATTAACTCCTTTCTCATGTAAGCCACCATGGTCGGGACTTGGGGACAATTTCGTGCAGCGGTAACAAGCTATCACTCGAGCTACCTGCGCCGGCGTGGGCCACTTCGCGGCCGTGGCCGCCGCCTGCACAGCGACCGTGCGGCTTGCTCAGTGGGCTTTTCGTGCCTCCGGCGCGTTTCCGCATCCAATGGTAATAAACAGTAATAGAAACAGAGTGCCTGGAATCGCTGTAGAACTTTGGTCGCGGCCAGCTGCCCGATGAGCTGACGAAATCACGGCGCCTCTGCCGCCAACGATCGGGTCGTTCGTTCTCGAGAGCAGAAGCTCCGCCCTCCGGCCCTCCGATTGGAGCGGCGAGCCGGCAGTGCGGAAGCGGCAAACACAAACTCGTGACGTGTTTGGATGTTGTTTATTTACACTTGCGCGTGGTCCTCTGCTGGCCGCTCGGTTGCGTTTCGCACACTTCAAAATTGATTTTAAATATGTTCTAGGCTGTATTCACCGCTGATATTTTGCAGATGATGTATATGTGTTCCCACCAATCTATCTCCGAAGTTATCTCGCCTTCAAAATTTTGTGTCAGTGCCCCTTTAAAGTAGTTGCAGAGGCTAAACAAGATGATATCCGCTACAACCAGCCGATTTATCAGCTTTTTTTGAGCGAGCTGTCGCGATCGTCGCGACGTGTGTCAGTATCGCCAGGTAGGGTGGTTTAACTTCCTGACGATAATTATCGTTATTTCTTCGTGCGCACGGTCGACAAAGGAACAGTTCGCGAGTAGCACAGAGAACAGAACGCGGCTCTCCTATGGCCTGAGGTACCGGCAGAAGGTTGCTTCAGCGGGAGCCTGCAAGCGGACGCGCGAAGCGCAGCCGGCTCAGCTGACACCGCTGGTCTGACACCGCCTTGAACACGAGTGGAAATTTTGTGGTATATTTTAGCAAATTAAATGATTTGTCACGAAACATTTTACGCTGCATGATCTACTTACGGCAGGGTACATGTATACCAGTGGGTAGAAGGTTGGGAAATACATCAAGTAAACAAATTAAGTGCAATTAAAGGACGCGAAACAAGCACCAAATCGCACGTCCGTTGCCTGCTTAGATGTGTGCTTCTATGTTTACATAACATAGCCGCATACACGGTGCGCGGCCGAAATATTTCCATACAATCGTCACTGACGGATTCGTTATCTTCTAGTTCGGGGGTCAACGAACTACAGCCCGGGGGCCGCATGCAGCCGACTGGGCAGTATTTAGCGGCCCCCAGCACACGTCAGAAACCCACCCCTCCCCTTGTCACTGTGGGAAGGCCGACACGCCAGTTTTGATCTCAAATGGGGTTAGACGGGAGCCAATAACAGATACAATTGATCGCTTTTAATTGAATTTTCCCTCATCTTCACACACAGTCCGATTCGGAATTATTGTCAAATATTATTGGCAAATAACTGAATTATTTCTATTGGCTTTCAATGCCCGCCTACCCATCCCACCCGATTTGCCGTTCGGCCCTTGAAGTGCCGGCTTCAAGCAACTCGGCCCTCTATTTCAAAATGTTTCACACCCCTGTTCTAGTCCATTCAGCGCGAACTGAGAATAGATTAGGAAAGAGCGTATTTAAATAAACTGAGCCCGGACAAGGAAATAGAACGGCCACTCAGTTCGAACAACGGACCATACTTTCGGACTCGCAAAACAGATTTCACCCTTCTGACTGAGCCACGACGCAATAAAATAACAAGCCAGCGCTGCACCACGTAGTCGTAACGGCGGCGCAAACAAGCAATGCTTAATGAAAGTGCATGCATAAGTGCACAGGTGCGCGAAAGCGCGGCGCACCACAGCAGACGGTCTGCCGGACTCGCTGATCTTTACGCACGATCGTCGCCGATTCCGTTGCTCTTTTTCTGATCAGCGGTTGTCCAAAAGTCCTTTTCACTAGGTGTATTAATTGAAACAAGAAGCTCTCACTTCAAATTGCACTTCATGCGACCATCGGTGAAACTGCCAGTGGATGAGCGCCGTCACCCTCCCAGCGGTTTTCTCGACGCTGTAAACATATGCGCTGCAAAGCTTTTTTCCTTGTGACATGTTAATCGGCGGAAGAGATCAGTCACGCCGGGGATGGGCTGGAGACCATGTCGCCTAACAATCTGGAGTACCGCGCGTATTTTTCTTCTGTAAACAGGGGATCCTATGGGACCCCTGCAGCTTTGTACTACCCGGAAGTACTACCCGGAAGTCGGGTTGGCCTTCTGCCGTGCAGCGACGCCTGGGCAGCGCAGGAGCCCTTAGGTAGGCTCGTAGGATACGCTTCCTCAGTTTACTTCACACCTAAGGTATGGGTCACATCTGACGTCTTTTATCACGGAGGGATGACTTCATACCTTGCGCTTCTGACGGGTCCCATACTCACTGAGTCTCCTGACCAGCGGCCATGGCACAAACGGGCGGCTGGGGTTCAGGAGGATCTACTGTGATTTTAAATTTTCCCGACAATTGAAAAGGGAATTTTGATCCAACGCTCGAAATACATATTCAGCGGTTTTACCACGATATGAGTGGAAAGTACGAACAGGTTACTGTAAAAAACCCACTTGGTATGGTCCCACCTAGATCAAGCCGAAGGAGCTTTAAACAAATTAAAAACAATACTAAGCGGGTAATTGTGGACGGTGTACTTTGTAAAGGTTCAGCGTGTACAGTAGACTCTCATAAGACGAACTCGAACGGAAGTGTGAAAGCGCGACAGACTTTCACTGGTATATTTGGCTACCTAGACATGGCATGTCGCTCTCGTTGCGAGGCAAATACAAAGTCGCTGACTCCACGGCCGATAACTGCGGTGGCGGTGGCGCGGTAAGTGTCCGTGACGCGAGTTCAAATGCTCCCGCTGATGTGCGGCATTGATCAGGAGTCTCTCTGTTCGCGAATAGGAGTCCCCGTCGGCGCGTGCTTTGTACTTTTAAAGACGAAAGTCGTTCTCGGGCTACTTTGACACGGTAATTTTGTTCTGATTGTATATCAGTCTGTCAGGATGTCTGTCGGTCCCTCGATTCAGCCGCTCGGCCACAGAAACTGCAGAGGTTGAATGATACGCTTATATAGCCAAACCCATTTCTAAATATCTTAGTCCAGTGGCAATATTCATACTTCTCACCATTGTTGAGCGAAAACAAAACATTACGCATATCTGAGGAAAAGCATCAACACATCAGTCAGATACGCAGTGTTCTTTTTGAGAAAAAGAATACATGGATGCCTAATTTTTGCAATAGCAATTGAAACACTGCACCCAATATATAAAAAAAATTGCCCGTGGAACTGCCCGTGGAAAACAAACTCAACACCGACCGCACCGCTGCGGTACCGCTGGTGCCTCCTAGCGGCGGCCCTGGTTATACACGATGATGTGTTTCTTACGGCAAGTGCCTGGGGGCGCCACCACTAAGTCGCCAGTCTGCGTGTGCGTTTAGCGGTTCGTGCTGTGCTGAAATTGTATCCACCCACGCATTACGGCATACATTGTACGCGAGCGGCGCGAGGAACACGCGTGGAGAAAGAACTTCGCGTGGAGCAGCGGGAGGCAGTGAAATGGAATAAATCTACGTGACAGGAGCAGCAGATGGACATTTGCAACGAGATGAGTGCATGCGCGGCCAATTTTTTTCTTTTCTCCTCTCCTTTTTTATGCGAGGCCGATTTCGCATGACCAGCCACGGTAGTCCTCACTTACCTTGTTTTCTATTGTTTTGCTTTACTGCTAGTACCGCGAACGTTTGTCTTGACAATAAGAGTACGTGTGAGGCGGTGTGTCTTCAGCGGATTTGTGTTAGCATTGAGTCAGTGGACAACCAAAGAAACGTACCCATGTGGTTACGCATATCCGAGAATTCGGTTTAACCGAGTTCTTCTTTACGGGAGTCTGCTGTACTTGATTCTGTACCCTTGACTGAACAGCTGGACAATTTGTATACACCCACTCTGACCAAGGTACAAAAATTCGTGCTCTTACCTCTACGCGACCCGAACGCTTCTCACTGAACCGTACACGTTGCCAGCGGCCGGCCATCTGCCGCTGGGTGCCGTAGAATGGTTCATGGAGGCCGGGGCCTTGGAACGCTGTAAACGTGGCTCGCACGTGGTCAGTACCTGCCTGGTGGTACCAGGCGGTGAAGCACAAGGGTCCGTTGGCGTTGAGTACGAGAGTGGCGCTACGGAACCCGTTGGGCCCTCCCCGCATCGTTGCGAAGGCGGCAGAGCCTGCATCTGCGTGCGGTAAGCGGAGGGAGGTCGTTCTACAAATTCTGAAGGCAATCGGGGGATGTGATTAGGTGTCCAGAAAACTCCGGTGTGGTGTGTCAAGGCCTCAAGCTATTTCCTAGCCGAGCAGCAATAGTCATGTTACAGAAATGGCAGTTCAATAAGTTTGGGGTCGGTTAAATTTTATTTGCATCACAAAGAGAGCTATAGATATTTGGAAATGTTCCGCTTACGTTTGGATATATTTACATCGTTGAGCATTGGCTGGGTTCTTAGCTCCCCTCCTCTCTCCTCCTAAGAGCTCCCGCCAAAGTTCCCAATACGAGCCAGCATCTTGTGTCAACACCGTAGCAGAGCAACAACGTCAAAAAAACAAACAACAAAGATAAAACGGCAATGCGGCGTCCACCAAGTTTATGGCCTCGATTCCATACGGGACCCATAACGATAACGTCAGTGTCAAGCATCCAACTTAGAAATGCTACGCTAGTCCGTGGGAAACCTGAAACATAAGCTGCAGGACCATTCAGGAAATACATTTTCCTTGCGGTAGGGTGTAGGCAGGTAGACTGGAGATATATGTGAGAACGGTTGCCTTTGGCATTCCTTCAAAGTTTGTGGTCTCCGATGGAAGTGCAATTTTGCTAACGGAGCTTGAGAACTTTTATCACCGCAGCAGAAAGTAGCCTATTACTAGCGCAGTGCATGAATATTGCAGCGCATGAATATTGCAGTCAGAAGTAGGAGCGTATGAGTGGTGAAGCAGTCAAAAATGCTTGTATATTACCAGACAAAGTCCAAGGCATGGATATATGTTAAGCCTGGTTCCTCATGAAACGATGCCGAACCCTTCTTTCGTAAAGCGGCCTTGCAGTCGAAGGAGCCCCGTTTCACAGCCTTCTTTGTATTCCAGTTAGCGTGATCTCAAACGTAAAGAAAGAAGCAAAAGTGGCGTTGTTTTGCAGTATACTCCTGAAAAAACAGCAACCCCAAGCAACCTGAAACCAGTAAAAGTGAGTTTGCAAACGCAAGCACTCTCAAGTGGCGGTTGAATTTCACATCGTGGGGAATTTTCGGGGGGTTTCCAATTGCAATTGTTTTCCAAGTGCAAATTGTAGTTTCACGGAAATAATGTTCCTTTAAAAATGGATTCCAGCTGCTTTTGAAATGTTTGATCATTGTTCCAGGTGTTCTGACGCCGGTTGCCCATTTCAAGCTTCTAACCTTGCAGGAAAACAAATACTGCGATTTACTCGTGAATTTTATTTAAACCCAAACAAATCCCGCCAAGTTACACGGAAAAATAGCAGATTCCATTTGCAGCGTGGCGGGAGAAAAGTGTAGAAATTCAAACCGAAACATAAGAAAATGGCCTACGATTACTATACTTCCTAATTCGAAATTTGAGCGCAGCGCGAAGTGCAGCCTTCTCTATGACTGCGCGCAGCGGCTACGTCTGAGGAAGTGATCGCGGGATCAGATAACGCACGCCGGAGCGCTCCACTCTGCCGTTATATCGAAGCGCGCCACCGCCGCCGAGCATGTTGTTGTGAATCGTGTTTGAATTTCCCGCTCAAATGCCACGTATTTCGGATAAGCCAGGCAACGAGGACAATGCCTCACTGCCTTCCCCTCACACTTTCGCCATATTTTCCTCCGCCGTGTTCTTTGTCTTCGCTGGCTCGGTTACGACGCCGTTGCCGCCGACATACCGCAGTAGCGGCCGCCAAAGTGCTGCCCGCTAAAATACCAGTTAATAAAGCGTATATACCAAAAGAATGAAAACTAAGCCAACAAATTCCCACAGTTAGTCATAGTAGTGAAAAAATTAGCTACTCTTTACAATATTAGCTGGACCGATACAATAGGCCTGGTGTAATAAAAATAATACCGTCCAAAATTTAAGTACCACCGGGGCTTGAAGTTCTGAAGTTCGGAAAACTTTCTTTAATAGCATGTCTTTGCGGCGCAATTTTTCTTGCTAGTCATGAGTACAATTCTTGATAAATATCTGAGACAACAGGGAATACATGCCACATCAAAGCTGGAAGAAAGAAACTATATAATGAATCACACGAATTACAAAATACGTTGGTAGGCTGATTCACCAGAGTACATTTAAATGCCCGTGTTCATTTCCCAGACAATTTTCACTAAATCACCTGTTCTAAGCGTATGATCTTTGAAGGGACCATGCTTCATGTCAGCGACCTTGTGGACTTCGAAGCAGGCTTCCCGGCTGCAGTTTCCCGTTGTCCACTTGCAAAGTCCATCCTCGAATGAGCAAGTGTCTGGAAAAGTTATGTAACGGGTACTTAGATGGTTTATTATAAAACAGAACTTCGTGCAGGTTGGACTAGCTACCACGAACGAAAGCACAGGGCTCAGCAGAATGCAGGATATATGTGTGTGTTATACCGTTTGCATTCGTGTTCTATTTTGGTTAGGAAAACTGCTTTTTGGGTACATGGACAGAACAGACTAGTGAAGATGAATGACCGGGCAATATATAAACGGCCCACAACTTGACTACATTGCACATGTCAGTGCTTCAATTATTGCGACGGCCAACCATTTACTGACAAACGGTCAAACAAGGGTGCAGCGATGCTAACGTGGTGACAGAAAATAGCAATTTGGAAAAAAAGTGAACTTTCGCAAAGTGTTTAGTGGCAGGCGCTAGCAAAGTGTGATGTTTTTTGCTGAATCGTTTTAGTTTGCGCTGCTCTTCTTCCGTGGATACAAGCTTTAGCTAGTGGACTAATTTGAGGTTCTGCTGCTCTCCTCCTTATGAAATGGACGGGCTGCATGCAACAAATTAGCAGCCCCATTCACAGAGAGCATTGTCTTCTTCTTTTATATAGCGCTAAATACCATCGGTTGTCGTTGTATTTCACATTGTACCAACAGACGAGTGGGAAGTGTCATGCGTTAAACACACTTATTCCCCCGCGCGCCAGTGACCAGCACCAATGGGGATAGAAAGGCTAAGTGAAGAGAATTGAGTTCAGTATAAATCTGGCAAAAAACCTGAAGAATAATAAGCAATCACATCGGCGCTCATCGCTAATTGTTTTTTAAGCGTCGCTTCTCCGGTCAGCCTTGTACGTGTTGCTATATTATTTGTGTTCTAATGAGAGAGTTTTAGCATACCGTTACCATGTTTGCAGTGCCGTTTACCGTGCTACCAGAAGCCAGTGCTTCCGCTTACTGCTGAAAACGGTAGGACATGTTTTAGCACACCGTTTGCGGTTTGCGTATTCCGGCCACCATGGCACAAGTAGCGGCATCTGATGAATGAGTCTCAAATAAAGCACGTATAATTCTGGTGCTCACTTCTCGCTGTTTTCATTTAAAGTGGTTTGAATGTTTCACTTTTCGCGTGAAACGTTTACGACAACATTAGTTGTTTGAGAATGCTGTAGCCATCACCTGTAGAGATTTCAAAAAAATTAACTCAGTTGCGCCACCCTCTCAGTAGAGTTGGAATCAAACTAAGCTGGAATTCACACCGGCGCGAAATATTTAAGTTCAAAGTGAGTAAGATATGTTGTAATAACTACGCCAGAACCTGCATATGTCCGCCCGGTACTATTTTTGAGGTGTAATTATGCTTTGCGAACTAAGTAACTTCTCCGAAGTATTTGAGGCGGCTGATGCTGAGTACAAGTAGGCCGGTCATACTGCTCACCCATCTGAGGAAACTGGTCGCTTGTCGCACTTTTGGTCACCATTTAACAAGAATAAATGCAATAAAAACATTAAATAGGGTTGCCTTTACCGGCCGTAGGAGGCATCAGGCGCCGAACGCAGTGCATTTGCTACATTCAAGACGCGAAGGTCCACATCGTCTACGAGGGGTGCTCTGTGCACCGGTAAAAGCTGTGCCGGTAAGTTACCGTTCCCGTTAACTCTCGCACATGCGCGGTTGACTCCCGCAATCATGGTCTACATAACGTAAACACGGTTACGGAATTCTAAAACTAGCATAAATAGGCGTTTTTTTCCTCCCAGGTGCTCAGTTCATAACGTGCATCGCAGTTTCCAAGTACCTTTACATTTACAGAGTACCTTGAAGACAAGATATACCCGAAATACCCCAGACAAACTGCCATAAGCGCAGCCACCGTTCCATTTAGCAGAGGTTCTTCTAAGATTCTTATTGTTACCAGCCTTTTCAGTAACGATGAATAAGAGCCCAATGACCTTATTCTGTCACGAACAAACTCTAGCGTTAATGCTTCAATACGGCCTCTTGTGGTTGTCGTGGCAATCTTATCGCCAATGACAATGAACGATTGACTACGACAACACATAGGTCAAAGACTCGCTTAGGAAATACCTTTTATGTGTTGTTATTCCCTCTACTGGCGAAGTTCCAGACTTCAGATCTCAAACACAGACGACGTGGCTTGCACCTGGCTATAACTTCTCTTATTCAGAAAGAATACTGCCCCGAACACAATGTGAACGCCTATCGGCAACCTATTTCTAAAATGCGCCTTTCCCAAATTAACTGCCGCATGGCACCCCTGCTACTCATGTTTTCAGTATCTGTTCAATATTCGGAACGCCACTGAAATCCCCAGTATTTATCTTTATCTGCTCCGGATATTAATCAATCCAGTCTTTTGGACTAATCGACAAGGCTTGCTTGTTTTCGTATAGAAGTCGTGAGGACACGGGAAGCTTAGAATTTGCCTAATGTTCTTGTTTGTTGGGCCGACTGGTTTCATGCTCTATGCCACGGCTCGAGTAAAATTTATTACTCAGGGCTGACAATATGACCCCTTCGTTTAACCATTATGGAGCAAGGATAGGACTTGTCGATTATTAACAGAGCAAAGAACGCCCGTGGTACACAGTTGGAAACACAGCGTGGTCCGAGCAGTGCACTGTAAGCGCTCCCCATTTTGGAAGTAAATCTTTGGAACCAAAACATTCCCACATTCGAAGTACCTTGTGTCCGGCGTTTGTTCACCATTCAATGCGCGCAGTTCATTACACATGACATTGCCCACGGCCTTAGGGCTAATAGTGATTTCAACGGGCGGCAACTCTCGCCACTCAGTCAATGATGACGGCTTATTTTGTACAATTCGTTATATTGGGAGTACATAACGAAAATATATTGCTTGATAAAAGTTCAGGGTCACTAAATACACGGGTATTGAAAAATATTTGTAGAGTTGTCTTTTAAACAACGTGTTAGGTTCTTGAGTTATTCTCTTTATGCAAGAACGTTACGGCGGTTGTTTCCTTAAGATAATATGGCTGTATGTAATATACCGGTTGGTGCTAGATCGCATAAAGTTGTAGGCAGAGATAAATAATTGCCTACCACCCTGCAATAAGTAATACCACGTCTCGGGATGTGTTCCCAGTGCATTAATTCTGGAATGCTACGCCTACAAATGTGTCTTCAATGTTACAGTTTTGATTGGTAAAGGGGCCGTTTGAATTTCACTTACAAACTTAAAACGACAGCTCAGCCGTTACAGTGAGCCTCCATTATATCGAGGTGTCTTCTTTTACACTTTATCCTAAACGAATCCGCGAATACGTAGTACAGAAAACTGAGGGTGGCTTCTGTGACTCGTTGGGAAAATTTGATGTATATGATTTAATGGCGTGAACAACAAATGTTGAATGTCGGCCCAAATTCCCGCCCCTGATCTGTGGACACAGAACGAGGCAAGATAAGAGTAAGAAAGAGCATGTGCGGAAAGGTGGACGTCAAACCGAGCCCCGAGCTGGTCGCCGCATTGTCCGGGGTAACACTCCGTTCGCAACCATGTCTTTCCCCACAAGCCCGTCTTACGAATACTCCACGCATCCCATCACCGCTTGCACACGTTGTAAGACGGAGTGAGACACGAGTGCCTGTCAGAGCATGCGGCAAAAAGTAATGAAATGTGAACGATGGCGACAACTTGGCGATGCTTGTGGGTAACGAAAGGGGTGACCTATCGGCAACGCCGCCCCTAAAGGAAGAAAACGTGGCTTCTGAGGCTGGTAGGATGCAATGCACGGTCGGTTGGCATGGTGCACAAAGGCGTACGAGAAACCCAGTGTTGCCACCGAGGCGGACGCGTCGGTCCGAGCCTCATGTTCACGAGGGAGTTCGGAATTCATGCTCACACAATCTTAAAGAAGCCATGAAGACAAAATACGAGCTTGTCTTATTCGAAAGATTACGTGTTCTATTAGTGCCCCCAGCGCTTGTCCGAAAGCAAACGATGCTTTATACACTGCGAAAACTAATTATTTTAAGCTAAAATTATGATTCTCGCGCCAAAAAGTTTGTTTGAACGACGTTTGCAATGACATCATAAGAACAGGTCTATCAGCTAAACTTGGTGTGGAGCGGAGACTTGCTTGCTGTTAGTCAACCTAGTAGCGCCACCACACCACGGCAAGCCGTTTCCTGCATTTGGTTTATTGGTGATCGTATTTAAACTTGGATTGTTCTTGTTCATGGAGAAAATAATCGTTTCGTGAAACACAGTGCTCGCTAGACAATTATGGTCACGTAAGACATCGTCGCTTGCGTCAATCGGCCAGTGTCGTCAGAGACAACCCCGAAGCCCCGCAGTGGTGTGCATCTAAACGAACCATACTGCGCGCAGTACCAACACCAGTACGCATCGGTATTTCTATGTTTACGTGTACTTTCGTAACTTCCACTGTTTGTTTCATCCTTCTCACTGACATAAAAAGAATGTGCCCTAAATCTAAGCGCAAATAGCTCGTCCCGCAAGCTTATAAGTTCTGCCTAAATTGCGTTTGCTTTTTCCGGCCTCCGCCAATCGCAGAGCTGGCTGGTATGACATCATATGTTCTGTTGCGGGAAATGAGCTAGTGGGGCGCATGACAATTCCCTTTTTTCCTAATTATACAGCTTATTCGAGCAAAGTTTACATTAAAAGCGGTGTCAGCATGATTCTAAAGTGGCAATATTTTGAGCGAACCAAATTTGCATTTCATCTTCATGGCCCTTTTAATATTCCAACATTGCAGGCATTTACCGAAACAACGAAAACTACGTGCGTGCTGCTGGAACTGCGTAATATAATTCGTGTCATTTAAAAGCAGCTGTTTTGTAACACCTGTATTTTTGTGGCAGGTGCAAATTACGTCCTTGCCATTGGAAACATTACTTTCGGGGCTCTCGAATTTCTCGTGTCGGTTCACTCATAGTGCATCAGAAGAAATATACACCTTTGTTGATAAGCTGCAAAACACCCCCTTATTTTGCTATATTTTTTTCTTCCCATGCTCAATGCTGTCAATGAACGTACAACATTGGTTTGTCGTCGTTTTTCAAATACCCTGGCTTTCCTCATTAGAAATATGTATGGGTTTTTAGATGTGACGTGAGATGTTTTTTGAGATTTATAACTGTTGTGTACGCCTCCTGGCCTCTTTGTTACTTTACATTTTTCCCTACAGGGGACGAATTGACTCATTTGCGTCACGCTATAAGGAAGGAAATTCAAAGTGCCGCGGAATAGCAAGAGGCAAACCTCTCATTAACAAGACGCAGGAAAGTTCTCTTTCATAGTCCATAGTACTTAGCTTTTCGAATTACTTATCAGTGAGAGCGTGAAGCCACAAAAACATACCTGCCCAGACGATCGAAGCATTCCCGAAGAGCAGCGCTATGAGCACTGAAGCAAGAAATCTAACCGACATTGTTTCCTTGGTGGTTGAAGGGAAACTTTAGAACGACGCCTAAAAGGAAGGCAAAAAAGCCTCCTCTACGGCAACACTGCCGCAACGCGCGGCTTAGTAGCGCATGTGGTGGTGGAAAGACAAAACGACACTTGTGCTGGCACGTCAGTATAACGGTAAGCACTGTGACGCTGAGGTTAAAACGTTAATGAAAGCCACCACGCTCAAGTCGACAGTGTCACACAATTTTTGAAAGAAGCAGGCCATGGGCATTCCTTGCACGTCACACAATAGCTTGATAAATCTTATCGAGAGGTGTTTTCTGTTTGGTCGATTGAGAAAGTAGCCCTGATTGGTCGTCTTGCGGTCGCCGTTTTTTTTTCTGCGAGCTATCTAAATGAAGGCACTAGTACGAGACCTGTTGTAACTGCCTGACGCGAACCCTTGCGCTCGGGGGATGTCTTATCGGGGCTTCGTATTTCGTTGCACGTAGGCATTCTGATTAAACGTTTCGAAACAATACCAGATTCCGACATTCTGCATTTCGTCGCTACTTGATCTTTATAATTGCTAAAATTGATTGAAAAATAAAGCAATAATTACGACACTGGCGCGCCTTGTAACTTGCGCTTACAAGCCAAAATTTGAGGCAGGTGTTAAAAACTATCGCATGGATGCACTCAAGCAATTTATTATGTAGTGTTTCTGTAATACGCGTGGTAACTTTTCAACCTATGCTGACTATGTTACGAAAAACATCATTTGAAAGTTTATAATTGAGCAGGTATCTTCAGTCCCACAATATAGAGAAAACCCTATCGGAAAAGCAGCAGATATATTTGATATGTTTTCGGAATGCGCAATATTTATGCGAGTCAAACACGTATAAACGCGGGTTAGAGGCTTTCGCCTTTAAACCGAATAAGCAGATTAAGTTCTCTGACAAAATGTTTGTACCACGCCAGTGTTAGAGGACAGATGATTCGACGCTGAACGGGATAAATCATGACTTAAAACAGGACACACAAAGCCGCCACCAACAAGGTTATAGCGCGCAAGAAATATAAATAGCTGTCTCATTAGAATCTTTGCTCGCACGACTTTGTGTATTGCCGAAACCGTGACATCGCTAGTAGGTAGCTGTATTACCAAAGGAACTACCAAAACGATTCGCGCTGGTTGTGTGGTTTAAGGCGTGGCAGCTATATCTGGGCTGTGAGGCGCGTCGTAGTAGAAAGCTCCGGATTAGTTTCCACCAACTGTGAACCTTAAACGTACGCCAAAATCTGGACACGCAGCATTTCCGTTTTTCGCCTTCATCAGAAAAGCAGCCAGCGCGGCCGAGATCGAATCCCCATTCTTTTTTCAGCAGCACAACACTTTAGCCACTGAGCCACAGCGGCGGATCAAAACAATTCGCATTCGTTAGGGATCCCCTTACAGGATCTTGTACCCCCCTTCCCCCCTGATATTTGCAACACCGCCAAATTAGTGTGCAAGCTGTGCATCTGCCGTAACGCTTTCTAAATGCGTACCCCCCCCCCGCTCCCCCAGCCAGGACTGCGTAACGCCCTGCATTTCCACAGAAATTCAGATTTGGTGGAAGTAACACCTTGAATCGTCATAACAGCGTGAATGGAGATAATTGGTAGGACAGAATTTTGGAAAACCAAGAAACAAGGGAAATAGACGGAAATATTTAACAAAAATGATGTGACAATCGAAAACATGCATCTAATACATCTCCCACCATACAGGACTAAACTGGATAAGTCCGCCAAAGAACGCAATAAATACTAATAATAGATAGCGCAAACGCGCCAACTCTGTAGTACGCCTTGCATGTTCGAAAAAACCCCAGTGATTAGCCAAGTAAATGCACGTCATCCCCTAATGGTATATATTTACATTATTGGCGAAAAGAAACAAAATAAACCTTAACAGGAATAAGGAAATCCACCGAATTTTGTTTTTCGTGGTGATATTTCTCTGTAAGGAGCGCACACTTTAGACAAGCGGCAATAGAATGCTACACATTAGTAGATAATTATCTGAATTTCTGCAGAATTTTAGTTTACGAATATCAATTGGCTGAGCCTGGAAGGGGGATTATAAAAAAGAAGCCAGGATATAACCCTGTGTTTAGGTTGGACGTTTTCTCAATCTCAGAAAAAAAAAATATTTCGTATACAGTTTGGAAATCGTGGTTATTACGACCCTTCGTGGTTTAAGAGATTTTGCTACTTTTAAGCACAACAGGCTCAGCAACTCTCGCGCATTGCTCTCACTTCTACCGGCCGCACAAGGCTGCGCTAACTCCGACCGCACCTCATTCCTCGAAGTCACACCACTGATCTCTTTCTCACTCAGCACTTATAGCTTTATCTCCCTTATCAACAATCGGATGCACCCTCCTTCAATCAAAGCAGAAGACAGGCCCCAATAGCCCTTCTCTGAGCATTTTATCAGCGCAAAGCACGCATCCTGATACACGGACGTCGCTCCGTACGCTGTCCAAACTACTGTACAGTCCAATTCGCCTGCCACACCTTCCTCAGCCTTCCTCACGCGCTCACCACGGCGGGAGAAGAGAGCCGTCGCCCCGGCGGCAACCACACCTCCCTGCGACAGCGTGGCCCTTCTCACGAACTCGCAATTGTCGTGTCGCAACTACAGCGTAGTTCGCGCCTGGCCTTCGGCCGTCATGATTCTTCCTTCAATCAGGGATCGCTTCCTTCCCCTCCAGTTTGTGTTGGCCCAAAGCCCTTCTTCCCTCGAGGTAAATGAGGCGGCACACACCACTGCTAGCAATTTTCAAACCCGCGCATTTTCATCGGCGGGAGAGGACGTTGCCGCACCCTCATCGTTCCACCGTTTCTATCCTGGTGCACTAAATTCCTGTATCACGATTACCGAGCCCCTCTCCAATACTTCCTTTCCAACTGTTTTTTAAGTGCGAATGCACTTTATAAGCGACCCCAAACCATCCACCGCCGGCGTCGGCGGCGTTGGCGTCCGCAGTGCTCCTCTATATTTGAAAAAGGAACAGCATCCGGCGCCAGGTTTCGATCCGAGGACTTTGCGGCCGCAGCGCGACGCTCTACCGACCAAGCCACGGACGCGACGGTGATATCAGTGTTAGACGCGCCTTATATCTTTAACGCATTCAAACTACGTCGTCAGCGGCGTGCTTTGGCGACTCAGCGGCGTTATAGCGGCTTGATAACTGCGTGGTGTACACGTGATACTACAAACCCGATGGAAGAGATGGAAGAGAAGGCGGCGAGGCGGTGGGCTGCGGGGGCCGAGCGCAAGCGCCGCAAGCGGGCCGACAACCGTGCATTCGCACTTTCACATTCTCCCCCTCGGGGAAATGCGGGGGAATTTTCTAGCAGACAGCCGCCTCGCATTTGGCGTCGAATAGAGGACCGTGAAAGCCACTCGGTACTTGCTATGCTATGAGACTTTAAGGAGAGAGAGAGAGAGAGAGAGAGAGAGAGAGAGAGAGAGAGAGAGAGAGAGAGAGAGAGAGAGAGAGAGAGAGAGAGAGAGAGAGAGCACTTTATTGAGCTTTGCGCGGTTAGAAGGCGGTTGTGGCTGCCAGTTTGCCGGGCAGCGACGTCGGCGGCTCTGGTGACCAGGGAGATTTGGACCTCTTGGTCTGGGCTCACCAGTGTCTGCTCCTACTGCTCATTGGAGAAAATGGGGCGGGGAGGGAAGGGTCTTTGATGCATCCCCATATGATGGGGGGAAGGGTTGCGAGTGCCCCGCATGCTTTACAGTTTGGTAAGGGGTAAAGGGAAGGGTCGATGAGGTGGAGCTTGGCTGGGTTCGGAAAGGTATTCGTTTGGAGGAGTCTCCACGTTTGCTCTTGTGCGGGTGTGAGCAGCACGTTGGCTGAAGGGAGTTTTCTGCGGGAGAGGCGGTAGTGCATGGTCATTTGTTGATATATGGTTGAAAAGGGCTACAAACTGTATGGCGTGGGTGCCAACACCTTATCAGGCCCGCGAGGGCTGGGGAAGGGGACGAAGGGTTGACTCATCAGTGAACCCCGCTGCATATTGCATCACTTTGGCGGATTGCGTCTGTGCTGCCACAGGCCTGTACAACCGATTCGGCGGCGATCGGTTGTACGGGCCCCTGAGAGCAGTAAGGTACTCGGTAGGCTTGCGCAGATGCGACAAAAGTGGCTCTGCGCGCGCAGGTGTACTGGGCTCCGTACCTGAACTGGTTCTCCGTTTTGCTATAAATATTTCTTGCCAGTGTACGACGTGGAAACATGAGGCATCCGGTGGTGTTGTGATGGTTGCACCACCTTGGCAAAGTGCCGTATTTCAGGAGCCTCATGCAAGCCGAAGTGACCCTCTGGATTACGAAGAGAAGGGGAAAGGACCGCACAAGGACCGCAGACGACGAATGATGGCCTTGAAAGAGGCGGTTTTGCACCGGATAATTGCTCGTCCAGTCTTCTGTGTTCCTCGTCCATTGCACTATTTTTAATTTCTTCTGAGCCATGGACCAAAATCGCCCAACAACGCATTCTATTAATTTTTTTTGAAACCGAGTAGTTGGCCTAAGAACTAAGAAAATACAGGGCGGTCATTTCAACTGCAGCCAATCGTAAGTCATCATCAACATCATCATCAGCCTATCTACGCCCACTGCAGGGCAAAGGCCTCTCCCAATCGTAAGCACAGGGAGAGAAATTGCGGTCCTTTCATTGGGCTGCAAAGAATCCTTTGTTAAAGAAGGTCTAAAAAACCTTGCGTAAATAGGTTGTAAATATAGGAGAAGCCGCATTAAACGACCTATAATCTTAGATGTAGCAGTTGTCGTATCCTCAAGGTGCCAGCAGGTGAAGGAGTTAGTCTTCGATCGCCGCGTTACCAGCATGCAACTGCTGCTCCACCACCAAGGCGAACGAGATTGAAGAGGGGAGAACTCGACTCCCACCCCACGCACTTACAGCAGCCACTCTTGGAGTACCCCGGATAGTGCCTACCACCTAGCTTGGTAGGCACAGACGTGCCAAAAACCCTAATTTTTAAAGACGATAGTTTTTCTTGGGCTACTTAAACCCAGAAATTTTGGTCTGTCTGTATGTCTGTCTGTCTGTCCGTCTGTCTGTCTGTGACTCCATTCAGCCACCCGGCCAAAGTAAAACAATGCCTGCGCAATAGTCGTATATAGTCACAGCTAAATGTGCCCGTCTAAGTACGGTGTTATGTTCATACTCGTCAATATTGTTGAAGAACAACAAGACATTACGCATATATAAGACAACAAATTAATACAGAAGTGATATTTGCAGCGTTCCTTTATAAAAAATCGTACATGTTTGATTTTGGCGAGATTAAATACTTCATCAACGGAAGAAAAAATTATCACTCCGCAGTCGCCTGCTGTCGCCCGCGCCGTATATCTTCTGGCGGCATTTGAAGAAATCGAGTGGCAAGAGTTACGAAATGTTCCACTAGATAGGTTCTACGTTCTGCTGGGAACGCACGTGGACTAGGGAAACGCGGTTCTATAAACGTTGAAGTAAGGCGCCTCGATTCACACGCGTCTTCGCCGTACGGCAGCGTTGGCATCGAGTCACCCGGTTTGGAGCAGGGGAACGCGTGAAATTTAAAATGATTTAAGCAAACCTTTGGCGTCTTTAACTTGGGAGGAGCGCGACGCAAGAGGAACAACATGAGAGGTGAGCGGGAAAGCGAAGGGAGACATTTACTTGGCAAAAGTCGATAAAGACTATCGTCTTTTGACGACATTTGCAACGAAAGGAGCAGATACGCGGCCAATTTTTTTGTTCTTCTAAACACTGGCAGCGTGAGCTGCACAGCTCATGGTGCGAGGACCACGGTTGTTAGACTTGCACCCATTCCACAGTGCGGGCTCCCGGCTTCGTTGAATAACAAAGCGGCACTATTTTCGTCCAATAAATAAATTTAGGCCGATCAGTTTATTACCCACAAAATGCTACTGTCGCTCATTATTTGTAGAAAATGTTCCATTTTTGCAGATATACATGTATTGACTTACTTGAAGGTTTTTGATTGATTATTGGGTTTAACACGCCGGCAGTGCACAGACGATGAGGCGTGATTAATTTTGACCACCTGGGGATCTTTTACGTGCACCGTAATCTCAAGACTACGGGCGTTTCTGCTTTTCGCCTCCAACAGAAAAGGGGCCGCCACGGCCGGGAATCAAATTCGCATTCTTGGGCTCAGCAGAACAACGCCTTAGCCACTGAACCATCGCAGCGGGTTTGAACTGAAGGTGTGTAATATGTTAACAACGCAGTCTGCTAGAAACACAATGGACGAAAAAACGAACTCCTTAAAGAGTTGGATCAGTTAACGAGCAGTAACGTTTTGACCTGATACTCCTGTTGAAAACACCTTCTTTCTACGTACTCCATCTGCACTCGATATGAACCATAGAGGCCAGCGTATTTTTACAGGAAGCACCTACTGCTACTTAGCTGCGGATAATTCTCTTAGTGTTTTCTGCACAGCCTCTGTTTCGTGTTGCCTCGCTGGCGTTAGCTATCACATGGAATGCCAGTTTCTTTAACGAATGTACCGTCTTACTAAATGATCAGCATTGCTGCTCACTTAGTTTTTAAGGTAAGTTACATAACGCGGCATTGAGCGTGGGATGTTTCTAATGAAGAATTCTTTAGTCGGAAAACGAGGGTGCACATACTTTCCGCATCCCTCTTTAGGCGATGCGGCAACTTTTGACGGAGTAATTGCCAGTGAAATCAACACCGAGGAATGCCCTTAATAAGTATTTCCTACCTACGCTATCGTTCGACCGTCTGACAAACATCTCGGGGACGTGGCGCAAGGACTGGTGATAGGAGTAGACGAACTGGATGCAGCAGTCGCTGTGGCTGCGCTGTATATCTCTCGCACCCATGCTGGAATGCAATAAAAATTCTGTGCCTGGGTTACTTAATGCGAAGTCTCCGTTCAGCTTTGCACAGAATAAAAAAAACGTTTAAGCGAGGCTGCTCAGAAACAAAGCACACAGGAAGCATCTTGGACGCATCATGCGTATCAAGACCATTTTAATTTCTATCAATTCATGCCTTGTTGCAGTTCTTTCGGAAACCTTAACTAGATTATTTACACTGCCATTAGCCGGGAGGGATGTCCAGCGGCTATGACATCACATTTGCTATGTTTCCACGAAAACTTGAAAAACGTGGATTAATATAAAGTACGCAGAGTAGTCAAAAATGTGTTTGAATAAAGCCATTCGGGCTTTGGGATGTATAATTGCTTTCGCCATCCATCTAGTGGTCGCACTGCGGATGAAACTTACCCTGTCAAAATGTACTAGTGGCTTGAAAGTTGCTTCTAATACAAAAGCACTAGTTAACTGTTAGGTCAAGATTACGGTGTGTCGACCGAGAAGTGCCTATAAAATGGTCTACGAATAGCGCGATAATGGCCAACTGTTAAAAAAAAAAAACACGGCAAACAATGGTCGGAAAAAGGCCACATTTTCCTAAGGAAGCTTCTACAGAGTTGAGGTATTGAGTTAAAAAAGCGGTAATTTTTGGTCTGGGAACAGGAACACGGTCCTCTGAATTGCAAGGCGATCACGCGTCTTAACCACGACGGGAGATCCAGGACTCTAGGTCACTAGCAAATGCGTTGTGGGCGTGCGTTCGGAACGTTTACTGCGCCCCACAGGAGCAATTTCAACATTTAAATGACAGAAGCGACAACCAGGGAAGTAGCAAGGCTAAGTTTCAAACATTGGAATTCAAATTTTGAAGGTAAACGCACCGAAGCAACACCTGAGCAACGATGGACATCCAAGTGGTGGGCCCCGAATTAATTTTGACCACACATGGTTCTCTAACCTGCACCCAAATCCAGCTACGCAGGTATTTTCGCGTTCTGCCCCCATTCGAATAGCTGCCATGGCCGGCATCGACCTCGCGTAGTTCTATAGCTCTGCAGCACAACACCTTGGCGCACTCAGCCACCGCGGTGCGTAGCAATGAATTCCGTGTAGTCTTGAATTCAGCGTATTTAAAAGCAAACAAACGCCCAACAACGGGAACGTTTTTTTAACATGCTGAACAGTATGTACCTTCGTGCATACCAACATTGAGGGTTTAACGCTGAAGCTTTACCTTGGTTATGATACGGGCTTGTGGCCTCCGTGGAATCCTTTACGCGCGCCCAAATTTTGATACACCGGTGTTTTCATAGAAAGAGGGCCGCCGCGAACAGAATCAAACCCGCGTTTTGGTCACTGCACCGGAATACCTCAGCAGGTGCGCTGATTTGTACGCTGATTAACACAAGCAGTGATTTTAAGCTTCATAACGGGTTTCAGTAAGAGGGCATTTCGGGTCACTATTTAGTTTTCAAAGATAGAAACCTACAGTGCTATCCAATATTTTTACTTCGCGGAACAATATATCGCACCCGCAGAAGGCAAATTTTTCAAACCCTATAAGCATTGTTCCCGTTTCCGCTAATAGCGTATTTCTAAGGCTAGCAAGACGATTGGCCAAATCTTTCAGTCGTAATAACAAAGAGAATAAGATTCATAAGGAGAACAGGTTGATGATGGTGATGAGCGGACACAATGGCAGACACGACGCGTGCCTTTCTAGCAATAGAATGTCAATGGGTGGCGCACCTGTAGAAACCAGGTCCTGACCACGTAAACTGAGCACCATACTTTTCCCCTGCCCTTATTCTCCAATTTGATCGGTTCCGAGCTTACGGCAACAAAGCCCCAACCGTTTACTTCAACACAAGCGGGAAACGTGGACGGCTACTGCAGTTAGTCAATACAAGCGACGGAATGCGGAGAAAGGAATCAATATGCAGTATCCGTTCAGAAATTGAACACTAATTCTTCCACAATCACTACATGCTAAATGTTTGAGGTATATCTAAATTTTTCTATGATGATCTGGGCGAAGAGTGTGCTGGCGTCATTGCGACTGAGGAGCGATTGCTATTGGCGGAGCGTGTACTAAAAGGACTGTACGGCACCTAAGCACTGATTTAAAATGAATGTGAAAATATTGGCGTTCAACTGCTGAACGGGTATCGCAAATTGGTTCTCTTCATCGAATTCGTCCGCTGTCGCGGGTCTTTTTCGCAAAACTGCTGTGCACGGGCCACCACATTTCCTATGTGGTGTTGAGGCAGACGTTTCAGATTCGGCGGTCGTAGATGCCACACCGATAAAATTGGAAGAGCAAGTGTTGTGAAAATATTATCAGCTCATTCTATCTACATTAATTAGTGGTGGCCACAGTGGCGCCTCTTTCTTGTTATCGCCTGGAACTGCATGTGTTTAGTGGTTTCATTGTGTCCGCCCATTGTCTCCCTTATCCTGTCTCTCATTTGCATCCTTCTCTTATTGCCTTTGTTACGACACTGTGAGGCTTGCCCGACCGTCCTTGTTAGCCCTAAAAAAGTGTGATTAGCAGGAACAAATCGTCGCTGCTTCCGTAATTAGCATGCTTGATTTACGTGTGTAGGCCTAAGTAGATGTCTTAGTACATGTCACGGGCACAATTTTCTAAGTGGAAAGACAAAACTCATTGACCAGATCCCAGTTTAGTCAGCTAAAGCCTGAGATCCGCCTTGGTGTGGGTATTGCGTGCTCATCTCGCATTCTTGAGGATTGAGGTTCGATTCCCGGACCCGAGTTTACACAAATTCCAGTACAGTTATATTACTTTACTTTTATTGTAGAAGCATCCCTCAAAAATTTGGCTTCTCTCCAAGGGTTCTTCCAGGACTTTTTATTTTCGCAACTTTGGCCATAGTGTAAAATTTCTGCCAGCCGCTTTTCTGGCAATGTATAGGCCATGGAGCTGGATGGTCTAACCACGCAGTTAGATTAGACTTTGGTCTTAGAAAGTGAAGGGGTCAGATAACCAGACCTTCTTGTGTAGTGAATGCGAAAGGATTAGCATCCAATGACCGAGCATGTCTTGTAATTATCCTAATCGCCCTCATTCCTTTGCGCGTTTTTCTTGCCTCACCTCTAAATACCCTACTTTCCTTTTTCTGTACTCAGGCCATAGGCCACGCTTTTTGTGATCAATTTTGTTCTTTCTATTAACCTACCGCACCTTTGCACTGCTCTCGCGCCGTCTGTTGGAACAGAGGACCATTCGTTTTTTTTTTTTTTTCATTTCTTTCATGCTTCGAATAGGTTGAGCCGACATATTTTGTTATTGGGTTTGCGTTCAGCTCAACTTTTAATGGACACCCGTTATATCTGGCTCGTTGTTTTATGATGTGCCGTAGTAAAATCCGAACCATAGCCTTTTATAAAAATAAATACCGCAAGTACACGCATTTATGTACAAATGTTTTGCCTGAAATATACTCATTTCTTTTCCGCTGTACAATGTCAACATGCATGAGCGATGCCACCAATCACCTCGATTTAAAGCAGTCATGCCTATGCATACTTCGTGACCCCCTCCTCCTTCACAAAAAGGCTGACTGCAGAAAAACCAGGTAAAACCTTTGTAGAAAAGTTATAGTCCCATAGGGCAAGGTGTCGATTTGACTGGTAGCACTAAAGAAATACTCTGTGAAAGTATAAATAGATTCATCTAATTCGTCGACAAAATTACATATAGATACACTTAAACGTTGCATTTTACAAGGCTCTAGAAACTGGCAGAGCAACACACTCAACTTAAAACTGCGCACAAAGCAATCTTCTCGCCCGTTATCAGCTGGACGAAAATGATTCGCTAAACCTGTGTACCTTCACAGTAACCACTTTTGAAATATCAGCGGTAAGTCGGAAAGCTGAAGCTGGTTCAATCATACGTACGCCTGTTCTTTTTATGTCTAAGCCATAAGACATTGTGTCTGCCGTTCATCGGGCATTGTGGAGGCCATCTCCTGGCCTGAAGGCCGGATTCTTGACTTACAGAGTCAAGTTAAAATTTCACAATAGAGTGACAGTTGAAGCCAGGGGCGCAGATGAAGGCAACTTGGTCAGCTTTTGGTGTTGCATTATATGGGTAAGAATAATACCTGACATTTTACGAGCTCTGATCATCCCATTATGTGTAACTGATCAGATCGAACATTGAAGAAGAGGAACGCTGAAATTACGGGAGAGCTCCCGCAACTCTTATAATGCACAAAATCTCCACCCCAAAGACTGCCGCTCACAGTACGTATGATATTAGGGCTGGTCAAAGGTGATCAAAATAGCAAAAACAACGGGCAAAAACAAGCTGGGAACGAACAAGTATAGGGCGAAGTTCATTCGCCGACGAACGTAGCGAATAAAAAATTATGCAGCTGAGCTGAGCTTTCGCAAGTCTTAGTGAAGCCCTTGAAATAACCGATCAGTGTTGGTGCAAAGCGTATTGCATATATACTAAAAAACAGCTAGTAGACTGGCACCAAATTTAATTTCCTAAGCACTGTAAGGCTGCATGACGTGCATCGAACACATCGCGACAATTCGAACGTAACAGGATGTCGTTTTATCAGTTACGTTGGCGGGATGTCTTTGGGCTAGACCAACTGCTTCGTGCACATTGAATTTGTTATCAATACACCCCGGGGAATAGAAAACAATAGATTGACCCTTGCAAGAATGCTGTTACCTTGGCTGCACTGACAACCAACAGGACTTCGTGGAACGCTTGCGAAAAGGGTTGCGTGAACGAACGCCGCGGACAAAGCAAAAGGTACCGAGAAATGTAGTTCGTGTGCCAGTGAAGCTACGGCTGCAATGAAGCTCTTCAATGCAGTATTTGTGCCAAAGTGGGCACTAAACGTAGACGGCGCGTTGATAACCCGAATTTACTTGGATAACACGACGTGACCCAGACTTTAACGCGTACAGGAGTGAGCCGGGGACAACGCACACGCTGGGACTAGCAACAGTTTAATGAATGAAGGGAAATGCGAAGTAAAACCAACGTCGGGCACGCACCATTAGAAATAAAGTAATTTATAATGGCATGCTTGTAGCACATTTCGATATCGGCACTTTTCACAATACCCGGCTATTTGCCTGATAGCGCTAGTGTGTGAGGCCACACTCACGCACTTAGTATGACCGTGCTTTCGCATTGGATATGCTCATGTCATCTCCCTCTCGCACTTTGTGGCTCACCTACCAATAACCTCAGCTTCATCAAGAAATAAGTCGTCATCCGGCCTGGGAAATTGGATGTCCAGCAAAGCTATTGTAAACCATTACAAAAGGTGATAAAAAGTATATATATATATATATATATATATATATATATATATACATTATCACCATAGAAATAAGGTTAGCCAGTAAAGACAGCCATACAAAGCAAAGAGGAAAATGTCATTTAATTCTTCTTGAGAAAGATATATTTCTATTGAAAAAAAGGAAATGGAGAAAAAATATTTTTTCTCTACTTTCTTCGTCCGATACAAAAAATGGCAACCAATGCACTTTGATTGTCAGTTCAGGGTGAGAGGGGTCGATGATGGCGGAGAAAGGCCCCGTGAACTCGATTCGTCCTGCTGTTATCGTACGTTGCCTTGCCTCTTGCGTGTGCAGCTTAATGGGCCAGGCATGGCCCATTTGGAAAGGACCGATACCTCCGATATCCTTGAGCCCGCCAAACTCATCAATGGCGGGCGGAAGTCTTAAATCCTGTAAGGCCTTCGGCCAAGGTCGCAGTGTAGAATCAAGCAGGTCTTGATTGAATGCCCTGAAATGTCGGAAGTAAGAACCTGTAGCCCGAAGACGCCCGAGAGGACCGGTCACCCCGGCTGAACACTGCCGCAGAAGCGCCTGGCTCAGAGCCAGCCATCACCACGTCCGATCGCTGCGCCGGAAACGGACTGCTCGTTTTTCTCGCGATTACCTGTCTTCAGTAACCAGCAAAAAGTTGTCCGTAGATTTAACAGAATCCTTTTTTGCCCAGCCTCTGTATAGGACTCGATTCCGTGCTGGCGCAGGTGAGGATGTTTTGAAAATAATTTAGAAATTCCCAGGATATAGACGTTTTTTGTGGCGAAAGCTACACTACTCTACCTCGGAAAATCTTCGCGGGGTGACCAGTTTTGACCTTGACAGCTAGAGGTTAAACCACCCCCCCCTTGAGCATGCAGCCGGAGTGGAGCAGCGCCCGAAGAGATAGGCAAAAGGAACGGAGAAGCGCGCGGGACACGTGTCGCCACCTGCCGGAGGAAGTGGAGGATGGCGCCACCGCAGCGATAAGTGCACGCGACGAAGAAAAGTGACGTGCGCGCAGAGCCGTGTGCGATGGAGTAGCACGAAGATTAATGTGTGGTCGATAGTACAGCGGTGAAGCTTGAGGAACGCCTTGAGGCAAAAAAGAGGAAAGACGCTCGTTCAACTTCGCTACCTTCAAGTCTTACGCGTTAGTGTGAGCTTCCTTCATTTTTTACAAGCTGCACACAGAAACGTTACCGGTTAAAACGGGGATGCAAAGCAAGGACATTTATCTGCCATGGGGTGCCAATGGCTTCTTGTGCAATAAGCGCGAAAGTGTAGAGCACGTTTTTCTGGATTATTCTGTGCCGCGTTTTTTGGGGATTTTCTCCAACAAACTTAAAAAAGGCCTTTCTTTAACATCCCATGGCTTTGGGTACTTACCTATCGTGCCTGAAACTGCATCGTATGATGTTTTTTTCTCCCGGGGCTGCACGGAATATGGAGGAGCCACATGAATGTTAGGAATGCGGATGTAGATGCGCGTTCAGTGTGTTCTTATTTCGTGGAAAAAGTTTGTAAAGTACCCGAAGTGTTCATTAAGCAAGTTTGTGATGATGACTTGCTGTCAGTAATGCATGAACTTACTGTGATTAAAGTGCACAAATTACTGCCAGCTGACAGTATGGCAGAGTTGGTTGAGGCAATCAACCACCCTGGTTGATATCTTCCCCCTTTTCTTTCTTTGTAAGTGTTCTGCCTTGGGCAAAGAAAAAAAGGAGAGCAAGCCGGTAGCGTAGTGGCTATCGGCCCAGACGCATATTCTGGAGGTCGTGGGTTTGAATCCGATCCGGCGGGCATTTCTTCACCCCTTTCTTTAAAAAAAAATCCTGCAGATATTCACAGAATTATCTCTGCTGATGCGTAGAATTCTTATGCCGCCTGTCTTGAGTGTGAGTTTTTTCCACCCAAATATTTGGTTTCTTCTCAATCCTGTCCGGCCAGTTACGCTATTATAACGGTTACACGTGAAACGTTCGCGATATCTACATTATTGTGAAAATGCAGGACGTTAAACGGTTCGCCATTTTCCGCAATTATTTTACATTTTTCTTATTTTTGGGGTTTTTTTAAACTTCGTTCAACCAATTATCTCCATTTACGCAATTATAACTATTAATGGTGGAACTTTCGCTAAATCTACATTATTGTGGAAAAGCCATGCGGTAAGCGTTTTGACGTTTTCCCTGTTTTTTATATTTTTGTTATTTATCAGTTTTTCAAAATTTTTCTCTACCAATTACCCCATTTACATTATTGAAACGATTACGTTCGCAACTTTGGTTAAATACGGAATATTGCGGAAATGCAGGGTATTACATGGTCCGCCATTTCCCGTAATTATTTTGTATTTTTCTTTTTTTGTAATTTTTCAAAATTTCGTTTAACCATTTGTCTCTATTTAAATAATTATAACGATTACAGGTGAAACAAAAAAATATACAGGGCAAAATTTGTGGCGGCCAAAACAACTGCAGCAGTGAAGCTAATCGTCGCGATGTGCTCTGACTGTGTTGTTTGACAATTTCCAAGATGTTAACTTCATGCATGCGCACTTGCGTCTATAGAACTGTTATTTATCCTTTAGGAAAAACATTAGTACTATTGTCCACAATCGCAGATTGCGGAAGTAAGACCCTTATTTTATTTAGTTTATCTTTGGAGTATTGTTTAATCGAGCTTCTGTTCGGTTCCGTGGAACAACACTTGGCATCCGACGTTATCGGTGGTGGCGCATTCTCGATATCTCAGGACACGGCATACCACGCTTCTCCATTGTAGTCGGCTGCAGAATGCGGGACATGAGCCAGCCAGCAGGGCCTAGTATCGTACCGTTCACTAGAAAAGGCGTATGCAGTGATTGAACGGCCGCCCCGTTATCGGAGGCGCTGAAACGTGAGGCGTTTCGCAAGCTGTCGGTGCGTGTGTCAACACCACGCCAACGAAATCTCGCCGGCGAGCCAGTGTCTGTCTGCACGCTGTCTGCCAACTCGCTCGAGGACCGATGTAGGTCGCAGAGAAAAATTGTGAATACGTTATAGAGAGCATTACTCATAAAAACATAACCAACAGCAAAACATCCTTCCCTGGATTAGAACCAAGCTTGCTGGAGAAGAAATACTCGTTATACAAATCTGACAACTAAACGTCATGTCGTACAGGCTGTTTATTTTTTGAGTTGCAGTATCACACCACCCGCCGCGGTGGCTCAGTGGCTAAGGCGCTGCGCTGCTGAGCACGAGGTCGCAGGTTCGATTCCCGGCCGCGGCGGCCGCTTTTCTGATGGAGGTGAAAAGCAAAAACGCCCGTGTGCACGAGATTTCGGCACACGTTAAAGAACCCCAGGTGGTCAAAATTAATCCGGAGCCCTCCACTACGGCGTGCCTCATCGCCTCCGTTGCGTCGGCGCGTGAAACCTACAATCAATCAAGCAGCATCACACCGCCTGAGGCGAGTATTTCTTCAACATAGCTTGTGTAGTAAACCTCCGCCAAGGCCCCAAAAATAGCTTCTCGCTCGCGAGTGCGCTCCTCCGGCATGAAGAGCGATAGCAATGTGTGGTTATGCTAATGACCACTCTGCTAATTCACCCTGCGAAAATAGTGCTTATTGTACCATGGTTTTACGCTTTGCAATAAAAATTCCGGTTGATTTTAATTGCTGAGTGTCTATGTTAACTCCGGTAATGCTTCTCCTGCCCTTAATTGACCTTATATTTTCAGCCGGCTGATCAGTTACGCAGGCATATGCAGCTTAATCCTGCAGTGAAGTCAGCGAAGCATCATATCTCCGATATACGGTTTGCATAAGCCCTACTTTGAAGTTGTTTTTACTTCAAAAACTTTACTAAGCTTAACCTCTGTACAAACTAAGAAAATGGAGCCACGTTGTTCACGGCGAAATTGCTGCTGCGGATCAGTTTTCAATTCCCGATGGACTTTTGACGATCCGTGCGCAATTCGACGACGGGCGTAGTTGGCGCAGATAAGCCAATCCGCAAGAATAAGGGTCTTAGGAAGCGTCGCAGGAGATGAGCGAGGAGGAAGCATATGATAGGACATATCTTTGGAACTGAATTTCTTTCTAAATAAATTCGCGAAAACGCACCCAGAGTGGTCGTAACATGACCAGCAGATTAAACACTTTATTCTTCACAAATAACCTAGCAATATTTAGCGATCATTTGTGTCAGTTTAGAGTTACACGAAGCTTTCATGAATTTCTGCGTTACTGATACATCAATCGTTTTATTGATCTGGCGGGTTTTGTTGGACGGCCAGCCAAGATTTGGTCACTGAGAAATAAATAATAAAGCTGTATTTCTCTCTGCCTTTGCGCTTTTTTGTTATGATTAGAGGGGTTGCGAATAGCAAATGTATTTAATTAAGCTTAAGTTGATCGGTTAGAACAAGCTTTTCAGAACATAAATTCGAAATATTTTAGCAAGTAAATGCATTGATAGTTCACTAGACGTCTTTGTTCTGACGCGCATCAGAACTGACCATTCGACACTATCGTTCGGCAGCACAACTAACCGTGACGTCATGGAAGAACATTCGAGCGGTAATCGCCTTTTTTGTGTATTACTTTATAAAGCCGCAAACCGCATATTACAAAAACAATTCCTTTCTTATTTGTACTCAACGGCTTTATATCAACATGGCCGGTGGTGTAGCCTTTAGGTTTTTTGGCAACCATCGTAGCAGACTTTCGCACACAGTTTTCCTGCTGGGGTCTGCCTTCTGTTGTCGAGTTCTTATCGGAACCGTACCTTTGTTGTAACACTTGTCTGAAAGCGGAAAAATATAAAAAACCTGGGTCATCTCTACAGCATGCAGTGTATAAGTGTATTCGAACATTGTAAGTCTCTCGCTTGTCACACGGCGCGCGCTGACTGGGCGACAGAGAAGCGCCAGTGGCAGGAGCTATCGCACTATGCTGAGGCGGTGACGCACTCTATGGCGTTGAAACGGATTTAAGCAATTAGCATGCCCCATCTGCCCCAGTTTGGAGTAGTGGTAGAGGTCGACGCGAGCGCAGTGCAGCGCCCGCACCTCGCCCTGGGGGTTGTGAAAAGGGAATATATTACAAAACCACATATCAACGCGCAGCGACTAGCGGTTACAGCGCTGCCCTAAAAAATTGAAAAAAGAAGCATAATTTTTCTAGTACTTAGGACAGTCAACACTTTGCACAACAAATGTCCGTGGTGGTGAAACAAGCTACTGCAAAATCAATCCCCAGAAAGTTCACAGGTCTCCACAGAGAGAGTTCAGAGACCAGCTGAAACTCAATACGGTACAATATTAATGCTCAGGATGTTGTTCCTGACCACTATGAAGCGCGGGGACCAGCGTAACCAGCGTAACCAGCAGCGGGACCAGCGTCGCCTAGAGCTGCCAACTCATTTTCTAAGTGACTCAGAAGGATCAACCGCACACGCCACAGCAGTGGAAATATCGCCCGTTGCGGTCGGCCGCGAAGACACGCGGCACCACGATTTCGCCAGAATACAAAAGCACCAGCACACATCAGGAAGTTCGCCAACACGACATTTGCACGTGTGTTCATTCTAAGTGTGGGGCCAAACAACCTGCTTAACACAGTCCAAAACGTTGCCGCTACACGACACTGAAACAAGGCATGTTCTATGTTTCAGTGTGCCCGCAGTGTGGGCACCGTGAGGAACGCACAACGCCGTATCTCCCCGGGGGGCTCGCCAGAAAGAGAATTCATTAAAAACTAGTTACAGCTGGGACCCGCTGTAGTTAGCTACTATGCGGCTCGACAGGGCACAGGATATACGCAATGTGCCACAGAGGAAAAGAAGTGAACATCACACAAGTTCCCAAAAAACAAGGTGCGCCGCACCGAAGGTTCCTTATAATAATGTCCGTGTCACGAGGTCTAGACGCGATAGTTCACGCGTGGGAGTCAACATAAAATCCACAACATTTCACACTCATCAGTTCTACTCAGTATTCATGTCTATGTCCGTAAAGAGAGGCATTTTCTGCGAGGCTGCCTAAACTGCGCCTAGGCTTCTAACATACAACTTCCTTCAGCACACGTGTCGCAACTTATTAATAAGGCACGATACACCATTGCACGGTGTCATTGGTGACCTTGATGAAGCGAGTCGACAAACGCGTGAGGAAAGATTCTTTACCCAGCGCCCGCAGGTGCTCTATGGCCATTTTCCGAACGCGCCACAACCGGGGATACATGGCACGCTGCGTTCATGCATGCAAGGCGGCTACACCTCGCTGGCGCCACACAACAAAGGCACCCACACACGGTAGAAAGGTGACGAATGGATCTTTCGATTTCGTGTGGGCTCCCAGCCTAAGCTCAAACATTCTGCTGAGTAAAACCCAGAATGTGGCGGCCACACGACACCCAAAAAGAGCATGCTGTAGAGACTCAGTGCGTCCGCATTGCGGGCACCGGGCACAGTGAACCACACCAAATGCTGCAAGGCAGTCACACGTCGGCAGGGCTCTTCAGCCACGCAGCCACCCGAAATCAGGAACGTCTGCAGGAAGCACCGCTGACGTTAACTGCTGCCAGCGGGCCTGGCGAGACTTCTGTTTTTGCCGATCATTCAAATGCCTGATAGCCAATTTCTCGTATATGTCAGTCGCAGATGAGGCTGTAATATCCAAATCTGGGTTGACCGACTGAAACCCTCTAAGTGCTTTAGCAACGTACCAATAGAAAGCCGGCGGCTGCATGGCTGCAGGTCCGGTAATGGGCTCATCATAAAACAACATGCGAGCAGTACCCACGAAGTAGCGAAGCAGAGTCTGCCCCGGGTACTCATCATCATCAACCAGTTCCCACACACCGTGTAACGCTAGAACACTTGATGACGTGTTCAGGCATGGCAAGCTAAAGCGCCCCATGCTGCGGGGCAGATGCAGAAGAGCTCTGGCGACTTACTCGGTCTAGCCAGCCCAGAAAATGGACCCGAAATTTGTGGCCAGCCGACTGGTTATGTCACGAGGTGGCCGAGCCACTCTTGCCACGTAAAATAACGCCGCTGACACGCACGACTTAATGATATACCTCCTCTCAGGGAGAGACAGCTTGAAAAATGACGCTATGCCTATGCGTTTGTCAGCCGTGTCTATCAAACGTTTTCACGTCCCACGAGCAACTTCTCCAGAGCCATGGAAGACTACGCCTACCACAAGGACTTTCATCACCCACTGTACATCTCCAGCAAGGTCACTGGCAAGCGACCCAAATCGTAGCGCTCTGCTTTTGCACTTATTCCGCTGGGATCCGGACTGCTCACCATACTACAAAAAAGCCGTATAAACGCTCGGTAGCTGTTCTTATCCCGGGGAAAAAGGGACACATAGTCCGCATATGCAGAGACCTTGATCTGGCCTTGACCGGGCCGCGGGAAACCATGGATGGATGGGCACGCTGACACGCGACACAGAAGGGGTCCAAGCATAGGGCAAAGAGCGAGGGGGATCAGGGACAATCCTGCCTGATCCCGCGCGTTACTGTGAAGCGCTCACTGAGGCGGTCATTAACAGGCAGCCGGGCAGTTTCGTTTGAGTAAGCTAGCCGATGGCAAGATATACAGTCGAACACGGATATTTCGAACTCCAAGGGGATCGTGAAAGAATTCGATATATCGATAATTCGATATATAAAATAGGCCTATCTGAAGATTATCTGACAACTCCGCACATCACTGAGAGTTTTCTGAAGTCGTGGAAAACGGTAACTTACCGCTTTGGCCGTCAACGCACGGAAAATTCGAACCGCAGCATGATGACTACCGCACTTTATTTATCGTTGAAATGTCTTTGAGCTTCGCTTGTTTTTCTTCTGCGTCGTAAAGTTCGCCAAATTGTCTTCAAGATTACAAACACGCACAAATGAGAAAATCAACGCTGTACACTGTGCCACAACCGAGGCGAATAACGCTGTCGTAACCTCGGCTGCAGTAGGCGGTTGGGAACGTTGTCAGGCACTGAGTGCCGTTATCTTCAGTATCCGAACCGAACACCTCCCCCATCTGGAGGCGTGCAACGAAGTCGCTTTGCACCCGACACGCTCCGGAATAGCCGGGGCGGGTTGTGCTGCATTCGTCTTTACGTCAACGTTGATGGGTGCATCGCCCTCACAACTACTGCGAGGAATTCCAAACGCCTTTTCAACCAACATCTTTTCAGCATCCTGCACCCGACAAATTCCCGTCTTCGTTGCTCCGAATTGAATGCCTTGTACAAAACAAACATACAACGCCGCATCGGTCCCCCTGCACGAGCCACCAAACAGCTCAATCACATAAAAAGAGTGCCTCCGGTCAATTTCTTTTGCTCCTTTATGTCCTTTCGCCCCAACCACTATCCGCGTTCTAGCTATCATGGAGCTGCCCCTCGTGCTAGCGTGAAAACATCTGTTGAAGGCCATCGAAGCGACATAATGCCGCGGACGCCGCATCTGTCTCACCAAGCCAGGCAGCGCCTGCGATGAGTCAGCATTATCATCAACTCCACCCCATCAGAGGACGCAAACTTTCAGGGGAACCTTCGGCGCGGAATTCGATATATCGAATTTGCCCGTGATCAGGAGTTCGATACACGCGCACAACAGCCCTATACTTTTGCATGGGATTTTCAAGGGGATGTGTGCACTGTTCGATATAGACAATAATTCGATATATCCGTGTTCGATATATCCGTGTTCAACTGTATACTCTCACGAGAAACCGTAGAGACCTAAGACACCCAGCATGTACCGGTGCTCCACTCTATCGAAAGCTTTCGCCTGCGCGGCCGATCTGAATCAACCGGAAATGTCGGTTTTCGACGCGTAGTCAAATAGGTCGCCGGTCAGGGCTTAGGATGGAAAAATTGGCTGGCCCGGCACGCTGCATGTTTGCGCGCTGCTTGGAATGTATGGGAGTACATGGCTCATTTGGCGGGCTAGAATGGGAGCGGCAATCTTATAATCAGTGTCGAGGAGCGTGATTGGCCTGTATGCACCTGGGTCAGAAGGGCTCCCTCCCGGCTTCGCTATCAGTACGACAGGACCCTCGTGAAATGATTCCGGCCGCTCTCCATGAAGAAGAAAGCCGTTCACAATGGCGAGAAGTGTGCCCACACGAACGAAAAAAAAGGTCTTGTAGAACCTTGCACGGATGCCGTCAGGGCCTGCCACTGATGCGCGTTTAGGCGTCTGGCGCAGTGCTACACCTCCTCTGACGAAACCGGAGCACAAAGCCTACTCGCCATGTCATGGGGTACCTCGGGCGGCGCTCCACAAAATATCGCTTGGCGTTCCTCAAAGAATTCATGGCGCAACGTATTCTCTGAGGTAAGGAAGGGAGAAAAATGTGCCGTGAACACCTCCCAAATGTCGTCGCTATTAGCACTTTTTGAGCCGTCCGGTAACATAACCTCGGGCACTTCAGCCAATCCTGGTCCGTCAAGCGAGCCTGCTTTGACGTACCGTAACACGGATGGGTCTGAAACCGGCCGGCCTGAAAACTGGGCACAACTAGCAGCGCGAGAGGACTGCCGTAACAGGTGCTCATATCGCGTCCTTAGTATATTGACGTAGTCACACATGGTGAAGGTTAAAGAACCACCCTTTCTGATGATCCGAAGCCTCCACAGAGTATCGTTGACCGCGGCCGTGATGCGGCGTTTACGCGCTCTCCCCTCCCGGAACATCAACTCGCGTCATCAGGACTTTACCTCATCCCACGGTAGTGGGTTCGTCGAGACGCGATGCGGTAGACGCAGCGCATCCCTTAACGCGGCTATACTGACCTCATCTGTCAGCAAACTCTCGTCCCTCCGCCACATCTGGTGACGTGGAATACAGTCGCGAAGACTGGCTTGTGATCGGAGATACACGGAGTGCCCGCAGAAAAGGGAGAACGTCACAGCGCTCAAGATCATGGCTGAGCTCCGGCGGAAAGTAGAACATATCCAACCGGGTGCCCGACCGACCCCTCGCCCACGTGGCGGCAAACATTTCACCATGCAGCTGCCGCCACGCGTCGCGGAGTTGGAACTGGCTTACAAGGTCATTTAGTGCCCGCGCGCCGACATAAGGTTTACCCTGTCCAGGACCGCACCAATCTCGCAGGGGATCGAGAACACAGTTAATGGGGGGATAGAACAGACCCTGGAGGAATTCCCTTGTCCCAAGAGTAATTGGATCAGAGGAGACATCCCCAACCTTTATGACAGCTTGGCGGTCAGAGAGGAAATCGGCAATGTAGTTGTACGTCCTCTCTCCGCCGCTTGTTCTTGCAAGGTTATTGAGGATTGCGTTGTGCGCAACGTTATCAAACGCCGCCCTAAGTTCGAGGGTCAGTATGGCCCGGGGGCAGTGTCTCGTGGCCGGAACGAGTATGTCCTCATTGATTTGAATCAGGATGTATTGGGTGCTCGTCGAGCCCGAGCCTTTATGGGCAAGGCTTGAGGGCGCCGACGAATCTGCCCTAGGAGGTGCTGCCATCTGGATGCAGCTGCACAGAATAAACGCGCATTTCATTGAAGAAGCCGCCGGACGTCTCGTTTCATTTAGAATGAATTAATAAGATTTGTTTTTGCCCATGAAAATTTCATTTTGTTAGGCAAGCGCAGGAAGAAGGCGACAGGAACCATGACAGATGACGATGTGGATTTTAATGTGTGGCAGTCATCTTGAGGCGAGCATGGCTGTGTCACAGCGTATACCTCATTTTCCTAGCGAATGGGTGAGCATGGCAGCATGCACCATAGCCTGCTCCTTCTTCTCGTGACAATATATATATGCTCTGGTAGAAGTTTGGGGCAGTATATTATCGTGTTCCCCCTCATGCATGTATCTCTTCAGTGCGCTACTACGAAAAGCGAAACATTTCAACGAAGTCGAAACTGAAACAATGCCTACTGTCTCTGCTGTGTCATTCGATTTTAAAATGTTTGCCTAAGAAGGTTTGTGTCTTTTTAAAATCAGTGACTCTCCACTCTGTGAAGAAACATGACCAGATCGGCGCAGTACAACGAGTGCACGAAGCAAAAGATGTCTGATTGCAATTCGCGATTGAGCATGCTTCCCGGTTTCTGAATGAAACTTGGAAGGACCCAAAGTTTGATTCAAGGGGCTGTCCGTCATAAGGTTGTCCGTTGGTTCCTTTTCACGTCGTAGACATTGTAGTGACATCAACATCATCCGTCTTTAGCGCCACTGTCTTCATCATCAGATCCTTCCGTGATAACAATCAGCGGTGCGTGGCCCCCTGCATCAGCAGCAGTCTCACGAGAGAGATTGAACACGAAGGTGTGCCTGGGCAGTCGCTTGCCTTCGCCGGTCCCACTTGACGCCGATCTTACGCACCTTCAATAAATGTAGGAGGCCACAGCTCACCGAGTCCATGCCCCTTCCTACAACATCTTACTGTCTGTGCAACACACCAACCCAAACCACTCTACCACGAGGGACAGCATTCTGGTTGCATCGGGACGGGAGACACATACAGTGAAATCCCACTCCAAATGAGGGAATATGTAAACAGTGAATCCATGAAGCCTGCGTGCTCGTGCACACCCCCTCCTCCCTATGCACACATATAATTGCAAGGGTGAGATGTATCACGTGGCGGGCAGTAAGTTCGTCTTGTTATTATTACCCAAAATGAGACGATTTGGTACCGGGCCGTAACATTTGTGGGCTAAACGCTCCATTAAAGAGCGCTTTGCTAGTGCCACAAAGTTATATGTCATTACGCATACATAACTTCCTGTAGGTTCGCATTCCTTAATGCTCTACTCCATCTTACCTAACTTTGTTTACTCTCTATTTACTCTTCATCGGAGGGGAAATTACATACCGTCATGCCTGGCGCATGTAATGAAACCGGTCATCTGTAGGAGCGATTAAGTGGCCACTGCACATCATAATGAGTTTGTACAAATTATGGTGCAGTAACACTTGGTCTTAAATATGTTATCTTTGTGTACTAACTCATTTTTGTGCGTACCAACATGATGCATTTTGCACGTTATTTCTTTCTCGTTTGTTGGGGTCGTATTTTTCATCGAGCGGCCGTGGCCAGGTGCAGTCATGGACAAATGAACTGCGAACACGAAAATATGAAGTTATTTAAAGCTTATACGCATATACGTATGCAATCAACGGCTCGTGTCTATCGTCAGAGGCGGTCCCTACACGTTTCAACGCGTTTTGTTCAGCTTCTAGGTCGTAGGGCAGAAAACAGAGCACGCAAATGGTGTAAAGGGGAGAACTCAGGATTTAAGCAACTGCGTGACGACACAGGGAGGGTAAGAGGAAGTGGGAGGGACGCAAAGGAAGATAGTGGAGTGAGGGGATTGAACTCTATAAAAAATGACTGTGGAGAGCTTCGTGGAACAATACCAGTGAAGAGGGAAAGGAAATAAAGCAAAAAAAATAAAAATTGGAAAAGTCGTCGTTGTTGCTATTACTCCCTTCGTAGCACATGGCCACTTGTGGCATTGGCCCGCAGTTGGGCGCTTTGACGAGCTAACAGGTGCCATGGTCGCGGAAACCCCGATTCTAGGGAGGCTGTGGCGTGTCCCAGTCTGCTTGCTGACGTAATTCACACACTAAGACGAACAAATGAAGGATAAGAAACTGACGCAAACACGTTATCGAAGAAAAGAAGCAGGCCGAACAAATCTGTGCCAAAAGACAAAGAAACAGAAGCGAGTAAAAGGTCGGATGTACAATGCATCAGTAAAGTTGTTAATACGTATCACCAGTCTTTTGACCTTGAAAGCACATAAGCAGACTTGAGTGCCCCGAGGAAACTTTGTATCGAAAAGTGGAGGGTTTCGATAACGTAATACGAACAGCAGCTGTTTTGAGTGGGGCTCGCTACCATCACCCGCTTTCTCTTTTTCCCAGTCGGCCATAGTCATGCGATTGCATTGTCTGTCACCGACGGCAGAAACTGCTTCTTAGGACGAACAATTCCAAACAAAAAGCTCATCTGAACGCCTAGAATAAAAAAAATAATTGAAATTGCAGTAGTGAAATACAGATTAATAAATTCAAAGTGCGATAAAATAAACTAGTTAGATTTGCTTGCCCCCACTAGCCAATGCTGCAACAGTGAAGCGAGACAACCCACTGAAAGTTGCGCCACACCCTTGTCGCCCATCATTGGACCGCGCTGCCCTGGAGCGGTTAAATCATTTCAATTATCAGTAAAGCCACGAATCACATTTTTAAAGGGTTTTAACCCCGCCTCAAAATATTATCATGAATTTATTATTATTACCGCAGCTCCGCCTTGCCCCACTTTCGCTCAAACTCGGGTCTTCTGGAATAGAACCCCTGATTTGTTTATTCATGCGTTCTGTTGGCAGCGTCCGGCCGATCCCAGCTCTCTTATCTATTTTAGTAGTGGAGTGCGCGTTTCCGTCTAATCGCCAACGTTCTAGGTCTTATTCGATAGATCTCGAAGGCGTTAACGTCATAAGATAAATGCTCGCAAGGCAAACACGGCGGCAATCGTTTCTTCGACCGTAATCTATGGACGTCATGATGCTGACTGCTTCCTCGACGTTTGTGTTTTATTAAGTTCATTTAGGAGCCGAAGTTCGCCCCAATAAGCTTTATTTCTCGAAGAACCTGCATCGTCCTTGCTTCGTGACAATAATGTTCCATTCCCTTCGACTTTCTCCAATTTTTCATAAGGTGTTCACCAATAAAGAAATAAATAATATCAAGGGCTGCTGCAAAAATTTTACCAATTTCTCAAAACAAAGAATTTTAGGGTTCGGTCCAAAGGCCTTTGTTTTGTTGGAATTCTGGCGCAGCTTTTTCTTACAAAATGTTGATGTAACTAGATACTCTTTAAATCGCCGTGAGATGTAATTTATCACATTGCTAAATTTGCTTGCGAAAGAGTCAGTACTGATTATGTTTTACTATAACAAAATTGCTTATCAATGCTGATAATACTGCCATTAATCAACCTTAGTACAATTCATAGGGCTAAAGACAGATTGATTTTCAAATTACGAATAGGATCAACCAAGTAATCTGGTAAGGTACCCTTCTACACCGCTATGTAGCAAAAGAAACATTCAGTAAAGATGACAGACCATCTTGCTTTTTCGATTTGAGCTGTTAAACGAGCTTGAATATCATCGAGGTGTGCTTAGCGACTTATCGCAATCTGAACGAAACTATGAGGCCGCTGTAAAGACACACAAATGAAGGAAGTTTCCCATTACGAACAACTCGTACTCAATAGAAAAGCTATGATGACCGTGCGATTGCGTACTGAGAACTAGTCATAAATACAGCCATGGGAACTTCGGAAAAAATTACAATATATCTTTGCGAAATACAGAATGAAGATTGTGAGAAGAGATAAAGATAACAGTAGAATAAAATCAATTTTATTTTCACGCCAAAGAACACCGTTAACTACTGTCAAGCTGGAAACAAAATAGAGAAAAGTCTTCAAGGAAAACATTCATATGATATCAGCGCCAAGGTGCTACCGGTGACATCATTTTTGTCCATTGAAAAGTCCTGAAATATAAATAAAAACAAGAATTAGGTGTGCTCGTCGTTTCAAATGTAACCCAAGCTAGCACAAGCAGGCAAGTGAATCGACTCCGAGTGGGAGTTAGACAGCCTATAAAATACCATGCAAAGCCAGGCCTTCTCGTTGCCATAGTTTTTTTTCAGATAATATGCATTTGTCTGTATTTCAGTTTGATTTAAAGAGACAGTGCAGTGACATTGCCATGAATTTATTTATGACTGAATCGTTCCGTTCAAAGAATGTAATTGTTGTTCAAACTTAGCGTTAGCTGCTAGGCAAATTTCTGTGAGGCTCCGGAAAAAGAACAGCAGTTTCCATTTTTCAACCCCTCTATAAAACAATTGTAGCGATGACGAGAATCTAATCGCACGTCTATTCTTGTCAACAAACCGAGGGCAGGGAGGAAGCTAAAAAAATGTGTGCCTTTTTAATGAGCAGCATCGAGTGCCAGGTAATTAGAGGCACAGCGCTGCTCTTTCCAAGAGAGGGTAGCACATTGTTAGCGGGAATCTGCAAAGGTGGCCTGTGGTAACGTCGTTATGACGAAGTGTTAAGTCGATAATCAATCGTACTTCGTACTAATATACTTGACGATGGATCCTGTAGGACAGGAACCCCACAAAACTCCGGCACCTCTATTCCTTAATACGCTGCGAGAATCAGCGGGCTGTTAAAATATAATTAAAGGCTAGCGATACACCCAGCTGATCATTTTCTTGCTTGTAGTGCTAATGGAAATGTAACAGTTAAATACAGCAGAAATCTTTTTCGCTCCGAAAATACATCACCAGGATTACCTATGTTCTTTCGTTCATGTTAGGTACAGAGGTAACGGACTGTTTCAGTGTTATTGATGTTCAAGCAGAGTGTTCTTCTTCCTTAGATGCTTGCATATGCCCCAGTCAACTGTCACTACGGACGTCACAACAACATCGACGAGGATCAAGGAAGGAACACTATATGCGCAAAAAGAGTGCCAGAAAGCTGGTAAACCGCTCAACACCAACGTGATAAAGTGTATGTGTCCTTTCACGCTCATCTGAGATTCTGAGAATGCGTTAGCCAGCAGTGAATACCAGCGCCGTCTCGAAGATCCCTCATGGAACACACGTTTAGCCTGATTGGCCAGTATGGCTCTCTTATGCAGGGTTCAAGCACAAGTGCGGTGGCGTCTAGTGGTCTAATCCCCGCACCATTTATAAAAATAATCGTATGCCACTTACGAATATGCTGCATAATTATGCTACATAAGCAATGTGAATATAAGGGAGCAATGATTGTCATAACAAAAACGTTTGGGGCGTAATAAAAACCTTAACAATCAGCGTTTAAAAAGGAACTCATATGTACTGTTGAAGTTGCGGATTTTAAAGCCAGGTACATGTGCTGCCATAATATAAAAAAAGTGTACTTACTAGTCTCGTCCGTTGCGGCATCGAAAGCAACGTTGTTAATAGTGTCGGAACTACCCCTGAAATATAAGAAAGAAAGTATTAGGCAAGCCTTGGTGTTTTTAAATTTTGCACAAGCAACACCGCGTAATTTTTTTAATGCAGCTGGACCTCCTCGAGATGGAGGTCAAGAAGTCTATACGTACAAATAGGGTGCAGCTTAACCGACTATACAGAAGCTGTAAATTACGTATTGGGGATCCACTACGACTACTTTAAAGCAGTGTCCTTTGTTTCTTACGCCAGAGCATTACTCACACACCCATTGGTTCAGCTGGGAGTAAATGTGCCATACGGAGATCCGCTGAACAACAATGTGAAGGTGGAAACCTACCGTACAATTTATCATTGGCTGGGAACGATGGTATGCTGCGGCCTAACGTCCAGATTGCCTTTGACACGTCATTTGGCTAAGAAAAAAGTCATGCATGCACGGCCTGAGGCAACAGTACGGTTAAATACCTGGCACAAGCTACAAACGCAGTAACAGAAACAAAGGAACCTTGGATATCATCGTTCACGTCCACATCGTTTAGTGCGCAGCCGAACGTGGGCACCTGCTGCCGTTGAATACCGAGAAGTGGCGGGGGGAAGGGGGGGGGGTGGGGGGGGGGGTTGGGGGGTGATGTGGTGGCTAAGTGTGGAAGCCAGTGACCACTACAAAAGAACATTCCCCAGCGAAGCCGCTAAATGAGAACGGCGCAATGAGCTGCAGCACAACGGTGCAACAACAGACTCACAAGTCGGCCATGACAAGGAAGGCCTAACTTGATGAAGGCTGTACAATGGCATCCGACAAGACGTTCACTACTCCCCCCCCCCACCCCCCCCAAAAGTCTAAATATGGCCGGCTTGTTGTCTTGTATGCCTCGTGACAGCATAGACTCAACATAAATTCGACCGCACAACACTAAAGAGTACCCCAAACTCCAGAACGTGGCGACACTGCACTCATTAACATCATTCTTCGGCATGAATTTGAGATAGCTGATGTGCACGCATTCTGATTAAGGGAAATATTATGTGTGCCCGAAGTTAGTTTTTTAAACTATAAGCTCAGGGATGGTCATATTTTCGTTTGAGTTCTGTTATGTGTGACCTTTCAGAAAGGGTAACATTGCGTTATTTTATGTCACTTGAAAAAAATTCGAGAGCGGAGTAGGCACAACAATATTTTATTTATTTTGTTTATTTAGTTAGAAATATTGCCAATTTTGTAAGAGACCATAGCAGGAGGGCTAACAAAAGTACACTGAAGTGGAAAAGAAAAAAAAGACTTACGCCCGTGTTAGTCGCCTTCTTAGCACGATGACGGTGACCACTGCAGCGATTACTACAACAGCCAACACAACCAGTACGGCAGTCGCAATCGTAGCTGGGCTGCTTGCACCTGAAAATATGTGATAATCAGGTGTTTATTATGTAAGATCAGTCGGCTGAGAGTACCGTGCACGCAACTTTACGCTTAACTGGGGTCAATACTCATTGCCACGCGTTCTGCAGCGATATCGCAGGAGCACCACATTTGTCAATACGGCTGCTGGAACGCTCATCGGCTAAATATAGTTCTCGTAGCGACGCATTATCTTTGATTGAGGCCCTCGTTAAAACAGGAGCAATGGAATTATGGTAGCCTATACCTGAAGCTATGCAGCGTGACGGCCAAGGAAAGGTCCCGTTTACGCTTTCATAATAGCCACTGAGAATCGACAGACAACATTAATCTTTAAATGGTCTTTAATAAGCGACTAATAGAAAAAAACCTTTTGGTTGCGCATGGTTAAGCAGAATGCCATTTTCTTCTCTCCGCTGAGAATCCCTGCATAGTCAGCTTTGCATATACTGCTGTTATATTTGCAGTTATCAAACGCCTTCCCTTCGTAGACAACACGAAAACATCTAATTCAATTCAGCCTCGTATCAGCTCTAAAAAAGACGCTCTTGAGGCCAGAAAAAAATTAGAAAATATTAGTTAGGAACAGGAAAGAGGAAGGAGTTTCTAAAACGGCGTTTCAGGGTCCTTTTTAAACAATAAATACGCCAAGGACGGGCAAAGTGCAGTGTGTTTCCGAGCAAAATAAAGGTCAACGAGGGTTACGAGACCAGGATGCCGGCTCAGTCTTTTTTTAGAGTCGGCAACGACGTTGCTCTGACAACTGCGACAGATCAGCAATGCCAGACTTGCTATTGGCCGAACGGGGCCCTTCTGTTTTCCAGTCCTGACCGAAACTGTCCGCTTTCAAGTTACCCCTGGGAGCCTCAGGAGCAAGCACAAGTGGTTATGGCTGCTTTACCAAGAACTGGCGGCTTCCGCATGCAACTAAAATCACTTCATGTTCTGTGGATGAAAATATTTTGCGTAGCTGCAAGGTCATTCACTAATTCGTTACCTTGGCTTTGGTGAGCCTCGGCTTCCGGCTTGCTCTTCACAAACAGCTCGCAGCGGCGACCTCCGTAAGCTTTTGGACAGTCGCAAAATAGGCTGGGGTTGCGCGGCGTCCACGTGCAGGCGCCACCATTGAGGCAGAAGTGGCGGGGACATTCTGGGCACCGAACAAAACCGAGGTGGGAATGTACACATGACAGTGGCTAGTCTATGGCGAGTTGGTACCCTAACATTTCATTAAAACACCGACGACACACTGCCATTGTGCTGAGACTGTACATAATGCGCTGTTGTCCTGCATGCATTTTATGAAAGTGCACGTTTTATATGCATCTATAAATCGGCGAAACAAATATATTTTGCCATACCCAACGAGTAAAGTGAAAATTAATGAGAACTGATACCGGCGCCGATCGTTCATGGGGTGGAAATACCGCGCTTGTTCTTGCTCCTAAAACTGACTCCGCAACACTTCTGATCAACATTTTCACTCTTTTGTTCGCGTCTGGAAGCATTGTGGAAGCTTAGTCATCGTTAGTACGGAGCGGTATTGCGTGATTTCCTCACCGTCACAAATCGCGAAACATTTCGTTTCGAAACCTTCAGCAGAAAGCTTTCGTTTCTACCTTGCTTTTTTGGCTTCTTTTAAAGTGGCTATCGAGTGCGTTTATTTCAAGAACTGATAAAAAATCGGCCGATAGCCAATACACGGATGTAGTGACGTAGTTCCAGCGGTAGAAGAATGCCAACACCGGCAAAGAAAGGATCTTTTTTTGAGCAAGTTTCCAAGTTATCTAAAGGGCATAGAGCAGAAAGTGTTGGCTGAGGTACTTTGTGACCTCGTAATATAAGTACTGGATGTGTTGACTGCGTTCTGAAGGCATTTAGGGTTTTAAAAACAAGTTATAGAAAATGTTGCAGGGTCTCTTTAGTAGCGATCGCCTGAAAAATACTCTATTTGTCTTGTTTATTCATTCGTTTTATTATTTCGTGGAAATAATCTCGGTGGGGCTCAGTGAAAAGCAGTAGTCTATTAGCGTCAGTTTCTTGGGCACCAACTCGCTGTATACGAGCATGGTCATGCTCATCATTGGAGAACCTAGGACGCAAACCAGGGAAGAAATTTGAGACAGTTGTCCAGCGAAATATTTTTTTAAAATAATGCGCTCTCGCTGCACGTTAGTAGACAATGCGAAGAAGAAGAAGAAATACATTTTTTTGGGAGCACAGTTAGTTGACGATGGTGGCCGTAGCTTTGGCGGAGATTGCGGCTGCCCGGAAGACCTGTGAAGTTTGAGCCTACTGGTCTGGGCAGGGCAACGCTTCCTCCTACTGCTCAAATGGGGGTATTGTTGGATAGGGGTGTCTCGGTCATCCCTACATAATGTGCTGAAGCGTGCCGAGGGACTGGCAGGTTGTACAGTTAGGTGAAGGGTACACGGCTGGATGAGTTAGATGTAATTTCATTGTACGTGATCATCCGGTCTCTGGAGGATCTGGTGCCATGGTAGGAGAACGAGCTGGGCCCGGCTCGGATGGTCAGTTCTCAAGACATACTGTGGGCAACTGCATTCCCCTCCAGGCCCGGGTTCGCTGGAGCCCGGATGGTTTATACGGGGGACGTCGGGGCGCTTGTTGGAGAATTTTAAGTTCTTGAAGAGAAATAAAGCCGGAGGCGAAATTTTGAACTGTGGTTTTAGAATCGGTGATGACTGTGCAGGGGGCCGGCTTTTGCGTTAGCGCTAATGCGATGAAGTGGTAGGCATTGACGCGGTGAATTTTCTACAGATTTACAGCCACGTCTAACCTAAAAGAGGTCGCCATAACCGCATCACGTGCAATGGCTAGAGCTCAGCTGCCACCGCTATTTTGACAGCAGGTTTCGTGGTTGTTGGGCAGTGATGCCACTATGGTGGTTGGTGGAGCTCTTCCTCCCTACTGAGTAACCACACGATATGTAATAAGTCAGTTTGTGTATCTGTGTGGTTTCCATATATATCGTCTGTGCAAGTGCACATCCAAAGTTTTCTCTGGGTTTGACGTTTTCTCTTTTAAATGCGGAGCATTTCTTAGGCTCGCCTGGTCCACCGTCGTTGATGGCGGCGCCATCCACACGCTCACTGTGCATGCGCAACTCTTCTCCTTACACCCACAGCTCCGCGATACTACACTATAAAAAAAGAAATAGTTAGCGGCGCCCGGTTTCTATCCCACGACTCTCTGGCCGCAACGGGAGGTACGCGGTGCTCTTCCCACTACGCTACAAATCCGGGACAGGAGCAAGTGCTACGAACGCGCCTTATGTCCTTGACTCATTCAAACTACGTCAAGAAGCTACTTATACAACGAAGGCACGCGAAGCTGAACGTCAACGGAAACGACGAACTGAAAACTTTAGAGGGGGATGCTGAATTTCCCGTGGGAAAGCTGTGGCGGGAAGCGCCACGCGCCTTGCAGCTCAACCAGCCCCGTCCGCAGCGCCTCTGATGCTTATTGTGGCAGGATGCCTCTAGGGATTGGCCAACCAAAGAATCCATCACGAGATAGGTTCGCGTTCAACCACCGTCGTCATCTTCCCGTAGGGGAACCGCCGAAGAAGAAGAAGAACGAGAAGACAAGGCTGCGAAGAGGAGGAAGTGTTCATTGCTTTCAGCCGGTGCACCAATGTCAACAACCTTTACCTCACCAAAGCTGACAGAGACTACCGATTCTACCACAGAGACAACATCGACAAGAACATCATGCACGAGTTTCAGCGCCTCGAGAACCACCGCCTACTCACCGTAACACAACAGCACTTGCGTTCCTTTGCCACCGGTGTGGACCCGGACGCGGAATTCCCTCTGGCGCTAGTAAAAACCAGATCACTCAACATAACGGCAACACAATGGAACCACACGGAACCGCCACGATGCTTCGCATCCTCATCAGGGTTCCCCACGGGAAGATGGTGTAATTTTTTTGGCTGTTTTATTTTGCCACGCAAGTGACGATTGCCCTGTGGTTACTTTTAAAACCACCCATGGCTCCTAGACGACCCTAGTTGGATACTTAGCCAGTATCAAATCAGCTAGCGTTAGCCAAATCTTTGCAGGACCATTGACGCGCCGGGGATGCCAGCGGCGATATGCGTTTGCTGTTGTTGTTTTCGCTTTTACTTTCACTTCACTCTGACACTCTGACATTTTACGGAGAGTTTTTACGCACGTATACCCTGCAATCTCGGATCCTAGTTATAGGCGGCTTTTTGTAACAAAGCTGGGGCGTCCCCCGCCAGCTTTACCACTAGCACTGTGGACTACTGTGTACCGGGCTGTGCCGATGCGCCCGCTTGCTGGGCGTCCAGTTTTAATTCTAGTTATTTCGCTGGGCGCCTTCAAAGCCAAGAAAAAAATAACTCGACTTGTTTGGGTAGGTTCGCTCGGAGTATGTGCTTCTCAGCTGTTTAAAAACCGAAACGTTTTGAAATTATGAATGCCTCTGCAAGCACCAGAGCCGCTAGCATTCGCCTATAACTCGGCAACTGCGGTTGCTACCAACTACGCTACGTTTTTCTAACGTGGCGTTTGTCCATTCGTACATAGATGTTATTTTATTGCGAAGACATTAGGTCGCGATGTTTTGCTGTTCCCCCAAATAAACGTTCCACCACACTTTAAGGGTGCTGGTCTCAGAAATAAAACCATAAAGCAAAGCTAACGCTGAGCTTTATGACTGAATACGAACCAGTGCCACCACTCAAAGCGGAAGTTTACATTGTAAAGTGGGTGTTCTAATAAGGCAAGGTGAACAAAATAAATTCCAGATACATCATGGCTTAAAAAGCGGAGAAGTTGAAAAATGTTCGTATATGAAAACGAGATATCAAGAGTGCTTCGCTACGTACTTCCACACATGGCCTCATCTGAGCCGCCTTCGCAGTCTTCGTGGCCATCGCAGAGCATGGAGCGTGGAAGACAAGCTCTGGGTGAGCGGCTTGCACAGAAAAATTCTTCTTTGTTGCACATATCCGCCTTTCCTGCAGTGATAGGGCAGAAATCATTCGCTTAATCATGGTACTATAATTTGCAATAGAATTTTCATTCTTCGGGAAAGCTCAAAAGGAAGGCTTCAAAAATGTTTTTTTGCAATGATTCAACACATTCTTGACCCAAGTTACAAAAACAGCTCTTATGAAGCGGTCGCTGTTCAGAAATAGCAGCCGAAGTTTGGAATTCAGTGTTCTAAAATAAGCAAACCAGACATGTACCAATGCGGAAGCCCTGTATGTTTCATATATTGCGAAAAATGAGCGTTGATGTCATCGTCCTCGGCGTCAGCATGAAAGGCACTAAAAGGCCGGAGCCCACAGCGGGGCAAAATGCGCAATGAAGCAGTGCGGTGGTGCTCTGGCACCATTGATCGGCTGTCGCACCTGCGATCCCAGGCAGCGTTAAGGGTATCTGAGAAGGATTTTTACGTCATTTAGATGAGCACGCGCACGTAACTCCTACGTCTACTTCTACCACGTGAAACAAGACGCGCTTAATATAATAAGAATTGAACCAACGTGTACGCCGCGTTGAAGCGGTGAAGCTGTAGCAATGAATCGGGACGCATTTGAATTCTGCCATTACCCGAACGGGGCGTATTTCGCGCAAGCTATTGCGAAGGAGAAATTCTGAAAGAGACAGTGAAGTGATTTGTAAGTTAAACGGGTCTACTAGCGCAAATTGGAGCCTAAAGTCTCTAGGCCCTGTTTCGAACACTCTCGCTGCCTTTACGCGACTTTATTCAGCAGAAAAATCATTTATAAATGCCGTCCTTCTCCCTGCGTCCTCCTTGCCGATTTCCTATGATGTTTCGAATGACGTCAAAACAAGATAGCTTGGCTTGACTGCTCTACTGCACGGCTCGCCGAACCTCTGACAGAATCAGTCGCCCAGCGTTTAGTCGGCCAGAGACCGGCGGGTCGTCGCAATTAGGTTTTCGCTTAGGTGAAATTAAGCCACGACACGTTTGTGCTAGGAAGACTGTGCCTTTAGTATATTAGTTTTTAGATTTTATCAAGCTCTAAATCCAATTCGCACCCCACAAGCGCACATGCGACGCTTCACGGTCTGGCATGCTTGTGGAAATATCTAAGGCCAATTGAAGGAGACAGAAGAGTCAGCGAAGTTAGTATAAGTACTATGGAATTAAAAGCAACAGAAACTTTTATTGCTGAGCGTACTACAAGGGTATGTAAAACACTTTTGGGGTTGGGTGAACTAGCGCAACGGTCATTAGCACGACCACACATCTGCGACCGCTTTTTCGTCTAAAGAATGCAGTCGCTAGACATGAGATATTGTGGAAATTATGCCGTATCCGATCATGCATACGGCAGAATTGCATCAAAAGAAAAAGTCATCTAAGCTGCTTGAAATGGTAAAACTAAACAAAAATCTAAACCGGCTATACATAATGTACTCATATTACCTGTCTTGGCATCAATGCTTATGGCTGAGTGGTCTGGAGCACTAGGCATATTCTTTTTCAAGTCGCAAATCCGAATCTCCGATAGCGCAAGTTTTTCTTTTTTGGATGCAGATTTATTTTTTTTTTGGGCAATGTTGTCTATTCCGAATGCAGCATTTTTGCGCAGTAACGTTGATTGGTCCACGAGCGATTTCGCAGAACTCATGCACACTCACACTTACGCGCTGGCGAGTTCTTGTTGACATAGGTTTGCCATAAGCATTGACTGCTTGCGGGCACGGTACCTAATCAGCCGACCCTTCACCTAGTGTGAACACGCCTCTTACAATACAGGCACGAGCCAAGCAAGCTCCAAACAGGGGCGAAAAGCGCATCTCATTTGAGCATCTGCTGTAAAGCGAGGACGTTTATCCCCTGCGTACGCCTCGGCTAGGGATTGTTGCGCGTACAAGCCATGTTGGTAGGTTTATCTGACAAATTTTACAGCCGACTACGTGGCAGAAGGGCGATATGCCGATTACTGAGATAGCGAGAACCTTGGACATCGTCCGATCACGTAGCACCTTATATTGACGTCACTGCTATTAGTTTGGGCGGCAACCGCTAACCGCACATGGTAGGCTTTAAAATAAATTCAGGCTTTATAAAATAAATAGCGCCTCATCGCCCGGATTAATGATGAAAAGTGCGTTTATTTGAGGCAGTCTTCGCCGTGCAAGCAAAAACAGGAGCTTGAAAAATTCACTACAGAGTCCCTTTAAGGCTCTTTGGATACACTTTCATGTACATCAGTCGATCTAGTGTCTGCCCAGCCAGTTTTGAGAGTGTGTTTCGCGACCATGGCAGTGATTTTCTTCTTGAAATCACCGTGCTCTTAATAAAAGATTCAGATATTTCTTATTACACTACAGAAATAAAAACTGTTTTCTCGAACCGCAAACAATTCTGGTTTGCGCAAAAGTGCCTGCGTGGTTCAAGGTATACGACAGTTCGCTAACACAGCGTGCATAGTACTATCATGACTCGCGTCCGTGATTCCAGGTTATAAGGTCCTGGTGGTAAAACGTACCACACTTCTCGTCCAGTCCGTTTGGACAGTCGCGAATACCATCACAAAGTAACACAGAAGGAATGCATGTGGCGCCATCCCGGCAGTTGAAATCACTGCTCAAACACTGTGGAGGGGGCTTTAGAGACGGTGATGTTGATGTTGTGGGAGTGACACTTTCCTCTGCTGCAGGCGTGGTATTTTGTTCTGCAACAGGGAAGAATCAGGTATTAGCGACATTTGGCATAAAGAACAGCTGTTGGTATAATGATATTGTGTGTGATGTGTGAATTGTTACACGAAAGAGATTGGTGCAACTGCCGGTGTTTTTTAATACTTGAGTACGTTCATTGTTAGAAATAGCATTTAAAAGCTGAATTTGCGTACAGTGATGGTGCCGAAGGAAACCACTTTGCCCAAACAAATGCATACAAATCGCATATTTGAGATTAACAAAAGTACACTTCACAATTTTCTAACTCCTTTCCCTTCTTTATATTCAAGGCTGAATACCAGAACGGACGTTAACTGAAGTAGATTAAATATGTGGTCGATGGCATTCGTGATGTTCGTTGGTACGAAGAAATATTTCGCTGGAGTGTGGTTAATTGCATGAAGTGATCAATTATTATTTATTTCGGGGTACCTGTGACTGGAGATGCCGGGGTACTTTCTGCGGACGATACGTCTGGAGCGAATGTGGAAAACTCTGTAGTCATGGTTACTGCAATAAAAAACCGTAACACTCAATTTATACGGCACGATGTGTACAGGAAGGAAGGAATCAAGGTAAAAAAAAGGCAGGAATGTCAACCAGGCTGTGGCCTAGTCTACACGTGGGGAAGGGAAACAATGGGAAAAAATATGAAAAACAGAAAAAGAAGGGGAAGGGAAAGAGAGAGCGTAAAGAGGTGTATACAAACTAAAAAAAACTGGCCGCGTATCTCCTCGCCTCGATGCAAATGTCGTTGAAAGACGACAGTCTTCTGACGCCTCTGCCGCGTAAATGCCTCTCTTCTATCACCCGGTCATATCTCAGGCTGTTCTTCTCCCTTTCGTTCCAACGACGATAAACACGAAGGAGGTTTAAGCAAGTCCGTTCAATTTGCCCGCGTTTCACTCACTCGAACCTTTTGTTACTGTTGAACTTAAAGCACTGCCACGAGGTCCAGGATCGAGCAAACTGTTCTTGGATTTTTGGGTCAAAATACTGCTTTCATGGCGTACTTTTATTTTCTATCGCAAATGCGAAGAACGCGTTTATTTTGATTTAGAAGAACTCTTCGACTACTGGTTGTGCACTGATGTTTTGCCACAAACATGAGTAATTTTTTTTCTTTTTGATCAAGTATGCTGACAGATATAAAGTAATGTTCCAGATTTAGTGGTTCGAAAACCCTTTAGCGATGTAAACTTCTTGTTCGAGAAATCTTTTAAGGCGGATAGCTGATTAAAGTGACACAATGACATAGAAATACACACACAGAGACACAAAATGTTTGTGTTTAGGTAACCAAAGAAAGACTGCCGTATTTAAAAGTAAGTAGACTTCTGTACTGCATACCTATTGCATCGCCAAAATCGGTACGGTGACTGTAATAAAGGCGTATTGCATTCCCAGTTTTTATGTGTGGATTAGTCATAACTTGCTTTGCAATTGCAACTATTCTGTGTATGAGTGCACTTTTCCTGAAAAAGACTATTACAATACCATCACCGAGTCTATAAACCATTTTTAACTTTTTTGACGTATTTGTTAAATCGAGACAAACGAATCAAACCAGTTAGTACAAAATAAACATCGTGTAGAATTTCATTTGAAGGGTAGTTGCAATTTTTCCTGGACAGGTGCTCCTATCCTGGAGGCTTTTCTAAATGACGCATATCCCTCTTACAATAGCGCTATATTACAGCCGGATGTGTATTCCAACTCAAGTCTATATTGTTTTATTTTTTACGTTCTACTGGGACTTTAATTAATACGAGGGATGGTAATGAAATAATTAACCTTAACGACGAGCTGCGGGGTTACAACAATGTGTGAAATTGACAAAAATACATCTTAACAATTTACCACACGAAGGAACTGCACGCTGGTAGCATGTGTAAAATTGATAACTAAACCTTAACCATTTTTAATGTTTTTAAGTTTTCTACCCCAGCTATTACGCCAACAAGGAGGCTAAACGGCGGAAAACAGAGATCTCGTGGACGGTGCGTACGGAGAGGTTTACTGTTCGAGTGTGGCCTGCATCACATTCGGGGATAAAAATTGACCATTTCATTAGGCGAGGTATACCTGTGATGGGAGATGCAGGGGTACTTTCTGTGGATGGGACGTCTGTAGCTGATGTTGAAAATTCTGGAGTCGTGGTCCCGGCGAAAAGGAAGCCGTGAAGGTAAATTTATCCAGTCCAGTTTTATCGAATGCTTAAAAAAAAACTTGAGTACAAGAATGTGTTCGTAGTGCATCCCGAAACATTCGAGAATGCGAGTGCGTTGAAAGAGCTATAGCGCACAAGAGATAATCAGAGCACATGAAGCTGGCAAATTCAGCAGGAAACATGTTAGGAAGGCGTCAATTACGTTGTCTCAAAATCGACTGACTGTCTTTTTAACACTCGATGTACATTGAGTGCGGTGTAACATAGCATATGTAAATGTTGTGCCAATTGTGTTCACGCTTTTTAAGAGGATGGAATGTTTGGGATTTGATAATTTTTCGTTTTTGAACACAGTGGTTACGTGTATAAGGCTGAATTTTTTGACGTTATGATCATTTCGAAGACAGCGCTCGTCCAGTCGTCTTTCTTGTCTTTGTTGCTTTTGCGTTACAACTATTTTAACATGACCTACCAACTACCTCCCCAGTACACTTTGCAAGAAGGTTTTTCAAACTTACGTTTTTACCTTGAGTACCACTCGCGTGGTTGTGAAGCCGCTTTGTCTAAATAATTTGTAAGTCCTGCTATCAAATACCTTCCTCTTTCCATATGTTCTTCGACTTGACTGTTGAAATATTCACAAATGATCAGAGTCTACAATGCTTTGTTTGACCGCACACCATGTTTGGCTTTCGCTCCGGACTTTGAACACAGGACAACCTTCTTCAAATTAAAGAAGACTTATTGGATAACCTCAGCAGCCAACACAAGAGCTCCATTCTCGCACTTGACGTCAAAAGCGCGTTTGACTATGTCACCCATGAAGCTATACTCGAAGGCCTGTAATCCACCCACTGCGGAGAGAAAGTCTACCGTTATGTGCGAGACTTTCTCACCGACCGCACGGCCGCGATTGGCGTGGGACAACTCCGCAAGGCAACTCTAAGACCACCATCAAAAGGCACCCCGCAAGGTTCTGTCATTTCTCGGCTGCTTTTTAACTTGGCAATGCGAGGGCTACCGCCACTCCTGAACAAGATACCAGGAATCAGCCATGCGCTGTACGGAGACGACATCACTATCTGGACGCGTACAGGCTCAGTAGGAGAACAACAACACGCACTCCAAACAGCAATAAACATCACGAAAGAATACCTCCGGGCTCGCAGGCTTTCCTGCGCCCCTGACAAATCGGAACTTTTACTGCTCAAGAAACACAGCAGAGGTCACCCTCCCGCCCCCATGCCCGACCTTGAACTCTCAGTCAATGGTAACCCCATACCCCTGGTAATACCCTACGGAATCTCGGCTTAACATTACAGAGAGACGGAGCAGGCCTTGCAACCATCCAAAAAGTTCAAGAAACACTAATTCAAGTCACCCATCTCATTCGCCGCGTAAGCAACAGACGCCATGGTCTCAAAGAGCACGACATAATACGCTTGACCCAAGCCCTAATCATCAGTAGGATTGCTTACGGCACTCCGTACCACAGTCTCAAGAATAGTGAGCGCGAAAAAATTAATATCCTTATCCGGAAAGCCTACAATCTTGCCTTTGGTCTACCCCCGAGTTCTACCAACAAGCTAATGAAACGTGGTCTGCACGACACCTCGAAGGAACTCTCTGAAGCTCACAGGACCAGCCAACTCGAAGGACTAAAACTCACCAAGACGGGCCGTTATACGCTATGTCGCCTTGGCAACGATACACAGGAGACCTCATATAGTAAACCACCCATCCCCCTGGCTCTACGCCAAATTATCACCGTTGCTCCCATCCCCAGAACTATGCATCCCGTATTCAATGCATACCAAAGAACAGCCAGGGTCATAAACCTGAGAAAATCCTACGGAGACAACAAACCAGCGGTCCGCTATACAGATGCTGCCTTGTACCCTCGAAAGTCTGCGCATGCCATCAGCGTTGTCAACAACCATGGCACAGAACTCACGTCGGCCACAATCCCAGTCCCTGACACAGTCTGCAGAGAAAATTGCCATCGCCCTCGCTGCTACCACGGGCTCAGGCTACCTCACTGTCATCACAGACTCCAAAACCATCTGCCGCAATTACCAACTAGGTCGTGTTTCTGGTCAAGCCATCCGCATCCTGAACAATCTACAAATCACACCCGAACTCCGCATAGTCTGGACCCCAGGCCACGCATCCCTCGAGGGGAATGAAGCGGCCCACGCCGCTGCCCGCGAGCATACCTTCCGGGCCTTCCCCTCGTGGGCAGACCGATCGATCACCTCCAGCGATGACATTCCAAGAAGATAAACGGATGTCCTCGCCCATCACCGACTGCAGTGCCGCATTTACCGGCCCCAACACACCCCAACATGACCATAGAGGACGCCATTAACCTCAGACAGCTGCAAACTAACACCTACCCCCACGGAACACTACTCCATGCCATCTACCCAACAAACAACATACACTCTGACTTGTCAACACTGCCCCACACCCAACGCTCTCTACCATATGGTCTGGGAGTGCCGAAAATCACCATCATTAACCCCCCAACCAAACCCAACACTGGAGCACTGGGAGGACCCGCTGACCAGCTCACGCCCTCAAGACCAGCAACGACTGGTGGACAGGGCACGCCGGGCAGCCAAGGACCAAGGCTTCGTGGACTAAGGAGGCCTCCCACAACGGAACTAATACAATTGAATAGATAGATAGATGTAACTTTATTAGGGAAAGGGCTGGCTCAGAGGCCTATAGGAATGGTAGGGCGGAAAAGGAGGGAGTAAAATTAAGTTGAATAAATGTTTATTGAATACAGTTGAATAAATGTTTATTCCTCCTCCTCCATGAATATTGATAGATATATATTAGACTTAGGTGAGGGCTGGCGTTGTCATACAGCTCTTAGATCGGCTCCTAAGTAGAGAAGTTTCAGTAAACGAAACATATCCCCGTTATGCTTGATTTGAATGATTGTAGGGTTTAACGCGCCGACGCAACGCAGGCGATGAGGCGAGCCGTAGTGGAGGGCTCCGGATTAATATTGACCACCTGGGGATCTTTAAAGTGCGCCGAAATCTCGAACACACGGGCGTTTTTGCTTTTCGCCTCCATCAGAAAAGCGGCCGCCGCGGCCAGGAATCGAACCCGCGAACTTGTGCTCAGCAGCGCAACGCCTTAGCCACTGAGCCACCGCGGCGGGTCCCCGTTACGCCACGAATATATTAAAGCTGGTGTTTATCCTTTCTTCTTACTTGGCCCAAATCTAGTTTGTAGTTCTTTTGCATGCTACAGCTGAAATGATGCGCCGCAAAAGTGCCAGATGAATTTACATCGTGACGAAATTGCATAGTAGTTGTAGCAGTATTCTGTTCCCAGATAGGTACAACCACAGCACTTCCTGTGTGCGAATGGCTCGCCTGGAACAATCCCAGTCTTTTGAGTCACGACTAGAAGAACACCAATGATTTTTTACTACAAAATGTCTTCTTAGCTGGATGTAACGCGTTGTTTTTTGTAAATAAGGGTGGTTTGGTATTATAAGGTCGATATAGGCATGGGTCGCTGCATATCACAACGTTTGCTTCCGTGGCGTGTGCGCAAAGGGACACATATTTCTTTGTAGTCTGGAATACATTGCATTCAGGGATAACAATCGGTATTCGCTTGATATTTATCGGTGACCGGAACGGCAGTGATAATATCTGCAAACGGGACGTCTGGAAAAAAGCTTGAAGGTTGTGGTGGAATGGCTTCTCCGATAAAAAAAAAACTCCGTCTCAGTCAACTGAACCCACACAATTTTTTAAATGCTCAAAAATGTAACTCGACTTTTGTAATATGCGAGTACTGAATCCATATTCCACGGGAAACGCTAGGCAGTTTCCCCAACACAATCTCAATACCGATTACGTAGTTCATAAACCTGTTCTTTTTAAATAATTCATTGGAACAGTAGCAATCCGTCTGTAAATTAACGTCGAAATTCTATAAGTTCTATACTATGTGCAGTTTAATTGGCAGCAAAATGTTCATAAAGAAGAGTTTCCGTTATACCAATCGACACAAAAACTCGATGGCAGAAAGAACGTTTCGGATTGTGTGAGTTGAGCAGACAATGCTGCCTCAAATGGTGGTAATGCTTCATTCAGTACTATTTCTCAATACAAGAAATGAAGATGTGGGGTTTGGGTGGTAAGAATTTTACATATGTGGAAATACGTTTACTGAAGGGTGGGTGAAAAATGAATAATTAGAACCGTGGCGTTTAAAGACGCGGTTGTAGGTTTTGAAAATTCGGTTTAAGCACAGTCTTTTTTCCAGCCGACTGCATTCAAAATTTTGCACATCAGCTCGCAGGTGGTGTAGAAGAGAAAAAAAAAATTATTTTGCTGGCATTCGATTGCGGCAAGTGCCGATATTCCAACTGAATACATACCGGGTGCCGACGCTGCTGTAGTTGCACTTGGCGCTCCTTCACATTTGCCCGGGCGGACATCAAAATCGTCTAGTGCAACGTCACTGTGAAAGTTTCCGTTCCAGGCGCTGATCACAATCTGCGCAATCGTGAAGCAAACGGCGATAACTAAGTGTTTGTAGAGGATACATAAGTTGCTGTTTTCTACTAATTATGATCTACTAAAAATGTGGTGGAAGTCTTGGGCCTAACAAAGTGGGCACAGAAAAGCAGTACGCAATGCGATTCGAACGGACTCTGCCATGTTATTTTCTCTCCTCGCCTCTTGCAACAACGTGAACAGAACTACAGTCAAACCTGAATACGACGAACTTCTTGGATAGAGTAAATTATGCTTCGTAGCGAACACTCAAAGTTGTTCTGCCATGATGCGTGTAAAATGTATTTGCCTAGGATTAGCTTGATTATCATGCTTACTGCTGCTTCAATGACACGCACATGGTAAGCCCATTTTGTAACAGATTTATCTTTATCAAGCGGTTCTGGCGCAGCGTCACCAATTTGTTCATAACGAAATAAACATTGGATATATCGAATTCTAAGCGCCCACAATCGCTCGCCAAACGCCCGCAAACGCGCTTCTGCGAAGGTTGCGTTGGCCGCCACTCTCCCCGCCCCCGCTTACTTGAAACGCTGCGACGGGAACAAACTGAACATTTCGGAACCCTCGCTTTGCAGCCCTCCTATATGGCAGTTGGCAGAAACATGATTCGATAGTAGGGCCGAGCAGCTCTGGAACTATGGCGCTTTGGTAAAGAGGGAAAAAAAATAGCTACGCCAGGTTATACGTAGCGTGAGCTAAGGATCAGCTGGTTATTCTTAGCTTTCCTAGTTGCCTAGGATTAGCTTGATTATCATGCTTACTGCTGCTTCAATGACACACACATGGTAAGCGCATTTTGTAACAGATGTATCTTTATCAAGCGGGTCTGGCGCAGCGTCACCAATCGCCCCAGAGCTAAGCTGGTTCCACAGGCGCACGCCGGTGTTGCCGCGACGCAGTAGCCATCGGTTCCACACCCAGCCACCCCTCGCATGATCATCAAGTGGACCAGGCCGCAACGTGCCGAACGGAGGTCGGTGAAGACGCTGAGCGCGTGGGGTGTGTGACAGGCACCGGGCACGTTCTGTGCGCCGTGTGACGTCACTGCTCCTCGCGCATGCGCAGCACGGCTCTCCAGTAGCCACGCGAAACTGCTCAACGTCGGCCAGTCTAGCTCATGCTACAAAAATCGTCCACAACTGCTGTGCGGCTCTCACAACTCGAGCACTCCGGCCGTACTTACGGTGCCCATGTGTATGTGCACTTGCATTGCAGCGCTAAATAACAATATGACAACGAAGCGGACGCAAGCCCTGCCCCTTCCGTAGAAACGTGAAATAAAGCACTGCATCGAGCGTTTCACAAAGATTTCGGACATCCCTGTGCGTTTCAAGATTGCAAGGAGTACGCTAAATACAACCTCAAAAAAAGTCGGCTCTAACAGACAACGCAAATTAACGCGGGAATGCTGATGGCTTGGTCTTTTTGCGTTATCATTATTAGTGGCCTGGTCATTCTTTCGTGATTCAGTTTTCAATCAACTTTTTAAATTGTTTATAAGTTATAACGAATTTGATACTGAAGTTCGTTATAAGCAAGTTTTCTTATTTCTATCTGCTTAGTATAGCGAACAAATGGCATTGAATAACGCTATTTCTTATAACCGGGTGTGATTCTACACGTTTTCACAGCACCTCAAAGCCGACCTTTATGTGGCACGGCCGCACCGGGTGTCGCGGGCGCTAGGGGCACTCTTTTCGCGCTTTGCTCCACACCATGCTCTACAATCTGTGCGTCGTCTGCTGCGGCCGGAGCCAAGCTCGTGCTGCGTGCATTTGAAAGCTTTCTGCTTGCTCGCAGAATAGCTTCGTGAGGAATCAGTAGTCTCCGCTTATCCTTGCACTGAACGTTTGCGGTCATTATCATATGGTGTAACTAACCTGTCCGGAGCTGAATCTACATCTACCGTCAGAAGTGCTATCTAATGAAAAGGCTAAAGAGAAGACCCAAATGAGGCTGCCGCGAACATATCTCAGTGCACTACGTCAGCAAAAACTCCTCAAATAATACGTAGATAGAGCGAAAGTAAAACGCAGTGCTCGTTCGTATACTGCCACACTGTCGGGCGCCCTTTACCAAACTGACGCGAAATTCCCGCGAATTTCCCGCGAGAAATTCCCGCGAATTTCTTTTTTAAAGTGAAAAAAATTGGTATTACTGAAGAAAGAAAAGAAAAACTTATAGAGGCAGGGCATATATTTTATTGAGGATGAAGAAGGGCATTTACATTCAGCTCTCAACAAGAACGGCAGCTAAAAGCATCTTTGCTTTCATAGCAGTTTAGACATATCCCGGGACGAGCAGCTCCCGGTTCTTCTTCCTTAATAAATGTGCACGCGAATTGACACAGCAGCATTTCAATACCTATGCATTAAATAAGTGAATGTGCTAGAAACAACTTAAATAAGACAGGCAGTCTATTCAAGCCTGTCTATCGCCGTCAAGAAAATTAAGCCGAATACGGGCGATATTTCAAGTGCATCATGCACAACTTCCTCTATTTCCTTAATTACGGCGTACAGCCTAGAGGAATGCTCTCAAAGGCACTCTGGCTTGAACGATCTAAATTGTCAAGCGCCTTTGGTGAAGCGGCGTGTCCTGTGAGTTGAAATGTTCAAAGGAAGCAATGAGCATAATATGGCATTCTTAGCACGTTGCTGTATTTTATATTATTGTGCACATAACCAGCGAAGTAGCAAACCAACATCTTATGTGCACGCACTTTTGATGGCCATGGACACGTTTGCCCCAGCAAACACCCTCTGAATAAATCTTTCTCAGTAGCTTCTTCTCCAGCTTTCCTTCACGCACATCGTTCAGATTAGCCGAAGCTTTTGCGTTTTAGTCAAGACTTTCAGGCAGTGAGACGAGACAGCAACCATATTTGCATAATCCTGTGTATAGTGTATCACGCTAAACCTGCACTCTCAATGAATGAAGGAAGTTTGACATCATCAAATGAATATTTGTTGATGTCAATTATTCGAAACACCATAAATTATACGGAGCGCTGGAACAACCAATTTGAAACACCGGCATTATATAGCTCGTAAATTATGTCTATGTAAACAAAAATCGTCTAAGAGATTTCGTGAACTGACGCAACCCCAGCAAGAGCATCTTTTTGTTTTGGTTCGGCTCTGTGATGTCATGCACCACAAGAAAATCGTTGGTGACCTTCCTAAAAAGCTGTGAGACAAAATCGGATTGGTATATCATTCAAACTGACCAATTCAGAGAAAATAACGTTAAAAGCTTGTCAAACAGCCGTTTGACTGTTCTGAATACCTGGATTTTTTCCTGGTTTCCTCCGATGCCTTCCTTAGGGTACTAAGCTTTCAAAACATCAAAAACATCAGTTATCATTCGCGCGAATTCTTCTGTTTCAGCGGAGTCCTGAAACCATCAATGCCCTCTCCTCTGGCATAACTCTACATCCCGGCGCAAAACACGAAGGCATTTCTCAAGCGTTTGCATTATGATCAATTAGGGTTACAGCTGCACAAAGACATTTCGTGATCTTGATGAGGTATACACAATGCTATTCACTACATAAGCCACCGGATGACTCCCACGAACTTGTGACGAACGGATCTGCTTCAAACAGCGGTGCGCCCCGCGTGTTGCTTATCCGCGCTCCCGAGTAGGTAAAGCAAAGCGCGACTGCACCACCACCAGTTCACGCGACGGTCACGATGTCCACCTCGGGAGGGGAGATAAGAACCTGATTTTGCTGTATAAAGACTCTCTTGTACGGTGTCAGGGTGTCGTATTGGGAGCTTATCTTAGCGAAATATTGAACATTAAAAAAACAGGCTGGAAAGAGGAAGAATGTGAGCAATTTCTATTTCTTACCTTGGTATTTAGGTATACGCTGTATGACAGCAGTTGAGAGAAGAAAATGCGTATAAAGAGCATATCGTGTTACCGATGGACAACTGGAAACCCAACAAGCCGGCTTCACGTGAATGCTATTCTTGTTATACAACGTTGGCAACGGAGCAACTGATAATGTAAAGCTTTCATTCATAACCGAGAAGTTGGACGCACTACAAGCTTGGCGACACAAGTATAACAAAACAATCCCCTCTTTCAAAGAGTTTATCCGGTTTTGTTTAAGCTTTTTTGCTCTTGTGATATCTGTAGCAATAATTTCCCTTCTCAATTCTATTATTGTTTCTGTGCGAAGCTAGAGGCGTTCTGTTTCTTACCGAGAATTTCGATGGAAGATTGTCTTCTTCCACAGCAAGAAGCGTCCATTCACTTGGTGCTTGGGGGTCGAATGTAGCGCGTCGTCCGACAGGGGTGCCGGAGGTGTCCACGAACGTTACGTTCATGGCAGCATACGCTGCGGAAATACCGAAGAGAGGGGGAAATTTTGTTGTAACATCGTTGCTCGAATTATTACATGGCGGATGATGCTCACAGAATGGCGCATTAATCATGTCTGTGAGCTTAAGGAGCCTAGGCATCCTAACTTACCAGAAATTGGTTCGTTGCTCTCATTTCCCTAAAATTCAGTTACCGCCAGCTCCCCCTTTAATGCCTTCTGAAATAAATTTAAACTCGCAATGTACCGTGCTGTTTACTTTTGCCCTGATACCGTTCACTGTAGTAAAGTCGCCGGAGCGGCCTGTCAGGCTACGCAGCATTACATGAGCCGCGATGACAGAGAAATTTACTCTTGTGTTGGCTTGCTGCAATTCACCATGAAGTAAAGCAGCAAATACAGTACAAAGAATAAATGTTTATAATAAATGAGGTTATGAGATATGGAAATTTATTTAAGCCCTAAATAAGGTAGTAAAACGATGGCTAATATGCCCGCAAAACTTTGCGGAACCAGCATTTTAGAACGATTTTATTTCTTGGACGCTGTGGGGAAGTGTACGGCCGATGTCCATTTTGGGTGTGCAGTCGAAGGGCGGATTACAGAAAAGGCGACGATACACGCTGAAGACCATTGCAAAAAAAAAAAAACGCTCAGTAACGGAAACATTCATGCAATAGAGCACAAGTTTCAACAGGTTCAGTGTACTGTTATTTCAAGAGCTCTTCAGACACGGAAGAATCATGATCCGATTTCCGGGTTTCAGTCAGCAACCAGTACTTAGTCTAAGGCGGCCGCGCTACCGTTGTCACTGGAATATATATTGACTTGGTCGACAGGCATGCTACGATTGGTGCTACGTAGAACGCTACCAACCCGTTGCATGCCATGCATGCTAAAATTAGAGCTACGATTAGACAACATCAAGGTTTTATGCACACTGGCTACCGTTTAGGGCGTTGCCTCATGTATGCGAAAAGTCCTGCTCAGATGATATGCACATAATAATGCTGTGGAATCTGCCATGCTATACGATCGTTGGCATTGTTTAGAGACACGTGGCATGCTTCTCTTTTTCCTTTTCGTCCAGCAGGCATACCGGCACAGCGTCTGCTTCAAATCTGCGAGATTAAGCTTAAAATTTACTACGTTAGAAGAGAGAGGCGCCCAATTTCATTAAAAATTAGCAGTGGCTTAGCTCGGCTATGCCAGGATACACGTAGCGTGAGCTGAGGTTCAGCTTGTTATTCTTAACTTTCCTGGTTGTCTAGGATTAGCTTGATTATCATGCTTACTGCTGCTTCAATGCACACGAACGGTATACGCATTATGTGACACATGTATATTTATCAAGCGGCTCCGACGCACCGTCAACAATCGCTCCAGAGCTAAGCTGGTTCCACAGGCGCACGCCGGTGTTTCCGCGACCCACGAGCCATCGGTGCCACACCCGGCCACTCCTGGCATGATCATCAAATGGGCCGGGCCGCCACATGCGGAACGGAGGTCGGCGAATACGCTCGGCGCGTGGGGTGTGGGCGCGTCAGGCATCAGGCAGCGTTCCGTGCGCCGCGTGACGTCACTGCTCCTCGCGAAACTGCTGAACCTCGGCCAGTGTAGCTCACGCCACAATAAAATGTTTCACAGCACCCTCGAAGTCAAAGGCCTAGATGCGCGCCCGTAAGTCCACCTAAGCTATTAAGCATTACAGTTACTCTAAGAAAGAAAATGAGCTCGTCCTAGAGGTTTTCAATAATGCCGAAGAATGTAACATTTGCCAAAAGCAAAAACTTACAGTTCTTTTTTCTGTGATAGTAGAGCGTGAAACAAACTTCGTGACCTAGGCTCAACGTCTGACTCTGCAAAATTCCTCGTTGCGTTCGGGACTGGTCTTCTGCATCAAGAAGCAAGTAGTGGCCTAGAAAAAAAGTACTTTCGGTTACTCGTCACTTGTTAAAGTGGCTGAAACTTCAACAAAGATCAGAAAAATATAGTGCAGTAAATTTTGCCTGCATTTATTACAGAACAATATGCTCACCACATTCAGATAACACTTGCTATTGGTTGATCAACCTGCAACTATCTGCCTGTTTGTTCATGGTTGCTTGAATGAACAAACAAGTGCAAGAATACTTTACAGAGAGTGAAAACGGAACTGTCCCGTGACTGTCCTTGTATTTTCTATTTATCCGCTCTGTGAAGCGTTATTCCATTGGTTTGCTTATTAACGCAATCATAATGGTTGACACAAGACTTACTACGAAATTTGTACAGCTGTCCTTTGATTGTGTATGTTTCGGCGGCCATCGTTAGTTTTCAAAAAGCAGCAATATTTCTTCGTCCGATGCGCACGTTTTATTGTCTGTAGTCACCTACAAAATTCTTCCGTATAACATAACAGCGAAGAAAAAGAACCTGGCGTTGCAAAGCCCTGAAGTGATATTACTCTGCGTCGGCAGAAGTATCGCTCGTGAGGCTAATAAAATAATAACGATAATTTTTGAGGGTTAGACAATAGCTTGTTTTTCGTATGTTCACAAAAATTCAGTTGCGTGCGCGCATGAACTGCTTTGATGTTAACTGTGTAGCAACTGCATTTAAATAGAAGAAAAGCTAAACCACGCTTAGTAAGGTATTGGAACGTTTTCTTCTGGTATTTTAAACTTAAGCTCCCAAGCGCCCCTCCGAATGATTGAGTGGCGCCGCAGTTAGAAGTGACTTACTGGCGTGCGAACGGCCTATTGGGACATTCACGATGAAAGGGAGCTAGAGTGGCGCGTAAGGAAGAATGAATTGCTTTTATTATCGAAGCAACCCTAGGAGAAAAGCCGGGGAAGGTACAGTGGTAATGTGAAGAAAACCGGAAGAGTTTGTAGTGAGCGATGAAACCCAGCGCCGCATGAGTGCAAGTTTTTCTGGGGTGGCTGAGTTGAATTCAGAGTAGTGAGCCATGGCCAGTTTTTTTAGAGAAGTGTTAAAGCCGGCGACATCTGTGAAACGCATGCGGGCACCACAGATCATGATTTCTCGATTAGCAAAGCAGTCGCGCCACACTCCGTTCAGTTGGCAACGCGGTGCAACATATTGCCTGCGTCACCCCGTCACTGACAACGTTCTCTAAACCATATATAAATAATAATGGTCTGTAGCTTTGCATATACGCATGGATCCTAAATTCTTGCCAGATATATATCGCAAAATGTGAACATCCAAATGTTTTTCTAAAATTTTGAATTTTGGAGTATCGTGGCCGTCAGAGTACGCGTAATATTTTCTTCGTATAGTTATATAAAAAACTCCGTCAACTGTATCTTATTGTAATTTTCACGGTTATCCTACGGCTACAATACACTCTTAGACTAATCTACAGCAGGTTTATAGGTACAAAGATGTTCGCGTAGTGTAGGCAGGTGACATAATGGAACATTTTTGCGTAAAGGACGCGATGGCTGAAAAAAGAAAAGAACGTGATTTCTTTGCGAATCGTTGTACATGCCGTCTGCCTCATAAAGGTTCCTTTCTTATTACCCATCTGTAAGAATGATACTAGAATGTGCATTACCAACAACTTCACTACTATTTCCCGTACTGAACGTATTTCCCGTAATTTGCAAAAGGAATAAAACATGTTAAGCATTTTTATGGCTCAGCTGACACTTGTTCGGACGATGACACTTGTTCGATTCCCGGCCGCGGCGGCCGCTTTTCTGATGAAGGCGAAAAGCAAAAACGTCCGTGTGTACGAGATTTCGGCGCACGTTAAAGATTCCCAGGTGGTCAAAATTAACCCGAAGCCCTCCACTGCGACGCGCCTCATCGCCTGCATTGCATCGGCGCGTTAAACTCTACAACCAATCAATGATTCTTGTTCGGTGCTCATCCAACGTGGTCTGCCCGACTTCTTCAGACAAACGTCCTCCTTAGAAATGTACCTCATCTTTTGAAGAATTATTCGGCATTGGAGGATTCATCTTGGTTCTGTCAGGAATTGCTGAATTCCTCTTGGTTGCGCTAATGAAGATTTCTGGCCATTTTGTTACTGTGTGTAGCAGCGTGCTAGCGCTATTCTTTGCTTCCATTTTAAAAATGGGAAAAGTAATAAGCCGTACAAGTCATATGTTATCTATTATTGAGAGCCGTTGGCTTGGTTGAACTGAAATAACTCGTTTTTTATTTAACTGATTATATTTACACGGTGGCTCGCGCGGCCCATCGGGGAGCGCTCTTCTTGCTCTCTGCGGCGGCGGTGCGCGGGTGCGACTTCCGCTCGCCTGCTCATCGCACCTGGAGCAGCTCGGTTGGCTCGGTGGCGTCATCCCGCGGAGGCGCCGCGTACACTCGGCCATCCTGCATTAACGACCGTCCCGGTCGGAACTTTTGTCTTCGTCCGATTCTGAGCTTTCCGAGTCGATGTCCTTCGCCCAAAGCTTCAGCTTGTCGACGGGGGCTACGCTTGAATATGCCCTTCCTGTCCTCCGGGTGTGTTGGATGTCTCTGATGCGGTAGCGGTCATTGGGAAGCTTCTCGGCTATGACGTACGGTCCCTTGTATTTGACCTTAAGTTTTCGGGATTCTCCGCTCGCTGTGGGTTCTCGCTCAACTAGAACGATGTCTCCCGGTTGAAACTCAGACGGTTCAGCCCGCTTCTTGTTGTAACGTGTTTGCTGCTTATGTTGGGCCTCACGAATGTTTTCCGTTGCTGCGGCCCTCTTCTCCTCACTATCGGTTGTCCGTCGGCTGGCGTACACGATGGGATGGAGCTGCCCGTTAGCTTGCTCTTGTAAGAGAATAGCTCCCAGCCCATCTCTGCTGGCATCTGTGTGAACTTCCGTTCTTGCGTCGAACGAGAAATGAGCCAAGATAGGCTTTTCGATTAACCTCTTTTTCAGCTTGGCGAACGCAAAGTCTTGTTCTGCAGTCCACTTCCAAGTTTCGTCCTTAGAAGTCAGTTTCGTCAAAGGCTTAGCAATAGTGGCGAACCCCTTGACAAATCGTCGGAAATAGCTTGCGAGTCCCAGGAATCGGCGGACCTCGTGCACATTTGTCGGTTTCGGAAATTCAGCTACACACTGAAGTTTGAGAGTTCCTGGTTGCACCCCTTCAGCAGAAATGTCGTATCCAAGGTAGTCGACTCGGTCGCAGAAGAAGTAGCACTTACTCAACCGTAGCGTCAGTCCCGCTCTTCGTAGAGCCTCCAAAATCTTTCGCAGGTGCTCGAGTCCCTCGTCTACAGTTGTCGTTGGGAGCAAGATGTCATCCATGTAGGCGAGTGCCACAGAGTAACGCAGAGGTCCCAGAACCGCGTTGATCATCCGCTGGAATACCGCTGGGGCGTTGGCCACCCCAAACGGCATCCGGACGAACTCGTAGTGCCCGTCAGGGGTGACGAACGCTGCCTTGTGTCTGGACTCCTTTTCCATGGGGATCTGGTAATAACCAGACGCCAAGTCGAGACTCGTGAAGAAGCACTTTCCGCGGAGGCGGTCCAGCTGCTCATCAATTAGTGGCAACGGGTACCTGTCCTTTTTCGTCACACGGTTAAGTGCACGGTAGTCGACACAAATCCTCAGTTCTCCTGTCTTCTTTCGCACGAGGAGAATAGGGCTGGCGTGGTCGGAAGTCGAGTCGACAACGATTCCCGCTTGCTTCAGTTCTTCGGTCATCTCTTTCGTGTGAGCCCTCTCTGCGAAGGAAAGTCGGTAGGGACGGAATCTCACTGGCTCATCTGTCGTCAGCTCGATCTTCATTTCCGTTGCACTGGTCTGCCCGATCTCCGAAATGTTGCGCGCGAAGCAATCACGATACTCGTCGATAAGGCATTCCAGCATTTTTCGCTGGTGTGGAGTAACGGCAGTTCCAGTTTTTATCTCTTCGCGTGGCATCGGCTGTCGCTGAGCGACGTGGACGTTTATTTCTCGCTCCGGCATGTCGTCTGGATAGCAGATTTCCGCTCGTGCTACCCGCTCGTGTTCCTTGATGTCCAAGTCATGGTTTGACATGTTCATGATGGGTGGTCGTGTCTCGTACGCCTCGTCGACAGTTACGACGCAGCGTGGTATGCAGTGCTCACGTCCTTCCTGACACCTGAATTGTGCGTCGACAAACACATCTGTGCTGGGCATGCCACCCGTTGCGTAGAGCTTGACGAATCCCACAAACTTCGGCGGAACAACGGTTGACTCCTTGGCCCACAGGCAGACTGAACGTTGGGGCAGATCGGGGGTCTCAATGGAACGCAGCGTGTCGTCGGTTTCGTGGACGTTCTCGCGCTCCTCAAAAATCCTGACTGTCTGTCGTCGCCTTACAATCGTTACGTGAGGCTGTTCCGTGAACGGCTGCCCAACAAGTAGTGGTATGGACTGCGAGCTGCTTGGTACCACGTACAGATGAACGTCAGCTGTCGCTTGGTCGACCGTGATGGTAGCACTTGCTTCGCCGCAAGGCGTCACACATCCCGATCCATACCCTCCAATAGAGAGTGGTTCTTTGAGTTTCGTGTAGGAGATTTCCAGCCGTTCTGCATCTTCCTGACGTAGGGTTACGCACTGGCTCCCCAAGTCGACGTAGGCACGTATTTCATGTCCGTTCAGTTTCGCTGGCATGCAATATTTCTCGTTCACTGCTTCGGTAGCGCGGAAGTCGGATTTCACAACGTTTTGAGCGACGCGCGGCTCTCGTTCCTTCTTCGCTCTGCAGTCTCTCGTTTCGTGGCCCACTCGTCCGCAAGCGCCGCATCGCGCTTTTCGTTGGGGAGAGGGGCAATGGAGAGACAAATGGCCGTATTCGTTGCAGTTGAAGCACAGCGGTTCCCCTTTCTCGTTGGAGAGAGGCTTCTTCCTCTGTCTGCGTGAGAGGGAGTCTCGGCGATCGTCGGCCATGCTGGCTCCGGTTGCCTTGGTAAGGTGATCGGCCCCTTCGAAGAGCCCCTTTTGATAGTCAGTGAAATGCTTGGCGTTTTGGCGGGAAGCCGACGAAACTACGTTTCCTAGACGATCTTCTAGACGCTTGAGACAGTGAAGCAATTCTTCGGGAGTATCGTACGTGCGAACGCTCACTGCTCGAATTGTGTCTGGATCATTCAGGCCGGTGATGATGTACTCGACACAGTCTTTGTCACTGATATTACACCGGCGAGCCTTGGCGAGCTTGTCGTAGTAATACGATTCGATGGGCTCACCTCGCTTGCGACAACGGGCTTCCATTTCACGGTGGAGGCGTTGCATTCCTGATGTCTACGGAAATGAACGCTTTAGTTCGTCTTTCCACTGCACCCACGTTTTGTCCACTGATGACAGGGAATCGTACCAGGTCTTGGCCGGGCCTTCCAATCTGCATAGTGCGTTGCAGGAGGTCAGCCTGTCCGACCAACCGTAAATGTCAGCCAAGTCGTCGACTCGCCGAATCCACGCGTCGACGGTCGAGCAGCCTGATGAAAGGGGATCGAACGATGGCACCAGACGCGAAGTCTCTGCCGCGGGCGTAACGGGCGTGGCAGGTGTCTGTTGCGTTTGAAGGAGCGCCATACCGTTTATCGCCTCCCTCACGGCTGCCTGTACAGCTGCTTGGATGACGGCTGCCATGTCCATCGCCGGCTGTGGTGTCGTGGAGTCACTCGGGACTTCGTTTTCGGATCTCGTGCCGCTGCGCGCCCCGTCGTCACCTCTGGCCTGGTTCGCGCCATCTTCGTTCGTTGTCGCTGAAGATGCTGCGCTTCGCGTCACAGGCCCCATCATAACTGCTGGGCGGCTTCTCACGTTCGGACGTTGTGATTTGATCCCACTTCTGAACTGTTATCTATTATTGAGAGCCGTTGGCTTGGTTGAACTGAAATAACTCGTTTTTTATTCAACTGATTATATTTACACGGTGGCTCGCGCGGCCCATCGGGGAGCGCTCTTCTTGCTCTCTGCGGCGGCGGTGCGCGGGTGCGACTTCCGCTCGCCTGCTCATCGCACCTGGAGCAGCTCGGTTGGCTCGGTGGCGTCATCCCGCGGAGGCGCCGCGTACACATAAAAAAGCCCGCGTTGAGAACGCCGTGTTGCCGAAATTTTACTGAAGAAACCGCGCGATGAAGAGACGCACATAGAATGTAGCAGCCAATGTGAAGCTTGCTCAAAACCGCTTGAGGCACGCTGTGACACGACGTTAGGCCTAACTCGCGCTTTGGAGTAAACGTCACCAACGGGCACGCACAGCTTGAAGCACACGGCGTTTTTTGTTGCGTCGCTCCTTGTTACGCTCAAGTTCAACAGCAAGGTTATTGTAAAAGCTAAGCAGTCTTTCGTTCCTGGGCTCACTGAGCTCAAATACGTTTTTTTCTTTCGACACATTTAGTAAGCCGGCAAGCTTCTGCCTCTTATATCATCGCCGACAATACGCTTTGGTTGCATACCATTTTTTTACTCATTATTTCATAGTGCTTGCCGAAAACACCTCAGCCCATGGCTACTTGGCACCGAATTTGCTTCACCTTGATGACTTTAGCCCCAACTACCTCTTCAGGGTAGTTAATTGTTTTAAATTACACATATAATTTCTTTACCTGCGTAAAAAGGGTCCTTCTTGCAGTTCTAGTGAGCGTTTTACTTTCTGCTTAGTCAATTTTATGTAATTCCGCAAATGTCAGGTGGCCTAAATACTCTCCACTTATCCGTGTTCTGAAATTATCCTTGGGAAGCTTAACAGCAGCAGTCAGTTATAGGAAGGCAGTGTCTTGGATATGGAAACTAACTGTCATATATCAAAATATAGGAACAGGAATTTATTAGAAATATTGGGGCTAAACGCATAATGGGACAAAATGACAACCGGAATATCTACATAACATAATGGTTACTCCGAGACGGGATAAACAGCAGGCGAAGACCATTAGCTTGATGTAATGAACACATTAGGAAATTCGGATGCAAACAGTGGACTCGGGCAGCGCAGTGCACAAGCAGTTGGAGGCTAATGGCGGAAGGCACTCGTCCTCCAGTGGACATAAATATAAGGACGATGGTGATGACAAAAGCTGAATTTAACCCAAACTACATTCTCGGATACCCAATACAAAGATTGAGAAATGGCAACTAATGCCACTTGCTCGAGAAGCTCATTTGCTATATAGCAATTCCAATTGGATTGCGACGTCAACCCCCCACCCGCAATTGTCCCATACGCCCTCATGGGAACTTGACAGTGACGATGACAACTGCCATCAGAAGTTCACGGCATATCCAGATATACATATTGACTTTGATGGCAACACACCAATTTCGGCATACTCTATATACTTTTCTCGCATCCCAATTTCGCAAACACACTTTAGCCTCTATTGACTTTTGCGTAGGACGATTCTCTTTGTCTCATATAATGTTTTTCGGCCTGGTTTATATAACGTAGTGAGAAAACACATAAAATGATCTCCTTTATTTTTTAAGGGATGCGTGCTCTGTCCTGAGTACTAGTTGCCTGAATTCTTTCGGGTGCATTTGCTCTTTAACTGATGAGCTTGTGTTGATTGTTTTGGTTGGGAGTGTAGTCCTGTGACTGTTATGCTTACGTCTTTTCCCGACTGAGACTTACAAGACAAAAGCACATTTAATGAAGATGACCGAGAAGCAGAACAAGCTTGCAACATGTAGGTATCCTCCTTAATTTCGTAGAAAACGTGTGTTCTATAATATAGCACTGAATAACGCAGGCGCTTTCAGATAGTCCCTACAGTATTTCGCGCGTAATATACACTGGATTAGCGTCTCGAGTGCGGCCAGTTGGTTCATTCTGTACATACAAAACAGCGCAAAAAACGAGGAGTAAGAAAGAAGGGCACGGACGAGCGCTGTCGGCCCTTCTTTCTTAGTCCTCGTTTTTTGCGCTGTTTTGTATGTTTATACACTGGATGCTTGCTACTGATGCAGTAGTCTCCGCCCTTGGGCGTGCACTTTGACTTAAGTGTATGCACGACATTCCTTCGGACAAAGAAAGAAATCGCACAACCTTCGGGAGTTCTTAGGGTGTGGTCGGTCTGAATGGTCCCAGATGAAGAAGCAGTGCGTCCTCTATTTCGGTACCACAAAGAGTTTCTGGGCCCACCGTTATTATACCAGTTGCACATGTCTTCCTCAAAGGAGCAGCTGCCTGGACTAGGGCAACCAGTTTCCGCTATCGAAATGTCGTCCACTGCCACCGCAGTACCAGGTTTCCCGGAGGTTACGCCTTCAAACACCACCTGCAGCGGGAAAGTTTCAGTTACGTTCGGAAAATTTGTTTGCCACCTCTAGGTTGGCTGAACTTACAACGAGCTTCGGCATTCCACTGAGAATTATCGAGAGGAGTGCGAGAAGCAATAACATATGCAAGACTTGCAGAAAATTTAAGGTTGTAATCTAATTAATTCACGTAGGTGATAAAGCGTTTGCCCAATCCAAAATGGTGGAAAGTCTCATCTGGCAAATGACGGTTCAAATCTTGGACTGTACAGTTGCAGCTTTTATCACTTAAATTTTATATCCCAGCCCATTTGCATGCAGTTTCAATACACAAAATAAAACATGTGAAGCTCCGTCCGTGGTCTCGATCCGAGACTCGCTGTACGGTTTTCTCACACAGTTACATTCTAAGGTAGCAAATACGTTTCGTAACCCACAAACAACGATTTTGAAACGCAGGTTTTATGCATGAAATGCAAAAATATTTACCGCAAAAACTGAGCTATTTTTACTGAGGCTTGCATAAATGCTCTCGCGAAGTAGAGTTATCGAATGAATGATTGTTTTTACCCTGATTCACCAATTAAATTGCGAAATAAATTTATTATTACAGAACCATTAAATAAAACGTGCGGGGCGAGAAGAAACAAGGCTTACAACATGCAGTGCTTTCTTTTTAGCAGCGTTTTCCTCTCGTGATCGTCCTGCAATTGGCATGCTCTCTAAGAACGCAAGTAAACTTGTTCAACGCTCCATGTTTCTCAGTCCTGTGTGGATAATGAAACTTGTGAACAAATTAATATCAGTGTGCGGATTTGTGAACGTGCGATACTCAGCTCGAAAATGGTAGCCGGGTGTAACCTGTGCGACCACATTTAGGGGCACGCGGGGTAAACCTCGTTAGTTATAAGTAGGGCTTGGGCTCTGAGGTTTGTAAAGTGCGCCTAAATGTTTTCTATTGCGTTGGATCTAGCAAAATGTGGCCATAAAGAATGGCTAAAGGAGCCTTTTCAATGTTAGATATTATTCGGAACATTTACTTTGTCCTAAAGCAACTCTTTATGCATAGTTATTTTCAGTATTTTATAAATTTAGCTAAGCGCGTAAAAGAGACGCTTGAATAGTATCATTATCATTATTTGGCTACATATGTTAGCATCAGGAGGTTCGCCGAACCACCTGCATGTATCCTTTAGACGCGATGAATCGGTGGTTGTTGTTCTTCAGCAATCATAAAAACGACCTGGCTTCTCTTAGCTGAACTGCAACGCACAGTTTTATTATCATCAGCTACAAAAGTGGACACGAACCGAACCCATGGTTGCTGTGCTTCCAGCTTACAAGAGCCGTGCCGTTCAGCGTTTCAGCGTTGCTTAGTTATGCAAAAGCATCAATATTTGAGCAAGTTTTAACGGCAGCGTAGTAGACACAGCACGACAGATAGAAGACACCTGTCGTCTTTTTTTTCTCTCCTATATTTGATCATGATACTGCCCTTCATGATGCTTCTTAGCTCCCCAACATAGAGCATATTTATTGATATATAAAAAACCTTCATTCGGCGCATGGTCCAAATTTGGCTCACAAAAGCAGCCGTTTGACGCCGTGTAACAATTCCAGCTCATTTATCGATAAAGTGGGGTGAACTCCATAGGCAATGGGTGTTGAACGATCGGTGGAGGTAATTGTATCCACATAATCGGTGACTCCTCAAACATCTCAAAACATTTTCTCTGTGAATTGGCTGTCTCTCTAGCAAATAAACGCCAGGTTTTTAAGGACGTGGTACTGTCGCCGTGCGTTTTATCTAATATACTGGCACGCTAGCGTCGCTCACTCTACTTTGATTGTCGTGAACTCGGACATCACAAACTCGAATATAATGAACACGGATCACTCATTTTTTATTGCAACATTGATTTCAGGCCTTGCTCTGGGTGTTTGTCTTTCGTCAAATGTAAATTTACTATTCAGATTCATATTCTGAAAACGCACGAATAGCTATTTCTAGACCTTTGAAAAAATGTGCTTTAGTATCGTATTATGAAATGTTTTGTACCCACGGCCACGCCATGCAGCAAGTGACATGTGCCCCTTAGTTGGATGGCCATTTGCCGATATTAGTTACCTGCTGGACAGTGTTCGTTGAAATGTATTGAGAGTGTCCCCCTCCAACCCAACACACAAGGCTGGCACATTCCTATACCAAGCAGGAGTTAGGGTGCCCGCCCTTTATGATAAATCTGTCTTTATAAATGTAACAAACGCCTCCCGTCGAACGAAATTTCTTTAGAGAATGAACTGCCCGATGTTTTGAAAGACGGTTGCATATTGTTTTAACACTCCATGTAAGGCTGAGCTGACACTACTCATGGTACGCAGAACGGCAGTGTAGGGGCAGTTTTTTTACTTCATTGGTACCAATGGCTGAAATAAATCTTGGCTCCAGACCAAAAGTTTCTGGTATTTTTTAAATTTCTGGCAGTCGAATGCTTGTTTTGTTTAATTTAGCTATCATTTTTTTGTGCTTCCGTACATTTTTTGTTCATTAGTTTAAATAAGCGGTAGCGCAGTAAGGCAAAATACGCCTTCGCAATAAAACAAACGAAAAACACTTCATGGATAACCGTCATGCGGCACTGCAGACGAAGCATACGTTAGAATAGAAGGCCCAGCATAGACTTTATCTCGCAGTGTAACTAACACAAATCAACGTTTTTCAGAGAAACTGTCTGTGTCCACAATCCAGCAGATCGCGTCCAGTGACCTACCGACCATGTACATACCATTTTCAGCGTGTGGGAGAAGGAGAAAGCTTGAAGGCAACAAGCAAGGAGCTGAGTATTGGCAGAGACAGTATGAACGCACTTAGAGATGAACAGGGTAACCTTACGCAGAAAGGGAAAAGATAATAAAAATCGCAGAACGATTCTACGCCAGGCTATACGCCAGCGACGCTGGAGCGGGGCAAAGTACCGAGCCGACAAGCGTTGCTTGCGATGTTCCACCAGTAACGAAAGAGGAAGTAAGAAAGGCACTTAAGGGCATAAAAATGGGTTACGCTGCAGGCGACGACGGCATAACCATAGACCTTATCAAAGAGGGCGGAGATATATTTCTAGCAAAGCTTGCTAGACTATTATCAGAATGTTTCAGGACTTTAAAAGTACCAAAAGCCTAGAAAAACGCCAACATAGATTAAAATCCCAAGTAGGGAGACAACAAAGATCTTACGAAATACAGACCCATCAGCCTTCTGTCAGTTGTATACAAGCTGTTTACCAAGATAATAGTTACCCGTATGAACGCCAAATGAACTGCCAGTCTAGACTTCCAACAACCCAGGGAACAGGCTGGGTTCAGAAAATGATACTCTAGAATGGATCACATCCTTGTCACCTTCCAAGTAATAAAAAAATGCGCAGAGTATAATAAATACTTTATATGATATTTGTAGACTATGAAAAAGCGTTCCATTCGGCAAGCACCGCCGCAGTGATGGACGCCTTAAAGGACGAAGGAATAGCGAAGACCTACCTATCACTCCTAGACGACATATATGAGGAATTCACTGGCCGAATTACCTTTCACTACAAAGTGATAAATTTCCGATCCCAAAGGGATTGCGAGAAGGAGTTCCATTTCACCAAAATTGTTCACAGCATGTCTGGAGAGTGTATTCAAGAGTCTTGACTGGGAAAACTTAGGTTTACGGATAAACGGCAAATACTTCAGCAATTTAAGGTTTGCAGACGACATAGTCTTGCTCCTCAGTGAATCTGCAGAGAAACTACAAGACATGATGGAGGGACTACAATCAGAGAGCTTTGGGGCTACGAATAAATATGAAGAAAGCAAAAGTGATAGTAAATAAACATGCTGAACGCACCTTGTTTAGCCTAGGAGACGAAACAGTTGCACAGGTACAAGAATATAACTACATTGGCCAGATGGTCAGTGCGGACTCCAACCAAGAGAAAGAAATAAGGCACAGAATAGGACTTGGATGGGGTCCATGCGGCAGGCGCTTGCAAATAATAAAAAAAGATATCCCTATCCTAGAAAAGAAAGGTATTCAACGAATGCGCCCTGTCGGTGATTACATACGCAGCGGAAACTTGGCGACTTATTAAACAATTAGAAAGCAAGCATAGGTTCCCTCAACGTGCCATGATACCGATAATGTTAGAAGTAACACTTAGTGACACGAAACGAGCTACCTTTATTAGGGAGCAAACTCGGATAGATGATATCATAGTTCTGGTTGAGAAAAAGAAATGGTCTTGGGCTGGTCATGTGGTACGACAAACGGACAACAGGTGGAACACAAGGACAACAGAATGGACACCGCAAGACGGGACTAGAACAAGGGGAAGGCAATTAACTCGATGGAGAGATGAAACAAGAAAATTCGGAGGCCAAGAATGGACTCAGGCAGTAGAGTACAGAAACGCGTGGAGGTCAATAACGGAGGTCTTCGTCCTGCAGTGGACCTAAATAGGCTCTTGTTGATGATCATGAGAAAAATTCATACAAAATGATCAAAAGTTTATCGCGCTTTCACATTCTGATATAAGACGTATTATATTTGCCCTCCAGAAGTGTATTTAAACAATGCACTTGTGTTTCGAGGTGAAGCCGAGTGTAAGTGGATCGGTGTAAACTTCGTGTTTGAAAGCAGACTTGCCCATATTGTTTGTTGTATAGCGAAGCATAGCCATCTACATAAGGACAATGCTTACATACCCACTTTATACACCTGTCTACCGCCGCAGCCTCTTTTCCGAGTCTAGTATACTCCTCCCTACACGCGGCGTGTCTCTCGCTCCGACTTGCGCCTGCTCTTGGGCGGCTATCGGTGAGGTGCACCAGCGCCTGCGCCATATTTGGCGTAGTTGCGCTCTAATAAGACGTCATTGTCTGCACCCACCGCTCGTGTGAGTCCTAAGTCTTTGACGTACACATCGTACCACTGCACTTATAATTAAATGTAGCATCCTCAATATAGTTCGAAACCTCAGCACAGCAAGTCCATCAGAGCTCCAGCTTTCCTGGACTTAATTCTTCAGATGGTAGAAGGGGTGTAATTTTTATTATTATTTTTGTTTTTATTTTAAAATCGGTCCTTTTAGTGCTGCCCTCAGTATGCCGCAGAAGCATTAATTACGTCAATTTGACAAAAGTACAACCTGTTATGTCATCAAGGAACACTCGCTCACATCGAAATGTATTTGAAGGATATGGCAGGTTTATATGCAAGCCATAAATGACTGTAAAGTCGATAACACAGAAACTATGATTTAAAGACATCTAAAACACCTGTTCGAAGTTACCATTCTAGAAATAAATGAGCAGGTTTCCATGCAGTATTTCGGTGCTTGTGAGGCTCTGATCTTAGGGCGAGTTATTGCCATAGTAACGAGGTACGTGTTCACAGGGGCTGCACCTTTACACCTATTCTGGACAACGTTGAGTTGACTTTTAAGAGAAATTTGGTGGACATTGCATACGTGATATCCCATTACATGATGTCAATCCTTCCTAGGCATTACTCCCGAGATAAAAGATATCAATAAGTGCACAGCCGTTTGTGTGGAGGAAATCGCCATTCTAAGCAATAGTTACCAATGTTCACGACGAACTGATCTCTTGGCAATGTACGCACCTTGCTGCTCTTGCTGTCTGCGGATATTGGAGGTAACTCAGTGGCGGCCGAGTACCAGCGCCCTTTTGCCGTATCCTTCACGCTTCCATACCACAAGGTTCCCTCCTTGTTCGGGGCGAACATCCGGCTGACTTGCAGGCTCTCAGTAGTGGTGCCCGTGATGTAAAACCAGAAACGCAGGCAGTTACGCTTCGACGAGTCGTACAAGCCTTCAGGGCTAACTATGAATCCATTGGGATACTTCACGAGGGCGAAGCTGCCTGTAAAGTTCCACACAAGCACGGAATAACTAAAGTGAATTGGTATTGTATGAGCAATAACGAGTACTGCGGGTCACACTAGACAGGAAAATGCTATTGCATGAGTGTCTGACGTTGGTACCTCGCATCGTGTGATATCCTGAAAGAAGACTCCCGACGTATGAACTTCGAAATGCGTCAGGGAAATGCCAAGAAATCTTGGGAATTCCGATGGTTAGCATGATTACGCCAATCGTCATGGTTTAGACAAGTTTTTTTTTTTTACTAATGTGCAGCATCAAGATACGGAGGCGCTAGTGATGGATGTTTCCACTCATGATTGCTCACAGGTTTGGGAAGACAATGGCGGCAGTTGTTACAATTTAGTCTTAGCTTTGTGAACCTCGTGCAGGCATCGAAGAAGGTGGCAGTAATGACACGAATTTTCCTGACATCAGTAACCTATTTTGTGGAACGAGGTGAGTGTGCTGTATATAAAGAAATGTTATTTAGATGTTTGGAAGCAAGCCTTACACCTAGTACATGAAAAAAGAGTTACTCATGGCTTCAGGAATAATTTGTATTTTGTGATGTTTCTTCATCGTGTATGTGTGCGCTTTTATTACGTTTGATGCTTTTGAGAAACGTACACTGGCAGCAGTAGAGCGTGTTTAGAATAAATGTTTACATTACGGTTGTAAATGTTACGTAGCAGGACGTAAAAAATCTCCTCTTTACATTACACTCCTTGAAAAGACAAAACAGACAATGAAAACAGAGAAATTCGGAGAACTGTCCGCTAATACGAAAGTATCCTTTCGCCACTTTCCGTATCACCTACATAACGTTTTCTTGGTAGCCAGGAAGGAACACACTAACCTCAACGGCGTCTTTTATTACTGTCTGTGTTTTTTTTTAGATTCTTGCGCAAGGGCCCTAACTGCGGCCGGGCCTTGTAATCTCGCAGGTATATTGCCCGGTTTTGTTTACACTGAAATATTTATAGTTAACAAGGTGCCCACAATGCACCACTGTGACTTGATACATTCATACTCGGTTTTATTTTCATAGTTTTCTGTTTCCTTATTCGCCTGAGTGCGAGGCATCATCGACGCGTTTGATGTTTTGTTAGTTTATTTTCTGCTGTTTAACGCGATTCTCTTAGGTTCTTGAGAGGTGTGATAGCATATTTTCGCTATAATTAGCCAAGTATCCAGGTCTGGTTACAAATAGCCATATTGCGCCGCGTGTAGTTTCATTCAGTGATATTTTTTTGTATGTTTGTTTTTGTCTTACAAAGAGGTACATTTACACTATTATAGCGTATTTTTATTTAAAAGAGCAATGCAAATACCACATCTGAAATTTATTTCTTGCCTCAAATACGCTCGATGTTTTTTTAGCTCACCAACGTTGACAAGTGTAAACACTACCACTAGATTTAGTACTTTATAAATGCTTTGGCTATGTAAACATCCGCATCAAGTATTCGTTTAATTTTTGCCAGGTGGCTGCATCGACGGGCACACAGATAGACAGACATACAGACCGACATTTTTGCGTTGAAGTAGCTATCAAAAGACCGTTGTCTTAAAAACATATTGTAGCCCCAGTGCCAACGCGTCCACCTGCTTGGCACTTTTTTCTCTAAAAGTCGAACACTTTTTTGTAGGCACGTTTATTGTACACAATGTGCAGAATGATTTTCAGCAGTGCTCCTACCTTCGGGTGCTTGATTGCTGTGGTCTGTCTCGGGTACCGTAACGCTGCTGCTCTTAGTGACTTCCCAGTGGTGTAAATCCCAACCACAGGAGCCAGACTCGAAGGTGCACACTGTATAAAGAAACAATAAAAGAAGTTGGCTCCAATCTACGCTGTGAAGGTGGTTGGAAAGCAAAGCTCTAAACGACACCCACAACAACTGCCCATGCGACGTCACTTGAATTCACCCACGTGGCTCTACAAAGAGTGAAACCAGAGCTTCTGCCATCCGTTACCTGGGATTCGCGGAGGCGGCGACCCGAACGCAGCAGCGTCGGCCACGGCCGAGCTAAAGCGGCGGACGCCGCCGATGTAGCCCGGCCATGCATCGGCAGAAAGCAAACGGAGAGGAGCGTCTTTAGAAGGGTGATACAGCGAAACCTAGCCATCCTGATGTGCTAGCTCCGGGCTACACTACCGCACGACACAACCGCACACACCGAAATAGTTCAGCAAGTGAGCTCAGGGATTCCCATTTATACAGATTTAAACTAGTTAGTGTAGTAAGTTTGATAATTACGAGAAAGCTGAGGAAACTTTTATATTCGCTATTTACTAGAACCATTTGTTCCTTTCTCCCTTTGAAATGCCTGTTAAAAAACAACCGAATTGGTATTCACCAATCTAGAAAGGGAAGTCCAATTCGCGACAAGCAGTGCACAAAAGGTAGCGTTTCTCTTGCGGCCAGGTGTCTGTATGTGGTTTGTACAGTTTGTTTTACCCGATGCAAATCAATCCTTAACGCACGTTCGCCGTACGATCACTTTATTCCCTCGGGTACGGGTTACCTAGGAGGTGGTGTCGAACAAGTTAACCAAGCCGTGCGAAGGAAGCGCGCAGACGCGAAGCTATGCTAAGTGAGTGAGGGGCATTAAGGGCCCGTCGGAGAGAGAGAAGTCATCGCTCGTCTTTATCTTACTCCGTGGTCTCAAAAAAAATCGTCCTTCACCTCCCCAGGTGCATTGGGAGTTTCTTGCGGTTTACGCCACGACGAAACCGTTGGCTGTAGAGGTGGAAAGCTTTGCTTTAAAAATGATGTTGGCGTGAGAACCGAGTTACGGCAAATACGAAACCAACTGTGTGATATGGCTTATTTTTGTCAGCAAACCAGAAAGCGCCCTTCCAACGGAAGGCTTTATACTTGTGCTTCTCGCTTATCATTTGCACTCTGCTTTATGCCCGTATCTGTCGTGTGGTGATAGTTTCGCCTTCTTTAGTGGGCTCTTTCTAAACTGTGGCCATAATGTGTGAACTCTGGAGATTTAAACATTTTAATCAGTTAATGAAAACAGACTTCACCTTTACATAAAAATACAGTGCTTTCTCTTGCAGAGAATGGGGATTACAGCCCCTGAGATTTTAGTTTTAAATGCTCGCAATGATAGCAGGGTAGTTGCAAAGAGTTTTAGGTAGTTCTGTGCCTGTGTATGGCCGAGACGGTCTGTAATGACGAGTGGGCCACGCTTTTTGGTCTTATTTGGAGATTGCGCCAGTCATTGTTTTCTGCGAGAAATGGGAGCGAGATTAAATGCGGAAGTAAGGATGCGGAATGCGTTTCTACTGATAACAGTAGAAACGAGTGATGCACATGACGGTGTCCTGTGAGCTGCTTCTACTTGAATTATAGCATACAAAATCATTTAAATGGTTTGGAAGTGAACTGAGAGGTTGTATATGAGCATATAAAGGAACGATGCCTTGACTGCTTTGCCGGAACGTCTTGAGCTCGAAAATGCTCCAAGCTTGGTGTAAGGATTGAGTTCCCTGCACCTTTAGCAGTAGAGGTTCCGGAAAGGTAGCATCGCAGAAACGCAAAATTAAAAATTATATATATTCCCATAGTTGAAGCAATCGTTGAAGAGCTATGCAACTTTCTGCTTTTTTTATGTATATTAAAACCTCAACCGTTAAATACGGGAGTAAACGGGCGAAGCGTCGAAAGGCAGCGTTAGGGTAATAAATAATGGGTGAACAGCTTATGAATAAGAACAGGAACAAGTTTAAGTCTATCGTGATATTACATGCTGCCCTCTACATCACTTCAGTAAAGAATAATTACTCTAAACCTGCAAAGACGTCCAGGACCACAAACATACTTTGTTTTAGAAGAAGGTGCATTTAGTTACTACGTTGTTAGAAACGCGTAAAATGTAAATGGAACGAAGGCGTTTTATCTTTCCGTGACGGACAGTGCGAACAAAAAATCCCCATGATTGCGGCAAAGAAGGAAATAGGTTTTAATGCTTCAACTAGACTATAGTCAACTCTTCGAGGCGCTCTATGAAGTAGATGTTGTCAAGGCTTCCTCCACTGGAAGTACCGGCAGTGGAAAGTGTCGCCGCAACAGGGTCATTCAGGCGTGCCTCTCAGAACTATGTAGTAGGGTGTGAAGTCGGGTGCCCTGTAGGATAGTGAGCATAAACGCATAATGTCTATGTCTTGAGTAGATGTTAGGAGCAATATCGGTGATACGTTAACCTCCGAAGCACCAGGACAACAACAGGATGGAACTGAGAAATGTTACTGATCAGGGCTGTGATTTAGGGTCTTGGGAATGTGAGTGAGATGTACACATAGCGGTTCGTATTATTGTGCTCTACCACCGAGATTTTTAGGCGAAAGAATTTTTTTTTGTTTATAGCCCTCGAAAGACTTTTTTTACGTTTACAAACGTAACATCCCGGCATGGAGCTGGGAAGGATGTCAATCTGGAGCCACGAATTACGGAATAGAACTTTCGGGGCTGAGAGAAAAATTATTCGTGAAAAGATTATAATCTTTTCGTGTTAAGGTAACTATAGTTTTCTTAACACGTTGTGCACAATTTTAACCCATTTCGCTCGTTGCACGTAGTGCTTCTGCCTTGTATTTTTCACATCCATAGCTTTTTGTTTCTACCCGCCGGGGGGTTCAGTAGTAAAGTGTTGTGCTGCGGAGCCCAAGGAGGCAGGTTCGATTTCCAGCGGCGGCGGCCTTTTTTCTGATGAAGGCGAAAATGCCCGTGTGGTCGAGATTTCGGCGTACGTTAAGGAATCCCAAGTGGCCAAAATTAATCCAGAGTCATCCACTAGCGCACGCTTCATCACCTGTGCCGCATCGGTGCGTTAAACCTCATAATTAGTGAACCAACTTTGTTTTTCTAGCTTAGACTATCAGAACAGAACGGGAAAATTCAAATTTTACTATCAATTTATTGGCTATGTATATTGTTAAGCTGTAAACCATAGCCAGTTCAACATAATTGGCTGCGCTGGTTTTCTAGTACCGTTATTGAGCTTCCTTTGACCAAGTTTATTTTCCCGATAGGATGAAAATAAACTAATAGTGTACCTTTTCCGGTGTTACATTTGCCGTCCTTCAGGGTGAAGTCGTCAATTGCAATCACAGCAGGATTGCGAGGTTCCATGACAGCCTCAAACACGAACTGTAAAAAAGGGCGCAGGAAACCTTCACAAAAGGCACAAACTATTTTCCCCACCTTCGAAGCACCCATTCAGCAACTCGCTAAGCACGGTAATGTTACTCAATAAAAAATGTCTGACACTTACGATACTTCCAAATGCGAAATGTCAGCGCAGCGCCAACTGCAGTCTTTTCGGTCACGGCGCATAGCTACTGCGTCGCAGAAAGTGAATGGTTAATCGGCTAACGTACAATGCCGCACGATGCTCTGACGTTATCTAGTAGCGCGTCGCCGCCGCCGAGCATATGGTTGTAAATCCGGCTTGAATCTCCCGCGTAAATGTCACGTGCTTCGGATGACCCACGCAATAAGGAGGACGACGAATGGCTGGTGTACGTGGAGCACGTAGTGCATGCTGGACCATTGTCCTTTTTGTTGGCTTGAAAGAACAAGACGCTTGACTTAATAGGTTCCTGAGGTTGCCGCTGCTTTCTCAAGCGCCACTAGACACGAAGGAGCGGTTCTCCCGCGTATGTCTTGCGCGGCCGTTTCGTACTACCCTTCTTACACTTTCGCAATAATTTATTCTTCCGCTCCTGCTCACCCTATTTTGTCAACCTTCGGTTGAATCGAGGGACGAAGGCGCCACGAGAGGGCAGAAGCGGACGCTAAAGAGCTTATGCTCTAAACATTGTGTGAGCTTTTTACAACCTTGAGTAAGCTGTGGCGTCCAGAGTAACACTACAAGGTCAAAGGTATTGCGATACTACGGAACAATTAAATAGAAGGCGGAGTGAGCCCAACTTATATCACATTCTGCATTCAAACACTTTTTATGCCATTGGGTTGTTAAGTAAATTATAAAAGAACCACTAGGCTACTTTGTCCTACCTGATGTGGCTCGTCGGAGTGCACCTGCAGCTGTTGCTGTTGCCAATCCTTGCCCTGTGGGCCCTTGCGGGCCCACATGACGCTGGTTGACTCGTTACCCACACGTCGGAGGAGGTTTAGCTGACCGCAATTGGGGTGTCTCATGTAGTACCTAAAAGGTGAGAAGAATAAGCAGGGTAGCCGTTTACCAACAATAAAGTCGAAGGTTATAAACCACGTTTTAAACCGCTAAAATGAGTAAAGTGCACCGTAAGCTGGGTGAGGCGTTTGGTGCCTTAAATAAATGGGCTGGTTCCTTTCTTTTGTGGAAAAATGCAGTCGTCCCTTTCGACAACAACAAAAAACTTGCTTTGTCCATGTTTTCTTGCAGTAACCGGTACATCACACCTAAGCATCTACGACGAACATTGTAGGGCACTCTGTTGCTTGCATACTACTTCGTTGTTTGGCGAGTATTCAATAAGCATTAATAAGCACGGGAAAACCCCTGCTTATTAATGCTGCTGATTATCTTACAATGAGGTTGTTTGCGAATATAACACCAATGTAAAGGTTTTTGACGGCACCATAAAAATTATATCACTAAATATGGGAGCCTGCATTTTCGTCGCGGTATCCGGTGATTTATCACAATAGAGTAGGGTGGGGTAATTGCGTGTATTCAAATAAATAATTACAGTGAAATTAAGACACCACGTATGCTACGCGTGTAATGTTGGTAACGTAAAAATGTAATCATGCTACGCTATCTACAGTAAGCGGAATACGCACAGCATTAAGGATTTTAAAGGTACTAATGTAGAATGCATTAGAGACTTGTAAAATTCACAATAAAAGAGCTAAAGGTTTTGGGGGACACACTCCATGCCAGTAAATCTATCAAGCTGTCTGTCTGTCTGTTTGTGCATCTCTCTCTCTCACATACACACACACGCGCACACACACGCGCGCGCACACACACACGCACACACGCGCGCGCGCGCAAAAACACACACACACCCGCCGGGGTGGCTCAGTGGCTAAGGCGTTGAGCTGCTGAGCACGAGGTCGCGGGTTCGATTCCCGGCCGCGGCGGCCGCTTTTCTGATGGAGGCGAAAAGCAAAAACGCCCGTGTGCTCGAGATTTCGGCGCACGTTAAAGATCCCCAGGTGGTCAAAATTAATCCGGAGCCCTCCACTACGGCGCGCCTCATCGCCTGCGTTGCGTCGGCGCGTTAAACACCACAATCAATCAATCAACAAACACACACACACACACACACACACACACACACACACACACACACACACACACACACACACGCACGCACACACACACACACACACACACACACACACACACACACACGCAAGCACGCACACACGCACGCACACATCAAAGATGCAGTCCTAAATGCAGTGCCCTTCGGCTATTTGAAGGTGCTTTCTAGCAGCGAATAAGGCTATCGTTATTTTTTGTGATAATGGGCTAAAGAAATCACTTAATTGTGGTGAAACACAGCGGAAAACCAGGACACAAGCGCAGTTCTGGACTCTTCTAAACAACCCTAAGTCGAGACAAAAATCGCCGTGATTCGCAGCGGGAATCAAACCCATGACCTCCTCATAACGCCTGCTGTGCTCTGCCAACTGCGCTATCCCAGCGGCGGATGCACTCTCGACTTCAGCGGATGCTTGTATTTTAAAGAGGTTCAGAGACTCTTTGAAACTCCCTCTGAGAGGTTCATAGAGAGAACATGCCCGCTGGGTGGCACGCGGCGAGCATGTATGCTCCAGTTTTTTGTATCTTTAAAAAATATATACCTGTTGCAAAAAGACTGAGTGACCTACCCCATGTTCCCTTTTGCTTTCCTTGGATTTGGTGACTGCCTACCCTTATTTCTCTCTATATATTGGTCATATTCGAGTTTGTATGTGTATATATATATATATTTATTTGTTTATTTATTTATTTACATGGCCAGGTTGGTTTTCTTCACGCGTAGAAAGTGGAGCTGGGACGCAAAATATAAAAACAGTGATAACTAGCATGATCGATATTCCTCAAAAGTGGAAAAACAGCAATTTATTTCTATAAATCTGTGCAAAACCATAAACGCGTGTAGTTGACGCAACAAAAATTTAAAGGAAGAAATTTAAAGTTGAGCATATACGAACATCATTTTACATACCCCATGAATATCAATTTCAATACGTGAGCATAACTCTTACAGGCTGCGTTGGTATAAAAACGACGTCTCCAGAGACCGGTAGCAAAAATCTCTTTTGAAAAACACCGTTGGCTGGGATGGCCTATATATTATAATGGCTCTGAGTTGTATTTACCAGCAGCAATAACACCAGTCGTCAGAAGATCACTGCTCAATAAATAATGGGAATTGTGAATTTGTGGTTTTGAGTGTTCCCATATGGTTGGAAGCGATGATATGCGTCAATCTGACGTCCGTAATGGCCTTGCGAGGGCCTTTCGTTAGCCATGACTACATAATGCCGTGATCTACAGCCTCTGGTTTGTGTGTTGTGGTTTCCAGCTGTCTTGTATAAGTTAGGAGGGAAGTGCTCGTTTCCGTCTCTTTCTTTTGTATGCCACGCATGCTATCTAATTTGATAGGGAGCGTGTGTCGCCCTTTTGTCGCTTGACTAGAATACTCTTCTTTAATCTGCAATGTTCTCGATGTACTGCGACTGTTACGGAAACAATCATGCGGAAGGATAAAGGCTCGCAGGGCAGACGACGCAGCATTTGATTCGCCGACACTCGTGTGCACACGTAAGGTGGTTGATTATTTCGTCGCCCGTACGTAATCTTTGCGTTTGTAACCTAGCACAAGTTTGCTCGAATATACGTTTCTTCCCTGAAGAAATCTGCGTCGTTTTTGGCTACGTGACAATAGGCGTTGAGATTTATCCTTGTCAACGGGTACCCGCGTTTTGACGTTGCTTGATCGCCCGTTACGATGTAGATGAAGGGCACAGACTGTTAAGGCTGCATTTAGTCCTAACGACAGAAACAGTCGCCATCTGAAGGTCACGGCTGGTTTTCTAATTTTCACTGTGACTCGAAGACAAAACGCACATCCATAACTCAACCCTTCCCACTCAAGGGGTTTGGCCAATTATGATAACACCTGCTTTCAAAAGCTTATGGCGGAATGACAACTTGAAATTCATCTGCAGCATAAACATTGAAACTCACAATTCTCACATACCCATTAGGTTGGAGCGATTAGACTCGCCGCAGGCGGGAAATATGGTGTATAAACTGGCAATTTCCAAAGTGATCGAGGACACCTACCCAAACATATGCTTGCACAACTCAACAATAGGCAATAATTAGGTATTATGACACGATTAAGAAATAAGAAAACCTTAGTGGTCGGCACAACGTATTTATTATTTGCTCTAGAAGGCGATTCATAGGACTATTAAGTCAATAATCACAGATAAACAAGATTTTGTAGTAAGTTTACCAGAAGGTGAAGCAGCGCCCGCTCCTGGGAGTAGGGCTCATTCTGATAGAAACCAGTTGGGCAGTCTGCTTAGAGTCGTACACGTTTCTGGCAAACATGTATGTACCTGGAGGAAAGCGCAAAAAAATTTAAGGGTGCTATGGCACCGAAGATGCACATGCACTGGCAACTATATTGAAAAAAGACATGCATGCTTTAGTTTTCAGTGAGTGGTATATGATTACATTCGAACTCAAGATTCAATATTTGAGCCAGAGTTATCAGGTCACTGATCAGTACACTGAGCCAGAGTTATCATATCACTTTCTCCCAGCATGGGAGAAGACTAGCTACTACGCGAATGGTAAAACCATTGAGCCGTACACAACGTCCCTAAAGTCAAGGTTTGAAGCAAAAACGCTCGTGTGTACGAGATTTCGGCGTACATGAGAGATTCACAGGTGGTCAACATTATTCCGGAGCCCTCCACTACGGTGTGACTTATCTCCTGCGTTGCGTCGGAGCATTAAACCCTACAATGAATCAATAAAGTCAAGGTTGGGCGTCGTGTCTCATAAAAAAGCTTGTTTCTGCTTCCTTTATTTGCAATTAGACTGTTACATAACCGGTGGATAGTAATTGACGGTGTAAATCATACTAAGTGCCTTTTGACGAGTCAGATGTCATCGTAATACCATCGGGGAATGAATTAGGGTAACCAAACACCAAATAATCAACTGCACAGGAAACGTTTTACGCCATTTTTGAAACAAAAGGGTGTAGCATAAGTAGAAATATAGTGTTTGGAGGCCACCACAACCTCTTCCTTGAATCTAAACACCTTTATTCGTAGCTTTACGCCCTTATTGTGTGGGAAGAAGTGGGTTTACCAACTTCGACCCCCTTGGTTGAAAGGATGTGGAAAGGTTGCTCAGCTGGTGATAGATGAAGGCCGGCCATGATTGCATGTATAATGACACTGTGAAGTAGAAGGTACCCCCTCATATCTTCTTCCCAACCTCGTAAGAAATGGTCAAGAGCAAACAAAAAATATTCGTTTGCAATGATCGCTCGTTTCTATATACGGTGTGCCTAATATGCCAAGTTTAGCTGTGGCACGTGAAAATTCGATTTGAACTTTTGAAAGTACAAAGACTATATTTACAAAGTCAACTTTCTGCCGTTATTGCCTAAAAAAAGGTGTAGTATACGTGGAGTATTGGTGTTGGAAAGTCATTACGCCCTTTTTCTTAGGTTCCAACACCGTAATTTGTAGATTGAAACTATTTTTGTGTGGCGAAAAAGGTGTTTACCGACTGCAACACCCTTGATTTCCTGTAGAGTGTTCAAAGGGCGTGAAATATGTGATCAGTTCCAAAACAAAAAAACAGCGGAGCTGGGGGTCCACCGAGCTTCTTCCGGTATTGCTAAGTGTTGCTAGGTTTTGCAAGGATTTACAGAGTTTTGTTAGGTTTTGCTATGTTCTTGATTGCTAGGCTAAGGGCAGAAGGGTTAGGCCAAGTTTAAGTAGATTTTACAAGGATGTTCTAGTGTGTCCGCCACACTGACAGCGGATCCAAGGAAAAAATGAAGGAAGCTCACACTAACGCGTAAGACTTGAAGAAGGTAGCGAAGCTGGACGTAACAGTAGCTTCTTTCCTCTTTTTCGATTCATGGCGCTGTTCATAGCTGGATGTTCATAGCTGGAGGATTCATAGCTGGATGTTCGTCCTACTCCATCGCACACGGCTCTGCGCGCACGTCGCCTTCCTTCGTCGCGCGCTCTTAAAAGCTAGAATACATGGAGCGATCTTTCACGACGAAGTTCGCGCGGCGTAAGACCAGCCGCGTCACGACGCCGAATGTTCGTCGGGATGCGCTACATGTAGCAAAGTACGGCGGCCGCCGCCGCCTCGCCGCTGCGCTGCTGTCAGTGTGGCTAGACGAGGCAAATACATTGAAGTGAAACACAGGAGAAGCAAAACAAGCCGTCAAGACTATTATTATTGCTTTTTAGTTGCAAAACCCTCTAGAAAGGCGTAAAATGTTGTGTAGAAGAAGTTTTTAATGTTTTTGTATCGCCACATCTCGCGAGACCGTTGCTATGACGACGACAAACGTTACTGCGTCAGGCTTAACAGCTAAAAAACGCCCTTCTATCTGAAAAAAGAAGGCTATTTGTCGTTTGAAAATTGATGTGGGGGCAAGAGTGGACAAATTTAATTCGAAGTAAAGGGTTTAGAACACGATATTGCATTGAGGGATTAGCTGCGAAGCTGTTATCGCTGTGAAGCGGGCGGAGAGGGCGCCGCCATGTTTGGCAGCGCTTTGCCGCTGCCGTCGACGGCGACGAACTTTTTCTGCCCCGGCTAGATCGGCAGCGGACGATGTTTTTCCGCCGCCGGGCGTCCAGCGGACGCCGCCGGGCGAAGTTCGTCGACTATTCGTCGCATAAACGCTCCATGTATTCCGGGCTTTATCGCTGCGGCGGCGGCGTTCTCGCCTTCCTCCGCCAGGTGGCGGCACGGGTCCCGTGCGCTTCCCTGTTCCCTCCTGCCCATCTCTCCCCCAATCAGGCGCTGCTCCAATCAGGGCGCTTGCGGAAGGGGGTGTGGGTTGACCTCTAGCTCTCAAAAGTAAAAACTTGTCAGTCCGCGAATACTAGCTAATGTCAGGCCTCTCAAGCTTGGACGTTCCCCGGTTTCCCTATAGGCGGCGTAAAAATCGACGCCCCACGTGACCAACCTACAGGGCACTTTTCGACCATCAAGTCCACCAGACGGCGCAAGCAAAAGGTTACTTTTGGTATAGAATACAAAACATTCATTCCGTGACTCAAAGAGCCCACACAGTTCGCTTACAATGTGATATTTAAAAATATTATTAACAAGTTTCGCATCAAACATCCGTTGAGCAAAAATGTACGCAACTTTTTACGAACAGCCGACTGGTGCACCACCTCGTTTCTGAATGCGCAACCACAAAGCCGCCAATTCAAATTGAAACCGCTGCAACGGCCCACCGTTTCTACGTGCGCGGAGCACTGGTTTCGTGACTGTTTTTGCTGTTATGTGCTTTTGCGTCCATCAGTTGTTGAGAGGACTGGCAAAACAGGGGAATTGAGTACTTGTGGAGTGACAAATGTGGGAAATTCCGCATCGGAAGACAGCTGTCGAGGCCAGAATATTTTATTCTTCCAACAGAAGGTGAGTGTCGCGCACTCCGCTAGAAAGACGGTGCAAACAAAACCGTTGTCGCCCTCAATACCTCATTTGTGCCCTTCGTTCGAAATCTTAGCACAAGCGAACGAGTTGTTATGGCAAAAAAAAAATGTCATGAAAGCGACGTACAATTGCAGCGATCGAAATGAAATGATGTCCTGGCCTCTGTAAACTTGCGGATGTCAATAAACGATTTGTTCTCACTTGCTGCTCACTGTGGTCTGTGCCAGTCGAGGCCATCTGGTCACCTGGCGTAAAATCACTTCACTAGCGCGGCGCAAGTAAACACGCGGCCAGCGTGTCAACCAGGAACCAGCAGGAGCAGCCAAGGCCGGACTCGACGCTCCTTTCGTGCGCGGGAGGAGGAGAGTCGAGTCGTCGAGTCCGGCCGTGAAGCAACAAGGCGGAGCCGGCGGCCGCCGTGAGAGGGCAGCCATGTTATTAAGGAGCTCAAGCGGCCTGTGCAAAAAGCATCCGCCATGTTTACAAAGCCGTGTTTACAGCGCCATCAAGCGGGCGTACTGGGTAGTTCACGACGCCGCCACTACGCTTTTTCTGGCACTACAGGCAAAGCTAGACCTTTGCTTCTCTAAAATCCTCCCTGTTCTGTGCTAATGTAGAGTAGCTTTCACTACGAAAGGCTAGGTCGACCCCCAGCTCCGCTGTTTCGCCAGCCTTGCACCACTAGTGCAAGCTGCGTTATTTTTTGTGTTTTAATATCCCCAAAAGACTAGGTTCTTATAAATAGCGTTTGATATGTAATATTATTTTATGACTTTTGAATGTAAGTACTTTACGATTAAGAAGTTTTTACAAATCCGCATACTGACTCGTATATTCTCAAATTAAAATGCATGTTTCTAAAATTAGCGCTAAACGGTCTGATCTTTGCGACAAGCCCACCGACATTTTCTGGCTCAGTTTTTGTGTGGTCCAAGTGTGACTTGTGTGGCCTGAATGTGTCTGCATGTCACGCTGCGCGATCAGCCGATCCACAGTGTCACGCGCTGCTGCGCGGCCCAAACCCTTTTTTCAGGTTGCTAAGCATCATTTCCGGCCAAAAAGGGCGTAAAAAAATAGTGCATGCGCGCATTCCTAGTAAAAGGCGGTGTTGGTCAGTAGAGTAGCTACGTGAAATTTGTAAATGCCCTAGACTTCCAAATATCGAGGTACTAAAACCAATTGCATAAATTTTTGACTGATCTGAGGCAGAATAGAAGGTATGGCTACTGGGGTATTAGCATAACACATATATAACCGATTTCACCCAATAAAAATGCTCAGTTCGGGTGCCATATTTATCCCTTCGACAAGATGAAGCACCGTGCACGGTTGCAGAATGATTTGTGTAGTGATATCTAAATATTGACGTATCGTCGTGTATATCGCCATCTAGATCCCGATATCTATTGCGATGTTTTACAGATTGCTTCTCCCCCACCGCTTCTGCTTTTTTCTCTTTCTCTCTCTCTTGTTTTTTTTTTCTCTTTCATCTCACTCTATTCTTCCCCATCGGATTTTTTCTCTTCATCTCACTCTATTCTTCCCCATCTCTCTCTCTAATTATGCGGAACTATAATGTGCAATGGTACTAGAATTCGCCAGTGGTGAGATTCCCAGAAACGATTCTCATTACAAGGTAGAGAGGGAATTATTAATGTTCACTCGTCGAACAGAGGCGGATGTTTGGGCCTCTCTCCGTGAAAGGCATCCCTAGTCCGGGATCCTGGACTTTTTCTGGCTGTCCTTGTTCGCGTCTCCACGACGAGCTAGGTATCTGTGTATGGTCTGGCTAGGGAAGCCCTCCACTGCTCGAAGGTGGGATTGGGAATTGGGGGCAAGTGTGGAGTGCGTTGACACTCCCACACCATATGGTATAGGGTTACCATGTAACTGTTCTGATTGTGGTACAGGTAGCGATCAATTGAAATTTGCGCATTCTTGCTGGTATCTGCAAAGTGTCCCAGTTTCTGAGGCGTGCGCGAGGTCGTGGCTAGGCCCTTCGCACAAGTGGGGTTTCTGTTAGCTGCAAAAAGAGAGGAGCGATTCTGTGCAATAACTGCGACTCGCGCTTGCCTTCGGCTCACTCGAAAGCCCAGGTGCAGCGTCGGTGCGCAAACACACAAAACATTTGCGTACTGTTTCGTTGTTGTTTCGGAAGACTGAAGTAAAAATAAATATTTCTTTGGCGTTCTGGTATTTAGAAGTTTTATGTTCAGCCACTAACTACAACTTTGCTAAGTGGCCTTGTTTTTTCTGGAAACTAATTCTTTCTTCTAACACGTACCTTTTTTGTATGCAGGACCAGTCAAGTTTTGAGCAAAAATAAAAAAAATTAGGTTCCTCTTATCTGACATGTCCTAAACCAGCATGGATCCTACTAACCATTGTGAGACGCTCCATCGGTAGGCTGCCACTTCGTTGCCCGTGGGTCCGCGCCACCCGATGAAAGCATCCAGGGTATGTCTGCAGCCGAGCGCTCAGGGAACCAGCCGCAGTCAACGGGATTGGTAAAGTCGCAGCTCACTTGCCAGCTAGCTTCCGCTGCAAAGAGGCAAATATCAGAGATTTAAGTTTGCAACTCTTTAAAAGACAGTAACTCAGGGTTTTGTAAACGCTATAGGTTCAGTTCCCTTCCACTCAAACTAGCCGACCACTGCTGAACTAATACATTTGTTCCCCATTGAAAACCCCGTAAAAATCGATATTTAAAGCAAAGCTTCACATATCGACCTGCTAACTTCACTGAAAGATATTTTCATCTCGGATGAGTGGTTTTTAAGGTTTCTATGGTACATACACTCATGACATACCGCAGCTTTCCTGAATTTAAATACGACTGATACAGATGGTATCCACATAAACATCTAGCGAGTGATTTGTTCTCTTGGCAACAATGAAAACTGCCACGACACTGCCCACCGTGTCTCTGCATACGTTCGCATCTCACAGGAAAACAAAAGCAGACCCCTGCATCCGTTGACTGCGTCGTTATTACATTATTCGCGGCAGTGGCGTCAAGAAATATGAATATCGATGTGATATTGCGGGGTGATGCTGTACTTGCCGTTAAGAACTCCGCATCAGCACCGGAGAATGAAGCCATGATAGTGCAAGAAAGCGGCACGACGCACGAAATGCCTACGCTCCAGCGCAGTTGCCTGCGAACTCGGCTATCGACACCCGCCCGCTCGCACCTTGCCCAGGGCAGTGCTTTTCAGTACAAAAGTCAAATAATGCTTCCGAACAAATTGTGCGCCTTCAAGCACATGACGATTTAGATATAGCGTAGCGTACTAGTGAGTGCATTGTTAGGTGGGAGAATAGCGGCATGTATTCGCGAGCGGTCGCGCATACGACGTCACCTCAGCAATTGGGACGCGCAGGCACCGGCATTGCGGCGCACCGGCATTGCCGGCATGCGCTCCATGCCAGTGAATGCAACCTATAAATTTTTTACCTAACGTAAACGCGATTTATTTGTTCTCGTGGGAAGCTACGCCCACATATACAAGTTGCAGCGGCTAAACGCTTTTAAAGCAAAGCTTCACTACTTTCGTGTAGCGGCTGCGTGGAGGACGCACAAGTTAACCTATTGGCCGGAGACACCCCCCCCCCCCCCCCCGGCGAAACACCCCTCGAAGCGCATCGCGTGATTCGCCGGGCCCGCTTTCGGCGCTTCGCACAAGGCCCCGTTTTCAGTCGCTGTGCTTCCGTAGCGGCGGCGGCCGTGACGGGAGCGGCCACTCAGCTGATCGGCAGCCCACCAAACCTGAAGACTCCCACGCATACGCCGCTGGGTCGTCTCGGGCTATGTGACTCATCTTGCGCCGCGTTACCCTTGAAAGAGGAACGCCGCGTTCGCCGAGAATGAAAGCGGGGCCGGGCCTCCTCCTGCGAGCGTTGCCCGGTACTGAACGGCTTTGAGCAACTGTCGGCAATACAGCTACATCAAAGGTTAACCAAGCGAAACCAAGACTCAACCAGTCTAAGCCAAGCTTTTGCTTTGCATATCCAGGGTGAGCTGAGCTGAGCCGCAACCATTTTTTTAGGTGTGAACGCGTCGAAGCCCTCCTATACTGACGTATTAGGTGTTTTTTAAATAAACAATTCTGATATCAGGTCTCGGACGCAGCAGCAGCAGATACCTTTGTTACCTCAGAACAGTTTAGGCGATAACCAATAGAGAAAAACTACACCTTTACCTTAAAGGACCTGCGTTCAGCGATACTATGAAGAAGTGGAATTTGAAATGATTTGTGGGAGGTTAACCTACTACAAACACTAGTTCTGTTCAATGTATAAAAAAACATTCATATCTCAAAAGTCCTACTCATCACGGCATCCCTAATTCATCGCTAATTCATCACTAATCACGGCAGATTGCTGAAAGTATTTACCATGTATATAAAAATATGGACCGTTTTATTGATAGGTCATTTGCTTCACGAACTTTTATTGTACAGTTGATCGGTGTGTTATAAAAAGAAACAGGGTTATTTGTATTTCTAATTTGTATCTGAGCCCATAGTTTGGTTTTTAGTGGTTCATGTTCTTTAAAAGTAATGGATAACTTTCACACAACATGATAATTTTTTGTCCTTTTAAAAAGTCGAATGCAAAGCGCTTCACACCATTTGCCCATTTCCCGTAGTATTATACGCATTCGAGGGCTTTCTTTCTTTGGCGTTGAAATGTTTTCATCAGCAGTAATAAAACTGCTCCGAATATTGCGGAGTGTTTTAGCCGAAGAGGAAGAAGAATAAGACCTAGTAAATAGCTTACGTACACCATTTGAATATTTACTCAATAGCAACCAAAAGAAGATGGCGCTAGCCACCCTCAGACTATGACACTCAGCTAAAGGTAGAGCTAGAAGAGGATCTTGTTCCCATGGCCTCTGGGGCGCTCTCAGCATTGTAAATACACTTCGTAAATGCATTCGTTATCGTAACAATACTTATCGTGAAAATATTTTCCTTACTGTCACAATATTTTCCATCAGTTGTTATTCTTTCCATAAGGGAGCAGGATCGTCGGCATTTTGGAATGGGCTCGCCTGCAATTACTTGGATATAATAATTTTTGTAGTGCTGGCTGCTTTTCATTACAGTGTATACTATAGACACATATGTTAGGCAAAGTTGGCGTTCAAAGTGCTAGTGAATGCAGCCGTATCAACACCCCTGCAGTTTCTACAGACTTTTGTCCACTCCAGAAAACATGTACAGGCGGCATTCGCCGATAAAGTTGCTTTGAACGTGCACTCACGTCCTCCAGTGTGGCTATCCGGATGGCAGTTCAGGTACTCGATATGCCCGATGCTTACACCTGGTGTATTCGCTTGGTAGTAAAACTGCGCACCATAAAAAGAACAAAGTGGCACATATAATTGTCATCTGAGGTGAAAGTTCCACGCTATCCTCCTTATACCACCAAAAAAGGCTAACTATCAATTTGATTTACGTTGAGGCCTCAAAGCCAGTCAGGATCTTTTTATAGTTTACTCGATGAAAGAGCATTTTTCAAATTTAGTCTTCCTCGTAGAGACACGTATAAAACAAGTTCTCTGATCATTTTTGCTTCACTACGTACCACAGAGCTCAGACGTCTCAGCATTAAATGTGCCAAAAACACATTGCCGGTATTCGTAAATGGGTAAATAATGTACATTAATATCCCGTGAGTAGGTACGCCGAAACTGTTCTACGATTACCCCTGTTTTTACAAGGTCAATAAACGAAAAGATTCTCTTTTCCTGCTAAGTAGAAGGGTGTTAAGTAATGTGATGGGCACAAAATGATCAATCGTAACCCAATCAGGACTAGTGTTAGAGGAGAAATTCAGACAAGGTTGGTTTCTGTAGTCCCATCGTTGCGTTAACTGCTTGGTATGCAATCACAAAGGGGCTTAGCGGCCAAGCTTACAACCATTTTAAAACGAATAATGGCCACTGTCGACATGGTCCTAACATTGCAGCAGAAACAAAACCTGCCGCGCCGCCTTATCAAGGCAGTTTGTCTACAGCTCTCCAATTTCATACGGGTATGCTCACCCTAACGCCTTGTTTCCAGTTTGCGATCCTCACAGACGTTTTCACCCATTTCCCTGCGTTTTTGGTTCCACCAATCACTTCCAGCGGAACGATGCTGCCCAATTTTTTGTCAGCTGCCGCATGAGGTAGGGCTCCAAATAGCAGGACTGGGTACACTGTGAAAAATAATAGTTGAGCATTTTATTCTGTTATACATATTTACACATACAGTAAGGCTGTTTAAAACATCTTGCGATCTTCCGTTATGGTAAAAAACGCGGGCTTTCGCAAAGAAACAAACACAGGGATTTGTACTAGAGCAACAAAGACGCATGAAATTCCCCAACAACGAGTTCTGCTTAAGACGTTCTTTTTTATCAAGCAGCAAGGACAATTAATTTCTTCACCAATGTAACGCGTCATGGCGATCTTGCAAACCAGGGTAGTGAACTTGTCGGCTACGAGGAGTCCCGTCGTGACAGACAAATCATTCTGCTTAAGCAAAGTAGGTTTCTTGGCCTACGTCGAAGCTCTGCACTTTTAAAGGAAAACATTTGTTTCAGCGGGAACGGATGCGAGTCATCAGATTGAAGCAGAATGCTGTTCTTTAAAATATGCAGTATGGAGGAGTGTAGAGAAAGTTATAATTTTAATTTTGGGCGATGTCTTTAGCCCGGAAAGAAATATTTTATTTTAATTATATTTGGTAACCAAAGCTGTATTGTGCAAATGAAAAAGAAACTGGCTTTGAATTTTATGTCCGCCCATTCAGAAAGTCTGTTTGTAGTAACACATTACAAATGCCGTAATCACTGTTTGCCCAGTGTCTTTCTTGCCGAACTGTTTGAGGCTATTTCAGCTTCATTTTTATTGCTCTTTTTTACACTTAAGAGTAACTTTTCCACTTCGACTTCTTAGCGGACTCTCATTTTTGTACTGAAGATGGCAACCCAGCTTCCACATTCTCCAAAATTGTGATGTAAGTCGCAGCGGAGAGCAGCAAAAAGGGATGTAATGCCATGGCATCCGGCTGGACGTTGCGTTTATTTTTTTTTGCTCGCGCACTTGGCAGAATCAACTTCCTTCTGTATAGATAAGCTGGCTGCTTAGTCTGTGCTAGTTTAGTTTTTAAGCTTCCTAACTGCACCATCCGTCTGTAGGGAAACAATTCTTCTCAATAGCATAGGTAAAAGCTGTCTGAGGTGAGTTTTGCGAAATACCCTTTTGGTAGCCCAGCATAGGAATTATTTGCAAATTTCTGCATGCTAATATGTCTAGTTGCCTGTCAATGTTTTGCGAAGTTCGAAACATCTCTTTTCTACGTTTTTTTGGCGTTCAATAACATAAATATGCGAATACATTTCACACAGGCGTAATTTGAATGCTCAATAGCAATTCTCCTAAATTGCCTTAAATTTCTTGAAATATTTCTCCTACAATTTTCCTGATTCACGAAACAGAATGGCGGCTCTGAGGAGGCAACACAGTCAAGAATTTTCTCGGAGTATTTCTCCTACAATTTTCCTGATTCACGAACCATACTGGCAGGCCTGAGGAGGCAATAGAGTCGAAAATTTCCCATCCTTTCAGATTGCTTCAATGATGTCAGTCTGAAGTAGTGTATCTATTATGTGTGGCTGCCATCTGTGCATACAATACATAAAGGGAGGAAAAATTTCGTGGCTCCAGGAGCATGAAGTGGGGCTCCGCGCCACCCTTGCAACATATTTCATCTACATGCACAAAGCACAAAGTACAAAGCCTTGCACAAAGCAACACTGCCAACTTAGAGGTGGGATAGTGATAGTACTGCGGTAGTCGATTGGAAGTAAGCTACGAGAACGTCATTTGTTGAGTATGGGTGAAATGATGTGCGAAGGATTTCAGGCAGAACAGTGTGAAGCGGTGTGCTTTTAATGCGAACTTTAGGTGCACAAGAGGGGAAAAATGAGTGTGCTTGTGAGAAGGCAATATAGACTGGTTGTGTGATGTCGAAATAATATGTATTAGGAAAGAAGCGTTTTGTGTTGGCTTAGTGGTATGCAGGAAGTACCAGATTGCTGAAGAGACACGTTACGTTATCACCCCATGCGACCCTAAGCGCAGCATAATTAATTAACCTTACGCATGTTTTGTAATAGAAAACAAGGAACTGACCGTCATGAACAAGAACATTATATTTTCAAAATGGCACACATAGAATTGGCGACCTTTCGTCTACATTTTGTTACGCATGACTTTTGTACTGCCAGGCCACCCTACACAAGCAAATAAGTGCGTCATATTGTTCAGTATAGCTTATTATGTTTAGATACTTTGCAGTTTAGTGAAGGTGTGGTTACATTTTCAAAGAGCAAGTGAAAAAGTACTTACACTTATCGGGCATAAAGGAGTAGATGCTGACGACGCAAGAATGAGCAACCGCTCCCAATCGGGGGGTTACCATACACTGCCTCTTGCCACCTGGAACACCTGCAAAGTACACAAAAAGCCGTTACCTAAAGAAATGTCCCTGGTGGATCACTAGGATAGAAGCGCGACAAAACCTATTTAGATATCGATTCCTCACGATAAATGCAGGTTGGACACAACGTAAAAACACCAAGAAAATGATTGTAATACGGTATGTTCACGGGCTGTCACATCGTATGAAGAAGATAGGCAGTAAGTATAAGGTAAATGTTGTTTTTTCCGCAAAACGTAAATTGAGTCGAATGTGTCCAACTGTTGAGCGCATGTACAAAAACAACAACTAAAATGATAGCTCAGCAAGGAGATGTATTATCACCATACTCCCAGATTTGTTGATTGTAATAAGACAGGGGTCGTGTATCAGATACCCTTGAATCGTGATCGTGTGTAATTGGGGCAGTCGCAGAGGTGTGGAAATACCAGACTCAGAGAGCATCTTTGTCACTAAAAAAATTCTGCAGAAATTCAGAGAAATGTCTACTAATGCGTAGAATGTTTATGCCGCCTGTCTTGAGTAGGAATTTTTCCAGCCAATTTTTTTCTTCTAAATCCTGTCCTACCAATTATCTCCAATTACGCTGTTATAACGATTACAGGTGTAACGTTCGCGAGATCTTCAATATTGTGGAAATGCCATGCGTTATACGTTTTGCAAGGTTTCCGTAGTTTTTAAATATTTTTATTTTTGAGTTTTTCAAAACTTCGTCCAACAAATTATATCAATTTACGTTAGTATAAAGGTGATATTTGGAACTTTCGCAATATCTGATTGTGGATTTGCAGAGCGTTACAGGGCTCGCCATTTTCCGCAATTATGTTATGTTTTTCCTAATTTTTTTGTTTTCAAAATTTTCTTCGACCAATTATCTCCATTTACGCTATTATAACGATTACAGGTGGAACTTTAGCGAAATCTGCATTATTGATTGATTGATTGATTGATTGTAGGGTTTAACGCGCCGACGCAACGCAGGCGATGAGGCGCGCCGTAGTGGAGGGCTCCGGATTAATTTTGACCACCTGGGGATCTTTAACGTGCGCCGAAATCTCGTACACACGGGCGTTTTTGCTTTTCGCCTCCATCAGAAAAGCGGCCGCCGCGGCCGGGAATCGAACCCGCGACCTCGTGCTCAGGAAATCTGCATTATTGGGAATTGCCATGCGGTATACGTTTTGGCTGTTTTCCGTAATCTTTCATATTTTCGTTATTTTTATAGTTTTTCAAAATTTCATTCGACCAATAATCTCCATTTACGTTAAGTTAACTACTACACTTGGAACTTTCGCGAATTCTGCCTTAGTGTGGAAATTTAGGGCATTACACGGTTCGCCATTTACCGTAATTAGTTTATATTATTTATTTATTATTTTTGAAAATTTTGTTCGCACAAATGGTTCCATTTGCGCTATTGTAATGATTACCGGTGGAACTTCTGCGAAAACTTCATTATATGGGAATGCCATGCGGTATACTTTCTGAGAGTTCCGTAATTTTTATAGTTTTGTTACTTTTTAGTTTTTTCAAAATTCCGCTCGACCGATTATCTCCATTTACGTTATTCTAACGGTCACATTTGGAACTGCAATATTGTGTACATGCAGGGCGTTACACGGTTCGTCATTTTTCGTAATTATATTTTTCTTACGTTTAAGTTTTTCAAGATTTTGTTCAACCAATTATCTTTATTTACACAATTACAAAGATTAAAGGTGAAACTTTCGCGAAATCTACGTTATTATGGAAATGCCATGAGGTATACGTTTGAATTTTTTGCAATTTTCTTATATCTGTCATTTTTTAGTTTTTCAAATTTATTATGACGAATTATCGCCATTTACGTTATTCTAACGATTACATTTGAAACTCTTACGAAATGTGTAATATTGCGGAAATGCAGGGTGTTACACGGATCACCATAGTTCGTAATTATTTTATATTTGTTCAGCCAATTATTCCCATTTACGCAATTGTAACGAAAACAGGTGAAACTTTCGCCAAATCTACATTATTGTGGAAATGCCATGCGCTATACGTTTTGACATTTTCCGTAATTTGATTTCCGTTGTTATTATGTTTTGATTTTCAAGATATCGCTCTACCAATTATCTCATTTAAGTTATTCTAACGATTACATTTAAGAGTTTCGCAAACTCTACAATATTGTGGAAATGCAGGGCGTACACCGTTCGCGATTTTCTGTAAGTATTTTATATTTTTTTTATTTTTGAGTGTTTCCAAATTTTGTCCGACCAATATCTCCATTAACGTTATTCTAACGATTAGATTTGGAAATTTCGCAAAATCTGCATTTTTGTGAAAATGCGGGTCATTACACACTCCTGGCTGGGGGGGTACTCGGCAAAGAATGCTACGCCTTAAAAGTAGGCCCTGTAGACACTTGTCACTTCATCGCAAAAAAATGCAAATGTACACCGTTCTTCAATGACACAAAGACTGTACGACTGTAACTTGTATACTTTTCGTTCAGTCCTCGATTTTGTGCGCTCAATTGCAGTCATGAATTGTCACCAACTAGCCCGCCTTTCAGTCTTATGCTGTACGAACACAGCAATCGAACAACACGAGAAGTCGTGGAAGCTTTCCACATTAAGAGATTAGGAGAGTACCGTATAAGCCACCCCGGCTTCTCCCTGTCAGATAAGGAAGTTGATTTGATGGTGCCAGGGTTGTGAGTGGGAATGGGTGAACGAAGAATCTTGCAGCTGTTTTTATCTATGGACGCAGTCATTGCCCACGACCCGATGTAAGTGTATATAAGCGTTGTTTTCCTTTTCATAAATATTAGTTGATAGTCAGCGCCGCGTTTGCCCTTCTTTGTCCCCGTCGTCTTAGCGCTGTTAGAAGAATGCAACCGAACCAACTAGCTCGACTTTTGTTACTGACAAAGGAAATAAAGTCATACCGAGCTATATCCACTTTGGCAAAATGTTTAACGTCGAAGCAAATGACATTATTTATTTATTTATTTATTTATTTATTTATTTATTTATTCATTCATTCATTCATTCATTCATTCATTCATTCATTCATTCATTCATTCATTCATTCATTCATTCATTTTAGTACCTGAAAGGCCTGGACAACAGGCATTAAATGAGGGGTGAGCTCAAAAGAAAAATCACTGGTAAAAGCCATGCGAGATAATAACAAAGGACTTGACAAACAATTGATTTGAAAAACTGTAGGGGAGCGTGGCCCACAAGGGGACAAAATAAAAAGCTTAAGGAATGTTAAAAAGTTCAAGACACACGAAGAGAAGAAAAAAAAATCCCCGGTAGAAAATCACGCGAGATATGAACGAACTTGACAAGCAGTTGATTTTAAAAAGTAGGGTGGCAGGTCATCAGGTGAAAAATAAAAAGCGGGATGAATATAAAAAAAGTTCAAGGCACCGAAAGTCTCTAGTTGTGAAAGAGTCCTCGCGGTACCGGCAAACGTTTTTCTGTTACCATTGCTGTGGAAATTGTCGTTCATAGAGTTCAACCTCAAGATTAAGGTATAGATCCACCAATTTGTAGTGAGTGCAATTAGTTCTAAATGCAGCTACATCAAATGATCATGACCTGGATCCCCATCATAAACGTCGTGTTGTCGCCGTCATCATGCCCATCATAAGTGTAATTTTGTTCACTGCAGAACAAAAGCCTCCCTCATAGACGAGTAACTGCTCCTATTTTCGGATTTTAGGGGAGATGCCCTTAGGCTATCGGGTTGTTGGCGTCTCCTGTCGTCCTCGTGATCGTCGCCCAATGTAGTCACGGCACTAAAACACTGGGAGACTCGTTTACGCATCGTGCTAAAATGTCACGCGTACTAAAAAACACCGGGACACTCGTTTACGCCTCGCGCTGCAACGCTTCGTAAAGCGTACTAAAAACACCAGGACACTCGTTTCCGCAGCGCGCAAGAACGCTTCGTGGTTCAAAGACACGATACTTTTGCAGAAAATTTGTATACCTCTACCCCCTAACGGTTTCATCTCCGTTAGCAAAAACGTCAAGTCGCCAGTAATACACTTCTACTCTGCATGCTTCGTCCCTCTCCAAGTTTCGCGTTACTGGAGATGGCCCCGGAATTCTTAATTCACACTTCGCCTGCAAATTTCTTTCTCATCCGTCCAATCATTCCTTCTACTTCTTCTATTACCTCTTCTTCTACTTTACTACCTCTTTCTACTACCTCTTTCTCTACCTCTACCTCTTTTTACTACCTGTTTCTACTTTTTCTACCTCTTCTTCTACTTTACTACCTGTTTCTACTACACCTTTCTCGACCTCTACCTCTTTTTACTACCTCTTTCTACTTTTTACTACCTCTTCTTCTACTTTACTACCTCTTTCTACTACCTCTTTGTCTATCTCTACCTCTTTTTACTACCTCTTTCTACTTTTTACTACCTTTTCTTCCACTTCTACTACCCTCTGGGATGCCATTCTGTCACCCCGGTGATGTGGGGGTTCTTAGGTAAACTGTTCTATAACATAGCCTGCCCAACCCCGCTTCTTTCTCCTAGTTTGATCCACAAAGTCTTGATCCTAGTTCACGCGTTATTTCAAGCAGCTTTTTTAGTACTTAAGCCTTGGTTTCAGCAGTTCTATTTCCGTGGCCTCTTGGGCTACCTAATGACATAGAAAGAACAACGATTTCTAGGAAGCTATTTTGCTGAGTATTCTTTTCAAATCTTGGCAGGATAAACAAATATGAAAACAAATGAAATGCTGTATTCGCAGTTCTAACAGCACACAGTTTCACATGAACTGGCATGGTATCCGATGACCGCATATAAAAATATCCCAGGCGCTTACATTTCTGTTTCAAAGGTGTGTATTACACTGCATCACTATGCGCCAGTCAAGGAGTCAACACCAAGGGCTAAAATTTTTACGCTAGTTTGCATAAGGCTTCAACAAAATTTAAAATACAATATATGGTGGCAAACGAACAGTGGTTAGACCATTGTGCTAGTAAGCCCAAAGATGAGGTTGAATTTCGGCCGCGACGGCTGCTTTTCTTATGGCTCCAAAACCCCAAAGCATCCGCGTGTATAAATTCTGGAGCACATTAAAGATCCCGAGGTGATCAAAATGAATCTGGAGTCACAGACCAGGGCGCGCCCTCTAAATTTATTTTTAAAATGCGCTTTGCTTTAATGAGCAACCATTTGAATCCTCAGCAGCTCTATGGCATTATTTCTCACTGCGTCGGTGGCAGCATCTAAACAGGTATCAGTCCCTTGATGTGGAACTCAAAACAATTTTTCGCCTCTGGTCATATCTGTGCCTATTATATCTCAGATAACTCAAAAAATTTAAGTCGTTGGTCACGAACCGGATGTTATGCCCCATAACGCTGAGGTTTGAAGGTAGATTGATTTAAAACCCAAAGATGCTTTTCCCAAAGGGCCTCGTCGCGGGCAGGAATACGAATTTTAGAGATAAAAGCATTGCTGTGTACATGGATACACTTGATGCTTACATCTTTTCTTGTGGGCCTCTCCATCCCGCACGGGAACAGGATGTCGTCGCCCATTCAATTTCAGCATTATCAACCAAAAATGTAGCGTCATAACTTCTGCTTTCAGCGTTATGCTCCCACACTAGTAAAAGTACTTCATGCGTTGACAGTGACAAGACACTGAATGCGTTGACATTGAAGAATGTATTGGTATTTTCGACAGTGCCCTTCATCACGCCGCCATAGTCCTCAACGTCGTGCTTGTTCATTCAAATTGGAAGTAGCCATGGCACCCTCCAGGTGCCGCTCACGCCACTGAACTGAAGAAGACAATAATTTGGCTGATTGTTCTCTAAACCGTGTTTTCCTCGTATGGGCTAATTAGTGGGACGATATTTTGTCAGTTTCTTGTACATTCCTTCCATTCAATGCATGTGGTCGCGTTGTCCTATCGCGTAAGCCCAACGTTTTGTGACACATTTAATGTATGTACGTAGAATACTGATAAGAGAAGCACTTTAGACCTGGATTCATCAGCGAATAGGCGACGTAGGCTCCGTCCTCGTTGAGCTGGTAATCCGTGCTTGGGAAACCTTTGTTTTTCTTGCCTTCCCTCGCCTTCGTCCAGTTCCATGCGAAGCGCGAATTCGGGTTCTGATTTTCCAGGCCGCACATATCAGTGGAAAAGTCGCAAGCACCTGGAAAGGCACAAGTCAAGTATGGCAACACTTGAGCGGAACTTTTAAATAACTGCCACAACCCTACTTTTCCTTTGTAGCGCTGATCAATTGACACAACGAAGAAAAGGCATGCACAAAACATAGAACGAGTGGGTGCAATATATGACACAAATTTTCTGCAGAGAACACTGAAAACAAAAACCGTTCTGTGCAGATGCCAAAACAGTAAATAATGTTTTCAGATTTCTAGCATTTTTTCCCTCTGGCGGGCACAAATATAAACCAGACACGCGTTGAAAGGCGCTGACTGTCAAAGGCTTTTATGAACTTTACCGTATATACACAAATTGTGAAAACAATTAGTGTTTCAAAAATTGATCCCTCATGAATGCTTTTATAAGTTACATGAAAGGTTGCTTATGAAAAAAATCTTTGACAAATATACTCTAAGTGCAACGTACTACGTGGGGCCCAAAGGCAACTCGAACGGCTTTTTTAGGATGGGAATGTATCTGGCAGTGATCCCCGCATGCGAATTGTTGACGGTTTCGTGACCTGGTAGGCTTCCTTTGAATGGATGCCTCGAAATGCCCCCTCACAAAAAATGGGCGAATCTCGCCTTGTGAAAGTGGATGTCCAGCGATGCTGCTGTAAATCCCTACGCATGCTGATGGGGAAAGCCCTGAAATGTTCCTCGTTGTTTCCGCGGGCTTGTCGCTTGCACTCGGCTGCTCGGGACGCAATTGCTGGGTCCAGACGCATGCGCTCAGGGTCTGCGGCAAGAACTGCTTGGAATTGCCTAGACGGACGCGTGCCCTACCTCTCCAATTACGTCACCCCCTGCCCTTTCGAGAGCACCTGCCTACCTAATCCTTACCAGAACACATGGGGGGCGAAGGGGTTTCCATTGTTCACCTGCGTTTTCTCGTCCATCATGCAGTACCGATTCTTGTTTTGTGGTATTTTTTTACACGAGTACTGAGCTCTATGCTGCACGCCTGATTAGCCTGACGCATGCGCTCGGCGTCTTGAGCGAGAACGTTTTTGTGCAGCCTTGGTTTTTTGTTTACTACACAAAATGCTCTGACCAACAAGATTACCAAACTTCTGATCAACGAGAGAATAACAGCTTCGCGGTAATAACAAGAGTCCTGGCCCCAATTATATTGTCTTTGTGCACTGTGATTCACAAACTGCGGTGGCACTTCTCAGCTATCTGGGAGCTAGATGAGCATTTTATACGAAATGCAGCGGTGCTTCTGCCACGCAACCTGGGCAGTACTTGGGGGATAGTATGAAGTTAAAAAAATTTCCGCAGCTTGCACTAGCCATGCAAAGCTGCAGAGACAGCAGCCTTGGGAGTCGACCTAGCTTGTCCCCACACTGACAGCAGATCTAAGGAGAGAGGGAGCAGCCAGACTGCAGTAGTGCAAAGCCCTGTTTGACGGCACTGTAAAGCAGGGACCATTAAATTTTTACGGTGTTTTATTTAGCTGCAATCGTCTTCATCCCTTTCGTCGTCGCCCTCCGACGGCTGAGCCACGTGAGGCAAATCCTCTTCTAGCGCGTCCTCCCCTTAATAGACCTCCACTTCTTCGTCAGCTGTTGCAGTGGCCGTCTCCGCGTGTGAATTCCGCAGAGATGGCTTGACAGATTTGTCGTCATCGTCGCCGGCATGGCGGACCTTTGGCGCGCCGGCCGCTACACGACGACGACGACGACGACGAAGGCGGGAGACGATGCCGGGAGGTCACCGCGAGGCATGCGCTCGCGTGTGCTCGGGGTTTTATTTCTATGTCTAACGGATTTGTGTCCGCCTGAACAGCTGTGCTGTTAAAACGTTAAACCGACTTCCGTCCAGTGGGAAATTTGCTGAAACAGTGGAGCTTGAATGTAAATGGGCACTTGCCCAAGAACGGCAGCGCCGTCGCCGCTCAATTTGTGCTGTTAACGCAAAGTAATCGGCAGCTAAACGTTACCGGCGGGAAGCTCCCTCCCATACAAGAGGAAAGGGAACCGGCCTGCAACACCACTGCGCCCTCCATTGGTGGGTCTGGGAACCTGCTTTGATGCCTGCATTGCGCACGACGTTGAACAGACACACCAAAAAGGTCTATATAGAGCAGCTCCGCTGCTAAAAGTAGTTTCGAAAAGTGCCAAAAGCGGCTCGCACTCACCGCAGCGGGCTTCGTCGGCCCCATTAGAGCAGTCGCTACGGAAGTCGCACACCTGAGCCTGAGGGATGCACTGATCGCTGCCGTAACATGAAAACTCTTCTTCGCCGCAAGTGTTGGATGGCGCTGGCGTCGTTCCTCCTTGCACTGATGGCAATTCTTTGAGAAAGCACAATAATTAATAAAAGTAACAAGGCTACACTAACAAGAGCAGAAGATTGTGTCATATGCTGGGATTAAAAACATGTGCACAATATACCTAATAGGTGCATAGAAGAGCAGTCTGGGATTTGTGCTCGAGGCAAATAAAGCAATATCCCGTGCAGTTTCATGAGAGGAGTCTCTGGTGAGAAGTTGTATCTGTAGGTAGATTTTTGTTTCAAGTAATAGGAGGCGCGTACCTGCCAGTATGTAATACTGCATGTCTACTGAGCATGTCTACCACCGGCAATACCAAATGGCGAATAGGAACGCACTTACAAGTCCAAAATACCATAAAACAATAGCTGTGTTCACTTTAATGAATAAAATGACTTCCTTTCTTTATACTGGTAACACTGCATGGTTTATTTGTTATTTTTACTAGAGGTTTGGTGTGTTTAAATGCAGTATTTTTTTTCTGTACTTCAATAATCAAGCCAGGAGAAGCGTTGGCCTGAAATTATTATCTTAAAAAAGACAATGGTGTCCACGCGCTTAAATTTTGTATTTGTGGTCGCCTTGCACTAAACATTGCAGTGAGTATAACAATGCCAGATTGAAATCTCAGAAGAACGAAGAAGCTTCTATTCATTTCACCAGCATGGATTTTCAAGCTAGTATTACCAGTGAGAAAGGAAGGGGAAAAAACTGTGGCACGCTATAACATCTGCTTCAAAGAAGCGGTACAACGTTAGACGACATTGATTAGCAGAGTTACGTCTAACAACGTTCTATTTAGGGATTCTAGACTAGAACAGTGCATTATTAGTATTTTTTTCGCTTCTGAAAACAAATGCCGACCACATGGGGTGTCAATTATTAAATTTTTAAGAACATGTTTGGTTTCGCTCCTATGCAGTGAAGAAAAGATACAATTTAGAAGAAACTTGAAAACAGCAGTTTCAATTTCGGTATAATAAATGACCTCCATCCATTCGATTTGCCCATGAATGGATGATTATCCTGAATGACTGTCTACCTCTTAGACCTCAATTGATATTTTTCTTGGTATCACAAGCACCCTGTGCTCAAGAAAGCCAGAAACGTAAAGGAATGTTTATTTTTGTGGATGAATGAGAGGGAACAAATATATCGAAATAGAACACTTGACACGCGGCAGACCAGAATTTCGCCGACAAAAAGAACTAAAATACTTTCGACGAAAAGATGGCTGAGGTTTAACACTTCTAAACATGGTATCACGAGCGAAAGCAAGGACAACGCACAAAGAATTTAGCGAAAGTTGACGTGTCCTGGGGATTTCGCAGGCTCTCTCTAGCAGTGTCTACAGGATTATCGGATTCATCATTTAGGTTGCGCTGAAGTGCGCGCACAAACAGCCCAACCGGCGCGCCATTGGTAATGAGACTGACGAACTACGCATTGGCGAAGCAGACGTTAAACCCACACCTAGTCACGTCGTTCGCGTGGACTTAGCGCGCGCATCTTGAGCGCAGCCGGGGCTGAGTGATAAGCGCAGACGAAGCATCCGTTTCACGCTCGTCTAGTCACGTGACGCCTCAGCAGCTGAGTTCAGAGCGAATACGGCCATAAGAAAGAACGGCGTAGCTTGCGCGCCGGCGCTGAAGGCCTCTTGGGACGCAATGAATAACCTTGAAGCGTAATACAGCTTCCGGTACGAAACAAGAATAAAGAGGTAGCGAAGCTGATGAGTGCTTGCCTCAAATCAATTTAGAAAAATTGCCGCGTATCTGTTCCTTTCGTTGCATATGCCGATGAAAGACAATAGTCGACTGGCGCCCCTGCCAAGTGAATGCCTCCCTTATCTTTCCCGCTCACATCTCATTCTGTTTCTGCCCCGTCTCGTTCCTCCCAAGATAACACGCCAGAAGTTTGATCAAGTCAATTTAAATTTACCGCGTTCCGCTGCTCCACTTTGGGTGTTTCGATGCCAGCGCTGCGATACAGTGAAGACCCGCCTGAATCGAGGCAGCCTACTCAAACGTTTGTTGAACCGCGTTTTTTTTTTTTGCGAGTGCTTTTGGTATTTTTGGGTGAAACATTTTTCAAGAAGTAATTCTTTATTTGCTATCACAAAAATCTGGCAGCCAGGTATGTATAAACAAAATAACACCAGATATACCACTTGTGTATTGATGTATGGCCTGAAATGTGCTTAATCTAATTTGTTCGCTAAAGAATGTTGACAATTATGAGCGTTGCCATCCTATTTGGCAACGCTCATAATTGTTTGGTAATGTTTTGGCTATATGAGTGTCTCGTTCAAGCATTTGTTTAACTGTTGGTTCGGCGGGTCAATCTAGGGGCAGCCAGAAAGGCAGACGAAAAGACGAAAAAATCCGGGGCATCTCCAATAACGTAACCTGAGGAGGGGTGGACCATGAAGTGTGTAAATGTATTTAAAGATTGTAAGTCTCTCTCTGGCCACACAGCACGCTATGATTGGGAGCCGGAGAAGCGCCGGTGGGAGGAGCAATCGCACACTTGGTGAGGTGGTGGTGCCCTCTCTAGCGGAGAACCGGGATTCAGGAATTAAATGGGAGACAAACTGGCCGTTAGTTGTCTTCGTTTCGCACGCCGCAGCATGCTGAGAAGTATGCTTTACAGAAAAAAAATGTGGCGTTTAAAATTAATTTTGACACGGAATTCGAGACGGGATTTCGAGACGGAGGATATCAAATGTTTCTCTTCATCTTGGCGGGCTTGTCGCTTGCGCTCGGTGAGTGTCACTAGATCCTGCCTAGCCTTGAAGGATAATCTGCAAACATAATCTGTATCAGGAACACATGGTGGGTAGTCCGCTTGTTCACAAGCGCCTTATCATCCATAATGTGGTTTCGATTTTGCGGGCTGGGCGTTTTAGACCTTGGAGCCTTGGCGGTTTTTCCTACTGAGATCGATGGTATAGATGGGAGGGTAGATGGCATACAGCTTTGCTGTAAAAGTTTCGTGTGTTTGAAGCACGAAGTGTTTTAGCACGAGTCGTCGGAAAACGAGTGCCCTGGTGCGCTCTTTTAGTTGTTTTTTTGCCCACAGAAATGAAACGTTCACGCGGCAGATGTTAGAAAGCGAGCGTCCCGGTGGTTTTGTACCGTGACTACCTGAAACGACGCAACGACAAAAGATGCGGACAGCCGGAGCCCCTAAGAGGCTCCAACCCCAAAATTTGGCGTTTAAGTAGCCCAAGAAAGACCATCTTTTGGAAACGAAAGCTATGGTGGCTTTCTTTCTGTTCGCCTTTCCAGCGAAGAGCACGACGTGTACTCCAACGGCTCTTTTAAGTTCTGCTATTAGCAGAAGTTTTGTGCCAACGGCTAATAAAAACAAAGTGCTCCAGAGGAAACACCATCGAATTTAACGTGAGCCATGTACCTCAATTGGTGGGGAATTCAGTTGTGTTCTGTTTTGCACCAGAACTTTATTCGGCTCGCCCCCAGACGACGTCACAGTAGGCTTCGTTTCCTTGAATCCCCATTCTCAGGAAGCCTCCTACTTGTCGTTGTTACTGGCGGTTATTTTTACCAGATGGCCAAACAGGGCCATTAAAGAATTTATATAGAAATTCGCTGACGGTCTTCTACTTCTTTTAACCCAAGTTGGTGTGATGTATTTTTGTGGATACGTATTATGTTCCTTCTCGCTTGAGTATTGCTCTTTGTAGAGGTGCGACACGTGAGCGTTTAGAATTACCGTTGAGCTCTTCACTGGTGGTTGTATTTGCGCTTGTGTTTCTATTCATGCTTATAAATCTTGTTACTTCTATAAAGAACTTGTCGCTGCGCTGTTAACAAAGAGAGCAGGACTGTAAGGTCTTACCGCCTGCTTTTACCCAATAGGTGTAGTGGTCGATATCTGTGTCATTAAACTAATTTGCGCGACATCTGACCATTGCTGTTAAAAACGAAAAACTAGACCTCCACACATAACGCGAAATATGAATCCAAATGTATTAACTTCCAAATGGAGCATATGAGTTTAAAGTTTCCCTTCCAGAAGCATTGTTCATTTTGCTCATTTATTTTTGTTTTTAGAAACACCAAGCATTTATTCAAAATAATCGTTTTCAATTTTTCTAAGAAAGAAATACCATAGCGACATCTCTTATGCAAAAAATAAATCTGAAACAGCAGGCGAGCAAGTCTATTTTGCTAAATCTAATTATGTACTCAATAACAACGCTGAAAGCGAGAAAATGGTGCCCCCAAATGTTTTGATAGTCAGCCCCGAGTGTTTATGCTGGCTTACCTTTGTTGTGCGGCTTGCAGTCTTCGGAAAACGTTACGTCGTCAATGGCAATGTAGCCCATCTCACCAGCCACTGTATGGTTTCCAATAAATGCGATCTAGGAAATGAAAGCGGGCAATATGATGCTTCGTACCCATTGAATTTCTCTCGCCCATTGAATTGGTCTTGTTATCATATACGATCGCTCTTGGCATCCTTGTTCTACCTCCATGTAAAAATGTATGGAACTATCCATACACGTCATGTCAAAGTGTTCTCACAGCTATAACTCTGGGGCACGTACCTCTCCCAGCTCCATTTTCTCACCTATATCTGATTTTATTCCCGCTTTCACCGCCAACGTTTGGAGTATTCTATCTGGATGCGACCCAGGATAGAAACATGCGTATAGACTCGCTACTTACCATGACAAGTGAAGAATGTACAAGCAAGAGCTTGTGGAAATTGTCATCAACAAGCAGCTAACCTTCCAAGAGGACAGTTTCTGAAATTACTCTACTGTGGAGTCTGTGATCACGGCAGGAGAATGACGATGACGTTCGGTATGCCATAATGAATACACGCGTGTACGTATGGTTGTAAGAACATTTTTCTCTTTGGAGTAAGGCACAGAGGAAATATTACGGTTAAACTGAGAAATTCCACATTTCAAAAGCACGTTACAGACATTCATACGTGCTTGTGATAGGCTTCTTAAGCCACTTCATGTATACTTCTTTGAGGGGACGAGTTAACAAAATCATCGAGTTATACACGGAAGTTACGTACCATGCAGTATTTAAAAGCAATAGTAGTATTGTCAAGTTTCTTTGACTCACAGAGGCAGAATTATTACCGTAATAAATGATTGTCAAGTATTAGGGCGAAAAGAAAACTCTACAAATACCCAGCGCATGCTGCATAAGCGCCTAGAGTCGGAGAGCTGCTTTTTCTGTACGCTATCGAAAACAATGGCACACTTTCGGGATATCAATAATTGCAACGCACTTAAGAAAGTGACGTTCTCGGCCTTTTATTAAGTGTTTAGAACATGTATAGTAAAATAACTGTATTTATGATTTACAAAGCTTAATATTTTAAGCCCCACTTCTTCATATCCCTAACACCAATACTGGGCCCCACTAACTTGAATGCAAACCTATCAGTCCAACGTCACTCGCCCCATGCTGCTTCGAACTAATGAATATGGTGGGATTTGCCCGAAAGTTCTTACTGTTATCACTAAGCGAACTGCCGAGTGATTTAGCTCTAACGCCTTCCAGTCAATTGCTATTTGAATATAGTGCTTCAAACTTTCCAGATCGTTTTTGAGCATTTCCCATTAGGGCGGCTCAACTGGCTATTGAATGAATAATGTTAGGATAAACACTCAGGGATAGGAAACGAGCTACCTGTATCAGAACAAACTAGGGTAGAAGATATCGTAGTTTAAATAAAGAGAACGAAATGGCCTTGGGCTGGCCATTAACCCATTGGAGGGATGAAATGGAGAAATTCGCGTGTACACTGTGGGCTAGAGCAGCGCAGGACAGAAGCGGTTGGCCGTCAAGGGGAGAGTCTTTCGTCCTTCAGTGGACCTGAGTAGGCTGATGATAAAGTGTGTTTCCATTACAGCATTCTCATTCACAAGTAGTAATTTTGTCTCTCCACTTGGCGCTGAATGAAACAATTAGCATGTGCAATGCGCCAGCGGTGATTTCCTTTTGACACAATTAGAAAAAAAACTGATGATTAATTCTGCGCGTGGGTGCCTACTGGGTGCTCGTGGATTTATCTGTTTGATAGAGGACAATCGAGGGTATACAAACATGCGCTCGCAGGAAGCCCCCGTCTATATTTCGCACCCGAAGGACCTAGAGAAAGCTTACTTCAGGTTTCTTAGTTGCCCTTGCGCTTTATAAAGATTATGGTCACGGATCTATGCCACAAAAGCTTTTGTTAAAACTTTACTCTCGCCTCCTCTAGCATTTTTGCGCCCCAAGATCTAAACCATGAGACCATGCCATGTCTTGTGACGACATTGGCGCTGCAATGTCTGAGTGGTTGCGTAGAAAATTTACCCAGCAAGTCACTTTACCGGGATGCTTTAATACTGAATTGAGGAAAACAGTTTCCCAAGACCCTCCTTGTGCAGTCGCTAATGAATCGTTAGAGAAATCTTGTGGGCTTCTTTATGAACCTACTATTCTTGTGTGATACGAAGGCCAAGTGTACCCATTGAGTTCTTAGCTGATAGTAAACGACGTGGCGACCATGCGTGCTGAACAAAGCACAAGAGTCGTACTATGAACCAGTCGTTCAGACCACTACCTAACAGTTACATTTGCAGTTACGGACGCTCCAAATTCTATATAAAATCAGAGCGAGCATTTTGTTTGTGTTTTAGTGTAATCTAATTCATTACCTGTTGTTATAAACTACAACGTCCTGCCACGTGCAGTCAGGCCTGTTAGAAAATAGTTTTTGCCTCGCGGGACACAAAATTATACTGTTGAAGGGTTGACTTTGTGTGAAAATGTCACTACTGAAAGAGTAAACGGCACCCCGCTATAACAAAGCAAGCGATAGCGTTGTAAAACGTGTGAGTGAAGTAGGCTGGCTGATGCCAACAAGTTAAATCACTGTGGTAAGTCTCGCAGCCTGAAATAGGATTCATCTTTCGGGCATTTCAGTAGGCTTTTTCCCATTTGTCGCATCTTCGACGATAAAGAGCTCCCTTATACGCAAGCACTCAGTGGTGTGAAAGAAATGAACGAGCCATTGCTTCTTATCTTACCTGATAAGGTGCACTTTCGTCAAAAGACACTGTGGCCGCGGTGAAGTGCCAAAATTGAGTTGGCTTGGACTGCTTCCAGACAGGATACCAATTACCGTCTCTTCTTATGCGGCTGTTAAGGGTTAGCTGCGGTTTGCTCCTTCCGTGTATTGTGTAATAGAAAGTCATCTGAAAAAAAAAGTGATGAACGCTGTGCTAAGGCTAAAAATTGTTCTGCAAGACAATAAATGAGGCAATGCAAAGGAACCAGTGCGCTGATTCCCTAACAACTTTGCTACATAGGAGTGTTGAAAGCACCAAAACGTATTCCCGGGAACTGTATTGAGTTCACACGGGAAAACTTTACTTGACGAGTTAAAAAACCTCCTGAGATTCTTAAGCGTGGACGTGCTCTAGCAGCCTTTTCTTCAGTTATGGGAAATTATCATTTTAATTAACGCAGCTAACACCATGAATGATATGAACACAAAAAATAATCTATTATTGTTGCCTTTCCTTATGTCACGTGATGGATGATAATGATAGTGGCATGGATATAAACAACTGACATCTTCAATAAAAATTTCAGCACTTCAAAACTAGAAGCATCATGTATGGCGTGGTTAGTGACGTCTTTCTGCAGCAGGAACATTTGTACATTATAGTTGGGTCTCTCTGCGTAGGTCGATCAACCGGTGCAGACAGGTTCATAAAAACACCTGTCTATTTTCATGTTTGGACGTGGCCATGTAAGTTTAGCGAATTCGGATAGAAACATTTTTCAGAATGAGGAAGGTAGAATCACCCCTCTCCCCGGGGTCTTTATATTTATTTCTTAAGAGTACAATACCGTCGCGTGCGGTGACATATATAGTTAAACAGACATATTAAGAGTACGTCGACTTGATAACCGCATACAAACGGTGGAGAAGCACTCAACTGAAAATTAACGTGAAAAATAGACTATAAAACAAGCACATTTAATTACATCCTTGGAATGCGAAAGCATTAGGACGTGTCTTGGAGAAATTTACATAGTTATAAGTATTTAAAGTTGTTAAAGTCTTTGCAATTTACCCAGTTACTAAGTTGTAACGATTTAAGCATTAATCGTTTACACTGCCGTCTCTCTCTTGTGACTCATGCAAGGGTTAAGTAGCTAGCAAAAGTGTTAATACTATCAAAAATAAAGCAATTTTTTATATCAGCTGTGGTGCTAAACCAAATGGGGCACTCAATAATTGCATTGGGTGTGAATATACACCTAAGATAAATTTCACACGAGTACACCACACTGCTACTTGAAAATATTCAGATGACATATTGAAGTGTCCAACACATTGTCCACTAGATTTAGATTGTCAGTGATTCGAGTAAGCTGCACCGACAACGTTTTTCTGCGCATTTACACACGTTGTAATGAACACGCTTTAAAGCTTTTTTTAAAACAAAACAAACGCCTTGCGCGATCGGTGCAGCGCAGTTCATCTGGGTGTTCAGCTGCGTTTAGTCAAGCATCACTACTGCGAAATTTACAACACAGAATTTCTGAGTAATATTTAACAAGTGTTTTCTTAATGTGGGCTTCACAAACGCGTTGAAGAAAAACGGCGCGGTTTTATCCTGCGGACTTGGTATTTTATAGAATGCGTTTGCTTTGCTTTTTCTTCATTTCTATCTGTTTACCGGAATGGTTGCGGATGTCTTTGTAGCTAGGAAAGGAAAAGGTTGTCATCGAGCCACACACATAACCATCGGACTCTTCCAAGCTCCTTATCATCTCCTTACAAAGCTTGGAATGAATCACTCAGTTTTTCCAAAATGACCGCAAGGCGAAATAAAATATATTGCAAGCATCTTTTCAATTTTCCGAATCCCCAGAAGCAGGACAATATTTATGTTTTGGCACAGGAAGAACAGGAGATATTTAATAAAGCCGTCGCAAAGCAGGACCCTACGCCCAATATACGAGCAAGTCTAACGAGCAGCCATATAAACTTTGGAAGTTTCTTTCCTTTTGGGTGCACTGCCTTCTGGAATAGCAATACGCTATTTACTGAAACAAAACCTTAAGGTGACTCCGGTTCGAAAAGTGGTGAACTTAGTGCTTGTTAACAGAGACAATTGATTGATTGACTCATTGCAGGGTTTAACGCGCCGGCGCTACGCAGGCGATGAGGCGCGCCGTAGTTGAGGCCTTCTGATTAATTCTGTCCACCTGAGGATCTTCAACGTGCGCCGAAATCTCGTACACACGGGCGTTTTTCCTTTTCGCCTTCATCATAAAAGCGGCCGCCGCGGCCGGGAATCGAACCCGCGATCTCGTTCTCAGGAGCACAACGCCTTAGCCTCTGAGACACCGCGGCGGGTGCTAACAGAGACAAGCAAGTTAAATTGGAAAGGTTTCTCAATCTTCCCTTGTTACTGTTTAGACACGTCATTTGATCCAGAAAGATGTATAGAAAGAGAAAAAAATGAAATGTACTGTGTAATTTGGGTAAAGAAATGTGAAATTGACTACGCCTATGTACTGCTCACCGCGCAAACATTTGAATTGTCCAGGGTTGGGCCAATGATGGTAGCACTTCCCTTCATCAAATTTGACTGGAAGGCAATGAATTTCCCTGAAAATTAAAATAAATGGAAGTCAAACGAATTACCACTGCTTGAGACGACGAAATCAATGACAAATATAAACAATCTCCACAAGCATTTCTTTGCTCAGACTAGCATGGGTTACCAAGGCTATGCCCCGACGCGCTATTTCTCCTAGTTAACACCTAATCGCACGCCTTCGGGTTCATTTCAGAAAAGCGCCCTGCTTTTGGTTCAGTTCAGAAAACATGCCTTCTGCATCTTTTTATGTAGATTAAGTTGCTGTTGTTTAGTCGTACGAAATTAGGCGCACAATATTTTTGAGCGGGACCAGGACAAAATTGATAAAAAAACGAACATATCTGCCCCATGGAATTCTGCGGTGATGCGACACTCGGTGTACGTAGCCAAGTTTTGTCTAATGTCTCAGAATACAAAGCTTGCAAGGCAATTTGGTCTAAAGAAGTTTAGAAATGTTCAAGACACCACCCTTTGAGCCAGCTCGCGTCCTGCGTACTGCAAATTGCCTCCTTTTTTTTCTAAGAAATGGGCAAGAACCTGCATAGTCCCAGTTTACGAATGTGCGCACGAAGCTAAGGAAGAGGCTCTCAGGGGGTCGCGCACAAAAATTTGTGTACGTGCAATTTAACTTCCATGTCTGAAGGGCTTTGTCCTCATCCCAGCTAAGCATTGACGATCAAAGCGAAAATTAATCCGACACGGACTGATATGAATGTAAATATAGCCTCTTTGATGTGAAATCATTGCATCATAAAAACGTGCACTGTGTTTGAAAGCGGAAGCTCTGCTGGGGCTTTCGTGATGCAATTATGTTGCAATTATATTCTTCTTAGTGTTAACATTCCTTTTACGGGTGTGCGGCTTTGCATAGATCCGTGCTCAATCGTTTTTTTTTTTGTTATTTAGATTTTTGTTTTTCCTGAAAGAAACACAAAATAAACCTGTTTCTTCACTTTCAAACTGTCTTGAAAATCCGCATCTCTACTCCCGCCCATGTTTTGCCACCCGGTACTGGTTCCACACTTCGGTGTGCAATGCATGCAAGCGGTCGCGGGAGTCACGGAACCCATCGCGACTGAGCAATAGGTGATGTTACACCACGCTTTGACTTTACGTGACACTGTTAATGTTTGCACCTAAGTGAAGTCACCTCATTTCTGTCTCCAAGGTCGCTCTTTTTACGCACCCTGTCCGCTATCTCGTTCTGGGCCCGTCTTTCGCTCGCTCAGTGGACGGATTAACGCACCTCCGCGGCAAAGATTTTGCCGACGCACTCATGTACTGTTCACGCAATACAAAGGGAAGTATTCTGATTCAGCGCATTTGTCCCAACTATAACGGGGCGCGCCTGCCTAAATATCATTCAGCTGAAATTGCAAACTTGTTAGGAGTTTTTCTCTGAGCGGAACATCAGCTGTTTCCAGCTTCAATTTTTGCATAAGTAGCCTTTTGATGCACACAAAGCGGCTTAGAAGAGCAAAGTCTTTCTTGAGACTCCCAAATTCTTTATATAGGTAAGTTACCGAGCTGACGCAATTGTCTGCTATAGAGTTGAAGTCGTTCTGCTATTCCTGATCTATTTTCGCAAGAGGTGCGTTTAAGCGCTGAATAATTGAAGAAATTGTTCTAATACTGGCACAGTACCGTCAAGAGTCCCCGTTGTGTGATCTCGTGTTGGTGCCATTCTCAGAGCGGAAGCGGGGCGGCTCAAAATCCAACCGGGTAACCCCTTCTGTGACGGTGCCTGAGGAACCCAGTCGCAGAAAGAGCTGTCGAAGTTGCAGCGAAGCCTGTGGTCATCTGGAAGAATGCTGGAAATGAGTTCATTGAATTCAAGTATTGTTACTTACGAGAAGCTCTTTCAGAAAATGTGCGGAGATTTGAATACATCTACGCCCAAATTTTCCAGTCGCTTTTTTAAAGTGGACCTTGTGCAACATTCAATAAATGTACATGTGTTGTTTACCTTAATTTAGCACCACGGCTGATACAGAACAAGTGGAACGACTTGGAATAAACGTAATTTCAGGCTTATGCGCTTTCAGTTACAGTATTATTATCCCTCCTGCAGGAATAAAAACCAACTAACCATTTGTAGACGGATGGATGAAGTGGTACACCCGTAAAAACCAGGCCCCTGCTTATTTTAATTTTGTCGTAATTTTTGTCACGAAATATTCGTAAATATTCGGCAACGTCAGTCACCAAGTGTTTAAACGGTTTTTCTGCGGTAGCATAATTCGACGAGACCAAACATCGGCGAAGGGTCTCGGTCAGTACTGCAGAACAACGCAGCCATCAGGTTTCCCATCACCATTTGTATTGTGGAGTAGTTAGCGTATCTTAGGACAAATTCCACGACCTTTTGCCCTTCCTATAGATATATAGTGGTGAAAACATCACACGTTATAATCTAGTAATCGAAATAGTAGTTAGATTGTGAAGTTTTTGGTTTCACACCCCGTTTTTACCGCACCATATTGTAGCAAAATTCAAGGAGATGCATCGAACTTTGCAGAATGTGAAAGCAAAAAACTTCGTTGGCGCTGCGGTTAATTTTCTGTTGAACTTTCTTGCCACGCCTGTCACCACTCGACAAGACCCCTGGGGTGAACTTTCCCAAACTCCTTTCGCTGAGTAGCTATATACAGTAGCGTCACAAGTTGTTCCTTTCCCTAGCCGTCGCCAGCCCCATTTCCAGCCTTGGTCCTTTCACTTGCCAAGACGGCTCGCACTGCACATTCGGCAGTGGTATACCCTCGTTTGTTTCAACTGTTTCTCTTTCGCTGTGGGTGATGCATCACCCTTTAACAATGGCCTTGTGGACACTCCCTCCGCTGTTCCGGTTTTTTTTCCTGGGGCTCGATCCTGAGCTCACGCTCAATGGATCACGAAACTAATATTTTTACTATTCTGTGTGCTTCACAACAATTTTTCTGCTTCAAGCATTCCATAAAACATACAGATGCACGGCTTCCGCTTAAAAAGGAGTATAGTTTATGCTGATAACTGTTAGTGGCACCGTCATGTCTCAAATATGGCAAAAATTGATTAGACAAGGTGTCGGCCCTCTCATTTTCAGGGAAGAAGACTCAGCCCTAATGCTGCATTATGAATGCCTCCGGCGATTCTAGTTGATGGCTCTGTCTTAAGGGAATGGTTTATCGAGAAATATAGTGGTATAGTTGATGGACTTCATGACGGATTTACGTATGTGTATCTTCGTAACAGTGTCTCATGTTGTGGATCCTAGCTAGAACGCGTTAGGCGGACTGCGTGAGGAGCAGGAAAAATTGCCGTTGGGGTGTTTCGTTACTATGTACGGGCGTTCAGTTGGACTGACCAATTTTTGCTTTAATGATGCATACGTCACCTTTTGTGCAACGCATATACTAGCAGAGGAACCAATATTCACAGAGGCAAACTTTCAACCGCCTTTAGTGCTTGAATTTAGCTGCTACCTGTTGGCTTGCTCGTATATCGATCTAGGTAGAATTGTTGGGAAGAGACTCTCTGCTGTGCATGAGTGACGGGAACAGGAACAATAAACTTTTAATAAAAAGCAATCTGGTGGTGTCAGGGGCAGCTGCCCGGTCAAAGGAGTCCTCCTTCCAGGACCCCTTGTGGTGTGAGGGAGATGAAAATTCTTTGGAGCCACAGAAAGTTACATGCCAACACGAAAAAACTGCGTCATGGCCTGAGGGTTCGTTCGCACACTTTATGCCACGGCAAATTAGAAGCCATGGAAAGAGAGCCAATTCATGCTGTAGTAGATTACAAAACTACTCTAAGAGATAAATAAAATGGACAGCATATAGAGCGGCAGTTGACTCGAGTGGGCTAACAAAACCAGGAAGAAAGGAATGCCGAATTTATTAGACGTTCCTAAGGCTTACGTATGGCCACTCTTTTAAATGTAACTATTCTGCACACTCATCCCAACTTTCTCGCTCAAGATATCGACCGCTCAGGAACCTAGTGAAATCATTACAGGAAAGTGACGTTTCGCATACTGCCAGGAGTCTGCTTCGGTATGCACACAGTAAAAACACATTGCAAAATTATGAATATTTTGGTGTAATTTGTTGGGAAACGTTACCCCCCATACATTACAATGGTATATTTTCTATGGCTCTGGAATCGGGTAAAGCAACGTGCCAAGGTCGAAACTTCGCACGAAGCAAGCTGTCGAAGAAAGGAAAGACAGGTACCAAAACTTGGTTGAGCTACGCACAAATCAAGGCATGACGACACACACCGCATTCCCCCATCTCTTGGCCGTGATCGAAGACATGTTGTATCCGCCGAGCTCTAGCAGGTGTCCTAAGCACCCCGTATATCATCCAATACATATAAAATAAACCTTGGGCACCCTAGCTGCCCACGCTGTGGTAACGGGTGCCCTAACAACCAGCACTACACGAGGGACTGCGCATAGATTATATACACAAGGAACATACACAGACACCCTTTCCCCTTCTCCTGGCATCTCGGGAGAGTGGCTAGGCCCCCCTCCAGAGGACCCCCCAAAACACCTCAAACTCGCTCTCCACTAGCGCACGAAAAGCACCGGCCGGTACCCATCCTTAGTCCGACACTTGACCACCTCCTGATTAGGAGTGAGAGAACAGAAGAACTGGGAGGCCCTCTTACAACACATTGCGGCAGTACTTAAGGGCAACCGGTAGCAGCAACTCCCCCCAGGAAAGTAGAAACCATTATAGAAGGGCAAATAAAGATGTTTTTCTTTTTGTGCATCTCTCGCCCTTATATTAGATGTGCGAATTAAAAAGCGTTTTATTGCACTCAACTCCAGAGAAATCACCTTTGAAAGAACTACGATCACCCTGAAAGCTGCACCCGAGTACAAATGTGTCAGTCATCGAAACACATCTGTGCGTGTTCTGCCGAGATAAGTCTGTTGTACGTGTACGGCAACGTATAATTTTTCGAGTTGAAAGCTTGGAGTAATTCTTGGTAGATTGGTTTAGGTTTCGGGCTATATTAAACTCTACTAGGTGTTAAACGTGCCTCCAAAGTTTGGGCTATATTGTTGGCCTAATAAATAGCGGACGGAAAATTGAGGGGGGTTCTGTATCAGCCCTATTTGCACCACACAAGACGGCTTTGAAGAGCACGCGCCGGGAAATCATCTCAGTGCCTCCGCGCAAACACCTCGAGTACTGAGCATGTGTAGTAGCTTCGAGAAAGGAGCCTCGAATCAAATGGAAGTATTGCAAGCGAATGAAGTGCCTCGTCAAGCATCGTCCCCCCTGGCATTCCGCGCCAGTCGCCTTCTCAATTCGGGCAATTCTGCTACCATTGCCTGGCAGGCGCGTTAGTTGCATTGCCCCAAAAATCAGTGCTGATGCCAAACTTTTCCACATGCAGTGTTCACTCTATTCCAACTGTCGCCATGCCTGGCTCCAAGCCAATAGAACTTTTCAGGAAACTATTTCATTGTAACTACATGCCCGCATTAATTTTGTGCTTGATATATCAACTGCATATCCTCCTTTCAACGTAGTGCTGTCCACAATTGCGGCACGAGACAATAAATGTGCGCGCCCGTGTCCATACTTCGCAGGGTCGAATGGGCGGTAGCATAAAAATGATGCAAGATACGACACCGAATCGCTGCACTCACCGCAATCTCGCTCATCGCTGTTGTCCCCGCAGTCGTCGACGTAATTGCACCGAAAGTACTTTAGCACGCAAGCTCCGTTACCACATTTGAACTCATGGTCGGAAGAGCAGTTTCCTTTTTTGGCTGCAAGTAGCATGCAAAACGCGCCCACAGCTGGGATATATACAGAGCAACAAAAACATTACACTGCAAAGATGCCTCATCGTTTTGATAACCGGTTTGCGTAAAGAAGCAGGAATAGAAGTATCAAACAGTGCATTATTTTGTCCTACAAAAACACAGGACAGCACAAGGAAAAGAAATCACCAAAAAAGCTATTTACCTTGTCTGCTTTTATTTGACATTGTTATTGGTAAACAAACCACAGTAAACCCGTTTGAGTCGTTTTTCGAATCAAATACAGTAAACACTGGTCATAACATAAACGCTTTATTTGAATCATCGCTCTATTCCAAGGGCTTATGGTACCCACCGGAACGCAAAGATTGCAAATAATCCTGTCCATCCCCTTTTTTAACGAACTATTGCTTATAAAGAACCCGGTTTTCTGTACCGAAGACTTTGCTATTGTGAGGGTTTAGGGGGCAGAGAAATATAAGTCGAAAACCACATTGATCCCCCAATAGTTTCATGACGAGACGTCCAGCTATGATGTTATCAAGAGACAATCGGAAGAGACATGTGTTCTTTTGATTTACTTTCTAATTCACTGCCTTTTATATACACAAAGCGCAATATATCGTACCACATATGAAAGAGCAGAGTAAACATACTAGGCTTTACTGAACCAAAAACTCTTCAACTTTTTCTCACCAGGAAGAGCACATCCTGAGTAGTTTATCTGGTCGACAGCGAACATGGCTCTTTGAAGAGCCCCTTTGCCGCTTCTGAAGTGAAACTGCAAAAAAAAGCATTTTAACAGCAGAAAAAAAAGGTACGACATGGTTTTTATAACACCTGAAACAAGACTCCCAAGCTTATTTCAGCCTAGTGTTTTTAGGCATTCAGTACGTTATCAATAAAATGGATTTAAAATTTTCAAACTTATCTCAAAATTTTTGTTGTGCATGCATGTGTGCATTGGTACTTTTATCACACATTTTTAGAACCACCTAGGTTTTCCCGCAAATAACGGAAATCCGCAAAAAGCCACGCAAGTTAAGGAGGGGGAGTCCTAATCTCACAACTACAGCTCTTTGCTTGGGTGGAGTAAATTTCGAGGTTTTATGTGCAAGTTGCAGGTCGCCACAAAAAAAAACATTTAATATGACAGAGAACTACTTTAAATAGGTGTAAAAGGAAAGATAATTTAGCGCAAATAGAACCAAGAACTGACAAATACAGCTTTATTGTTGGCACGAAGGTATAGGGTTACGACTGAAGTTAGAAAAACTGCCAAAGGCGACCAAAGGCGACCAAAGCAGAGAAAGGAGCATGCCACAGCGTCAAAAAATAAAGCTAGAATGGGTAACATGGTAGGCGACTCGGAAGGTACGACATGGTAAAATACCCAACAAAGAAGAACATCTAATTGAAAGAGAACATTTAATGAGCCGAAACATCCAAATCCAGCTAACCATCGAAGATAGTAATGCGTGTATGCGGAAAGATATTGGCTGCGGCCAAATGGTTGTTGCAGATATTTTGTGAGCCATCAGGTTGGACAAAATGAGTTATTCTCGGACGAAAGACGAAGCTCATGCGTACGTGCGGAATTCAGCGATATTGAAGGAACGTTCGGAGAATATTGCTGGTTCGTTCGCTTTCTCGCTTGCAGGCTTCATTGTTTGGTGGCTTGTGTATTAGAGCAGCCCATTTTCACATTGTATGCCATCTTTTATTTAGACAAGGGCCTAGATCCCGTCATTATCGGCTGGCTTTTCAGAAGAAGCTGCGAATTACGGAGACGCTGGACTTTGATTGTGTGCCAGTTTTCATTTGGCCAAGGGCCTAGATCCCGTGATTATCGGCTGGCTTTGCACAAGAATCTGCGAATTACGGCGACGCTGGACTTTACCTTGTTGGATTTGTGAAAGTTGCCAACAAAACTAGTGCGCTTTGAAGGTTCCTTTCGTTTGGAGGAAAAGACTTCCGGCCTCTCGTTCGTAGTGACCTTGGCGTGACTATTTTGGTAAAAAGGTGCACATAGGTTTGTGTAACTTGAAGCATTAATAATCTATAGGGCTTCGTGGGAAGTGGTAGAAAGAGTGATGAGAAGTTGAGTTTTTGTGTACCCTTGATTTTGCAGGATAGGGAGGTCCTCATCATGACCTGAGTGTTAATGAATTACAAACGCGACAGAGGAAGATAAAGGACAAAAGTACTGCGAAGGACCCTGGAGCCACGGATATCAGAGGCACGGAAGAAGGTAGAATAGGAAGAATAAGAAATACACAAGTGAACACTTATCCCAACCAAGACTCCCCCACACTTCCATTCGAAAGTACACGACGACGAATCTAAACCCTGCCCCGAGAGTGCAAGCCTGGCACATATGCTATACGACTGCCCCAATATGCAGAGACGATACTTACAAAATTCTAAATAAACATTTTTTTATCATTAGTAAGGAGAAATAGCAGACCGTTCCACACAGCGAAAACCCTGAAATTTAGCTGTAAGCCATTCGAAGAGACGAAGACGCTGCCAGGAGCCAAGGCATCCTGGCCGTCGTCTAAGACGCCACAGGCATAAACAGGCCTCCCGTTTTGACCACACAGAGTTACTTCCGTCCTCGTTCATGATGCTTAATAGGAGCGAGTCTTGTGCACAATGTAAAGTTTGCAAAACAGGGCTCGCATAGCAAAATCCCGTATGCAAATAGTATTGACGGTACGTTAATCAGTCCTAACGTTGAGTACGTGACCGCTAAATATAACTGTTCTCTTGTGTTTGTCCACGCAAATCGCCAAGACTTTTAGCACTCTTGCTCACATCGCCGATAAATTAGCGAAAGCCTTTGAGTTCAACTATGAGCACGTGATACAAACATTTTAAACAGTTCAGTAATTCCGATGGACAGTGGTTTTCTATTACGAAGTGCGCTCAAACTCTTTTGTTTTTAAGCTTTTCTGGAAATAAATGTGCAATTTAGGAAGAAAGCATTAGTTGCCTGAATTTCTCCAGAATGCCCTAACTCTTAACAGCAAAAAAGAATACAGGCTGAAGGCAATGCTTTACAATAATATTGTTCCCAGTCTTTCCTACTGCGCATAGTGTACTCAAAAGCTGTAGAACGCCGATAAATCGTTGCAATCAATCCCTCAGTTGGCTCCAGGGGTAACCCTGCTATAACCTATGTGGTTAGGCAGGTTTTTTTAACTGAGATGACGTACTAAGAAGTTATGGGATAACCAAGCGCACACTCTACAGAACTTTTGAATATAATCCAAAACACCTGATAATTTAATACTACTCATACATCTGTTTATAAATTTGGGCTCAAATATTTCGACAACACTGAGAGCGAGCAAAGATCACATGCCTATCTTACAAATGAGGGCAGCTGTATTCTAATATTTGTTACATATGCACATTGCTTTACAGCCTTATAGGTTACCGCATTCGACTTATGCTCTCAAGCGAGGCCTGCGGAAAAAATGTTTCTGCGATATATTATCATAGCGACATCGCTCCAGACCCAATAATTTTGAAGAACAGATGCCAACGGACAAAGTAAAAACAATAATTTGGAATTCTCCTGCGACGTACCCTGATTGCTCCCGGGTAACGTCCGATGTTAACGATCTCTTGATTCCAAATGCCTTCTTGCGGTGGATCAGTCATTGCATTAAGGCACCAAACAGGCACTGTGTAGCCAGCAACATCGATGTACAGTTTTACGTCCATTTTAGTGCCTACAGGAGAAAAAAGGAGGAAGAAAGCGCTGATATGTCGCGGACATAAAAAAACTGTAGATTTCAGCAATATCTAAAGCAAACGTTCAAGCTTCATGTGCGTAATATTCACTAATTCAGCACAGCCGACACAGATGATCATCGCACCTTCTTCGGGCGGCGCGGCGTACGGAACACACCATGTGGTGCAAAGTTTCAAAAAAGCTACCATCGCACTGTTGTGCCAACATTTACCAGTGTAATTTTTTCCAGTATTTCTTGATTTTTCAAGAGCCATCGGTGCTAGGAATACGTGGAGGAGAAGGTTGTTACAATACATGTTGTATTTTTGAAGCCGCAAGAATCTACTGAGAAACACATCAGCTAGGTAGTAGGTAGTACGAGACACATGTTGCTTGAGGCTTCCAATGTGGCCTTGAACAAATAGCGTAAAAACAGTCTGAACGCGGAGAGTAAACGCCGTGCATTTCTTGGATTACAACAGCATTCCCTCTATTTTCCTCGGATATGTTCACTTTTGGTCCGCACTTTACATAATTTAGAGCGCCAGCTAAGGAGGATGCGTTCTCGTTACGTTCGAATGCGAAAAACCTGTTAATTGAAGAGCGGATGTGTATTTTGAACCAGGGTAGCTCGCAGATACCTCGGGGCGCCCCTGCTCATGTGCTGGCTGTTGCACTGTTATTTGTTTTGTCCACGCCGCATCGCGGAGGTACCACCTTTCCGTCCACCTCGCCGTCCAATACCACCTCACCGTCCATAACTAGAAATAATAACCACCTTAATACCAAGGCTTACCATTGTCAAACCAACGCATTCAAATTTAGTTTTTTCCCTTTCACTGCCGAACTCTGTAATTGATTGTCCGGTGATACTCGCTCCCTTCCTCTGGAAACTATACTGCATCTACCTGCTTACGATACAGCGCTGGATGTTATGGCGAACTTCTGAAAAGATGAACAAGTTTGGCATAGTGCCTTCGAGTCTTTTTCAGAGTAGGCTTACTCCGATAAAGATTATTCCACCATTCGGGACGTTACAAAAAATTATTTTTAATATATATATATATATAATATATATATATATATATACATATATATATATATATATATATATATATATATATATATATATATATATATATATATATATATATATATATATATATATATATATATATATATATATATATATATATATATATATATATATATATATAAGTGACGTGTACAGCTCCGAGTGACATGAGCGTGGCTATGCGGCGCTCACCTGTTTTACGGAGCACGTCGCACGCATCTAGACAGCTGAGGTTTTGAGCGCTGTAGCTCTGCACGGAATTACAATTTCGAAATTATAATATTCAATAACGGGAAATCTTGTGATCCTCGGCGATTTTCTCGTTGTAACCAAGCACCTAAGTTGAATATTCAAAAAGGTAAGTTCTAATTTCTAGTAATTGCTCCCATTAATATCAACAAGAATCCGTTTTATAGCGCCCACCACAGCCTCTGACCACTTCGTTATTATATAATATTTATTAGCCTTCGCTAAACCGCCCTACACACACACACACACACACACACACACACATATATATATATATATATATATATAACCATGTATGTACACGAACAATATATCTTTCCGCAAGGGAGCGGCCTGAGAGTGTTGCCTACGTTTCGTCAAGGAAACTAGGTTTCGTGCGCTCAACAAAGTTGCCCTGCTGAAGGAAACTTCTTCGCCGAAACGTTGGCAACACTCTCAGGACGCTGTCTTGTTAAAAGTTTATTTATCTTGGGTTCTCCCTCATCCATTAAGTTTGATTGCTCTCTCTCTCTCTGTCTCTCTAAGCAGCAGTTCGCTATTTTTCCTCTTGAAATATATTTCTTGAAATGTCGTGCTGGCACACTAGTACGTACTAGCCGTAAATGAGTTTCTGGCACGCCGCAAGCGGAAAAACTTGAGCGGCGGCATGGGTGCACCAAATCTACCTAGCCAGAACCTGTAGATGGCTTCCGATGTAAAACAAATAAAAAATAAGATAAACTTTGTCTCAAGAGCGTGATTGAGCATTGTACCTTGCAAAACAAACCTGCAGGATCGGAAAATAGCCCGCGTTTAACCTCGGCTGCTCGTACGCGTTCATGAGGTTAGCATAATGCGCAAAGTACTTACCATTTTTAGCGAAGTTATACCAGAATTTTAATGTACAGAGTTTGTCGGTATTCCTTACGACGGGGGAATCAATACTGGCCCCCGCGCCACGCTGGTAGTTCGTGTCGTTAGAGTATAGCAACAAGTAATACCCTGCGAGAAAGTAAAAAACCACTTTCAGTAACTGGCAGAATTTGGTGTTTTGCATATGGATATCTTGCGCGTTGCGTAACAGAGCAATAACGAAATATGACAACCGGAGTTGGCTTAATTGCTTTTAGAACTATAAAGACAACGTGCAAGTTTTGTACTTCGTGAGGTTCTGCTGAACGGTTGTCATGTTTAGTAGCACAATTCGCCCACTTGCATGTAAATTTAAATGTTAGGCTAGGTGAAAAAAGCTTTGAGACATTGGAAAGTCAGCAGCCATTTTCCTGCACTGCCCCTAGCAAGTCATCAGGACCGCTTTGTGCAGCTGGCGGCCACCCTGATGATATACCACCAATTACGAATATTTTGCTGCTTTGTTGCCTCATCTGATACCGTACGTTTCTGCTATTTAAATGCTGCCATGCAGTACACTCACTGATGACTCTGTTTTCTGCACTTTTGCGATGACGGGATATATGATAGTTTGTTGCAGATAAATATAATATTTATTCAATGTTGGTGTTTCTTTTGTGAGAAAACAACGTCCTCCTAGGTGAGTATGAAGTTTAGCGAGTTATAATTTACAAAAGGAAAAGGCATGTTGCCTTGATGATTCGTAGTACGCGGAGCAGAAGAAGGAGTGGTTTGCGGCCTATAAATCTCTACGCAATGAAAACGCAATACTAAACAATACGCAATGAATGTCACAGAGGACTAACTACCTGATGTCAACTACCTAGCTCCGATGCGGAAACTGAAAAATCCGAACCCAACTTGTCTTTCTGCCACCCTATGGTGAGAGCAGGCAGCAACAAAGTGTTTGCCTTATTCACAGTAGCAAATTATTTATAAAAATTGGTGTAATATTTATCCACTACTTGTTTATTGGTTGCATGCACTTATATAAATTCATCATTTGCTTAGCCGTGATATCACTGCTTCGCCGATCCCTGCTGTGAATGTGCGCAACTCTGTGGGTGTGCCCTGACTAACCACGCACTTCTGTGAAGGTTTCGCTTCAGTTTGGAAAGAACTGACCTGCACCTTAATAAACAGAATTAAAAATTATGATGTGACCTAGTGTAGAAAATAAAAGGTATCAGTGCATACAGATTGCTTGATATAGATTCCTGCGTACAGTTCTGCTGGAGTTTGCTCGTGTCAGCACATGGCGATAGTGTGATCCAGCTCCAGCTCGAGTAAGCTGCCTTCTACATCTTTTGTAGCCTAAGCGACAAAGGTGCTGAACGCCTCTCATGTTTCATTTTCGTCTTACACCGCTCATGCGGTCAGGAATTAGATCTTTGCTTATGGTAAAATAATAACAGCATGCACATTTAGCTGGGCCTGCGCAATAACGGCTAACGTTTCGTGCACTTCGCCACAAACCATTGTGCCGGTTGTCAGCTCCAATTGGGGGCGAGTTCGGAACTGCTCCAATGCGCGTCCTGCGCCAGGCCGCATGACCCCAGTTGAGAACGTTGTCAAGGTCCCATCCGCATGTGTCCTCTGCGAAGTCGCACTGCCCACAGTGCAGTTCGTCGGCTCCGTTCTTGCAGTCGACAACGAAGTCACACACCTTCTCAATGGAAATTGCCTGGTCATGGGCACCGCAGTTTATCATCTGGGATTCCTTTGCTGCGGGATGAAACAAAATAAAGTTGTCATAATCGTTAAAGAAGATGTAGGACATACAAATTGCAAAACTGCGAAAATGCGCCCTATTATTTACAAGGAATTGTCCCTACACATGAAATTTTTCTTTCTAATGCTTGCTCTTGAGTTTCGCTTTCCAAGTTTAGCTGGGGCTGTGTTTCAAGCCATATATATAAGAGCATTATAATCCATGCAATGCACGAAAGAAAGTTGCACGAAGCTTTTAGATTATGCTGAACATTAAGTAGCAGTTTTATACTCACCCATAGCATCACATTCGTTCTCACTAACAAGCACGTCATCTATCGCAACGAAGCCGTCCGGGTTGACTCCAGAGACCGCTTGAATAGGGTCCTCCTAAGCAAATAAAACAAGAAATAAAAAAGCACAATGACAAGTCGTACTCACGGGCTCAGTTAATATTCTAAGACACGCAATTTAGGACAGAAAAATGATGTGCAACGTATTTCGCCTTTTTTTAAAACAATTGATCGTTTTTTTTTCTATGGCTAAACGTTTAAAAAAAAAGTAAGGCTTACTTGTTCAAAGCAGCATTTTTTGTCAGGCGTGTTTATTATTAGTACATTGTGTGAGACCAGTCATGTGGCCTGCAGCAGTTAATTGCACAATTTCAGTTATTCGGGCGAGGCACATTTTCACATTCATAATCTGATGACGCGATGATTGATTATACTTTTCAGTTCTTCACCAGCGTACCTTTTTTCACTCAGCTAGTTTTGTTCATACTGTTGCGAAAGAGGCGACGCAACGATGCCTAAAAACAATGCGTGGATGCGCAAGTTCGGCCTTTATGGTATCCCTAAAAGGCTGACTGCCTCTGGGTCATTTTCACGTTTCAAATCACTCCGTGAGGGCATGACACCTAATCAACAGGCCTCCCTGGTTTTCAAAGAACCTTGAAAACTTTCATTAGGTTTCTGGAAAATTTTTCGCTATATGCCTGCAGGTGCCCCCATCCGTTAAAAATTATTGCGGAAGAGCTAGAAAGCACAAAGATGAGTTTAAGCTGAACTTAGAAAGCAGAAAAGCGGCCGGCGAACGCTCCTCCCAATGACTGCGTAACTCTTTACAGCGCCTACTTAGGTCCCTATACATTATCCCGAGCACGTAAACCTGAACGCACTAGGTTGCATTTTTCGCTATGCCGCCTCTTTATTTTGAGGGTGGTCCTTAAATATAACGGCACAGTGTAACTAGTGTTCTGCAAGGCCTCAGATGATGCAAAACGTTTAAAAACTTGTTTTTAGAAACACGGGGTGGGTGAGAGAAAGTGAAAATCGCTCGTTAAAATAATCATTGAAAGTGTTATTGAACTGGTTAAAAAATTATCTGGACGTCTGCTTGTGTAGCCTTCTCTTTTGTTTCCAAATTGTACAATTCCACAACCGTATTGGTTTTCACGCTAATAATGGGCCACATAACGACATTAATAGTGTTTACTAGCAAGGGTATTAATAAAGACCCGTATTGCGTCCTCGTCCATTGCACTTTGTGCACGTCATTTTGCAATGGGATAACAGCCACTGACCGTGATTGCGTGGTTTTATACCCGAGCAATATTCCAAATCGCCAGGTTAGTGAGGAACGCGTCGCTCCTTCCTTGCGAAGAAACTGGCCTTATTATGGCTACGGTGACAAGTCACTGAATAGGAAGGCGCTCAGCGATATTTTATTGAAGGTATTTATGCAACGTCTAATAAAATCAAATCTCCGACGTCACTAACACATTCTACAGTAGTGTAACCACCGGACTATGTGAAATAGTGCAGCCACATTCCTTTCAACAGTGTCCGTTATAACAGTGTTATAAAAATTAGGTATCATTCCTGCTAGCAGCTGCAATTAAGCTATTTCTGTGTATGCTATCAATAACAAGGGGTCCCACTTCAGTTCATTACTCTGGGACCCCTTTCTGTATTGACTATATTCTGGTGATGTACCATTCTGTAACGACAATAAAGTTCTATTCTATTCTATTCTATTCTATTATATTCTATTCTATTCTATTCTATTCTATTCTATTCTATTCCATTTACTTTTGTTATTCTCTGCCCTTCATTAGCCGCAGGGTAAAACGAATGTAATGTAGTTTAGCTGGACATAATCTATGATGTAAGCAGAGATATATGTGAGCACTGGCGTACGTACCATCCTACTTTTGCTAAAGCAACGTACAGCCGCGATCAAAAGTTTACGTAATTGGAAAATGGCAATTTTAGGTTATTTCTCTTCCGGAAGCGCCCCGACAAACTACCGTGTGCATGTGAGATGTCGTACAGTTACGGATCTAATGAAACATACGGCACATATAACACCGGGCGGCCGCGCGGCAGAGAAATAACCCGAAATTGCTGCTTTTGAGGTCCGTAAAGTTTCGATTGTGGGTGTACATGTCTCATTTTATAATAATAACTCACTACCAAACAACGTATATACCAGCAGCGTAACAGAAATTACGCAGCCACAAATTCCGTAACAATCTCCGGTCCTTTCAGCTTAGCTGTTGCATATAAACTACAGGGTACATAGAGTGTGAACAAATTGTAGTGGATAAATTTTGGGACGTACACATACGCTGTTACGCACGTGCATATCAATTTTTTGTGATGTGGCGTACATATCATTTCATACGATGTTTTCCTGTAAAATGTTTGCCTCTTTATATTCCTATATTTACCAAATCAACCGTGAGATTACCACCAAAAGCAAACAAAACATGCACCACCGCCGCTGAGTGTGCGGAATCTAGTAAACGCTCCGAATCCAACAGGCATGCCGTTTTGTGAACTCACCACATTCATGGGCAGCATCAGACTTTCGTCCAAAGACAGTCACCCTGCTCGTCACTAACATTTTCTGTCCTCTCCTATTAACATGAGGAACCAAAGCCCTCCATTCCACTGCAATATTACCATGTGATCCGCTCCTCACAATCATTAGCAGTGAAACAGGCGCCGCACGCCTTGCTCAGCCACAAATTTATTGGTTTCAGATCAAAAGTACGAAGCATGAACGATTGCCCTGATCGCACTTCTCATGGTCCAATTGTGGAGCTAGTAAGTGCTTTGTTCTTTAATGTTTATTTCTTTTTGCCGGAGATTTGCTATTCCGAAGATCATACGGCCATTTTTTGGCACCGGTACAACTTTACGGTAGCCCAGATGTGTTTGAATTGTTTGAAATATTTTCTATACGCTTCTGGGGAAGAGGTGGTAAGGTCTGGATAACAAAAATCTGTGCTGTTTATTTTTTATTTCCTATAGCGGGGCGGCATCTCCCAAAATTACGGTCCCTACTTAGGCGATATGTTGAGGTTCAAGGTGCCTACAGGACGTGATGGCCAACACACCAATTTATACAGCATGGGATACTTGCCCCTGAGGGAAAGTAGTCAAACTGATAGCGTTTCCAGATGCCATTTCCTTCGGCGATCTTGTTGTCCTGCAAGTAAAGCTGGACGCCATCCGACAGGCCAGGTAAGAAGTACCACACTGAGGTGCACTGGTAGCGATTGGGCTCACGCAGGAATAAAGAAGTGCCGTTTGCCTTGGTAGCAGCACTCTTGAAGAGCAAGTAGTAGCCTGTCAGGCAACAGAGTAAAGCATTGGTGGTCAGTGTAAACATGACGACATCAGCAGACTACTCGATACTGCATATTTTTGTGTGTTTATTTTATATTTCCTGATATGCGGGCTAAAGTAAACGCGTGAGCTTTGCCAGTTTGGAAGCAGAAACCCAGCTGTTAATAAGAATATTTCGAAAGTTGAAAGGCCAATAGTGAATAGGATTTTTGAATATTCAAAGTGACTGCTCACAGAAGGCTTCCTGTGTGTATGCACTAGATTGTCTAGAGTTTTATGCCTTCAATAATGAGAGCTAAGAAAGAAGCATTGGAGTGGCGTAGTAAAACTTGGCACTTAAGTGACACAGTTATTTCTGCTGTCTTGCCACTTCGACGGGCACATTACGCCGTTTGGCGGCATATATCTATGTCTTGTTTACGATTTAGAACCATTGTAGGTTATCCGCCGCACTTTAGCCATCGATAACTGCGTGCAGACTGTGGTTCTTCCTAATATACTGGATTGCTTCTACAGTTGTTTGTGGCGTCTTTATGATGGTCGCCATTATCATCAGCAAAAACTCCTCCAACATTCAAGCAATTCGTTTATTTCAGTTGCCTATAACAGTACCATTTGGTTTGTATGTGAAACGCCGAATATTCACTCAGCTATGCAGACAGAGAGGTGATAAACACATGAAAACATTTTATTAGGCCAGTTGCAGCTCATTCGTAGGTGAAACATGTAGTCGTAGCAGCGGGCTGGTCAGGTTGTCGAGGGCATGACACACCATGTTTGATATCACTGAACCATCTCGAACCGTACACACCTTGATGCTAAAGTGAGGGCGCTATGCTCTGTGCCAAGGAATCAGAGTGTTTTTGTGTGTCGTGGCGGCGGATCGCGTTTTTACCGGGACGTGGCGATGGCCAGGGTGCACTTCACGCTGGAGAAACAGCCTAAAGTGCGCACTTGCAATCCGATTTCAAAATGTGTCTGGTGAAATCTGCCTCATTACAGCACTGTCTTTTAGTGCTGTAGACACCGTCTTTGCTAGTTTAGGCCAGCACGCTTCGCGTTCCCCTGTGAGCAGCGGTTTTTAAGATCCAGGGAACGCTGGGGTTCAATAGCGCAATTTAAAAAAAATTGATTTAATTGCGAAAGCCTGTTGTATGCAGTTACCAATAAACTAGACCTAAGATATGGGTTTCGAAACATGTGCTATAATAATTATGTCTTGCGGCATACGCTTCACTAGTGCAGCGCAATTGTCTTCCGGCAATGGCTGCTAAAGCGAAATAGGGGCGGGTTAGCAAGTATTTAAAATAAATGGTCGGCACAAAAAACACAAGCAGAGAACAGACAGACACAGAGCTGTCTAAACTGCTACAAATCTGTCTCAGCTGCATCTGCCTGTTCTGCCTGCCTTTTATGTCTGCCTGTTCTGGCTGCATTGTGTTTCGTTACGTGGTTTTTGCGTGGTTCGTTTCTTTCCACAATAACTGCCAAAACCTTCATGATTTATGGAAAGTTCCACCCACAACTTTTCCCACCATTTTATATAAGAAAAGCTATGAAGCGATGCTTTTACTTAGGAAATAATGGAACAGGCATGTAAGCATTCCTCTAAATTTTTAAGTAGCGCCTTCGTGAGCGGTCTAGCGTTATATACAAGGATATTTGACAACTTTATGCACATGCTAATTTACTTGAACGTGCGGTCAATGGTAGCTGCTAAAAGCTGTTCCTGCAATCTGTTCAAAGTGGCTTTTGAGATTTTGCTAAGTGGCAGAAAATTTGAATATTTATGCTGTTGACCGTCTAAGAAGATGACACATTTATTAAAACACTCAAGGAAAACGAGGTTGTGCCAATAAAGGTTCTGGTTCCCCTGTTCAGTGTTATTAGTTGCATTGTTTGCTAGTCGGTCTACGCTAGTTGCAACCGTATAAAGTGTCCTTATGCTACCCCGTTTTGACAAGTACGTGTGCACTATAACAATGTCCCAGAAAAATAAAATTTCTTAACATGCCATAAACATTTGCAATATTTACCGTAGCGTTGTCTGAAGTTGTCCCGGAAGTTAATTTGCGGAAGGGCTATCTGAAGTCTGGCTAAATGAAGCAGGAATAAACTATTTCGTCGCTGACTGCTTCATTAAAATGCGAACAATAAGTGGTGTATCTTTTCAAATATCCATGGTCGAATAATGAATTCCAGGATGACTCATCTTGGAGCAGATTGAAATAGCAAGGTGAGCTTTGTTCCCTTTAGGGGTGACATTTGGCGGTAAATGAAAACAGAACCGAAAAAAAAGAATGCCTTGTTTTTCCGTCTGCTTGATTTCTTTAGCTCAATGGATTGCCTACGTACCGCACATTTAACTTCCAAAGGTTGTCCTTTTTCTCAGGACATATCAGTCCCAACGTTTTCAGTGTGCAGCATTTGGCGGCCACCAGTGTGCTTTGGCGGCGGCCACGTGGTTTCGTAACCGAGTGAGCGAAGACATAAAGAAAACAGCGGACAAAGTGTGGCGAAATCGGGAGGGGGAGCGCAGTATGCTGAGCCGGCACGATACGCCCGCGGGCGGCGATGGCTAACAAAAGTGTGAGGGTGAGGCAGTAAGACATGCTCCTTAGAGTTCCTCTATACAGCTCCCACTCCATGTAGAAGCTATATTGTGGTACTCTAACGGTCATCATTGTGTGGCTCATCCGAACGACGTGGCATTTGCGCCGGAGGTTCAAACACAAGTTACAATAGTATGCTCGGAGGCGGCGACCCGGTGCGAGATAACGGCAAAGTAGCTCGCGTCGCCTTGCGTTCGCTGATCACGCGATCGCTTCCTGAGACGCAGTATCTATGCGCCGCGACCGAGGTGCGCTGTGCGCTGCTCTGTGCGCTGCGCACAGATTTTGCATTAGGGAGTATGGTAACCATGAACCATTTTTTTCGTGAGCTAAGTTATTACTCCGCACTAGAAGCTTTACATGCTCGAACAAAGTTTTAGTTTGTTTTTTCCAGAATGGTTCAGCTAACGTTTTAAAAATATTTGCATAAGTCGGTTGAGGCATGCTTACCGTCTTCGGTCTGAGTGGAATGGTCGCGCTGCAGGCCGCTGAATGATCCAGCCCTCTCCACTTGAAACCTTGCCTCTCCATTGTCTTGTAACGAGATGGTAGTAAAAAGGTGTGGGAAATGTAAAACAGTGCACGGATTACGGACCAGGAATTACGAGAATTGCGCATTTGTACACGGCCCACATACTGTTGAAACATTTTTTCCGAATACAGAACCTCTATTAAAGCCTACCTTTCGTAAAAAGGCATTTCAATTTTCTTTATTATCTTGCGCCGAAACTACAGCGGCTGTAACGTTACCACTAACTGTATCATAACAGCACCCCATTCATTAGCGATACTTCTGATTAGAACCACAAAATTGCGAACTCGTTGCTAACTATAACAGAATCAAGCTTAATTCTCCAAAAAGAAAAGAAATATCAAAAGCCGCTTTTAGCTCCAATTAGAGCGAATGAAATTCGTTGCTACACAATCTTTAGACACTAAATGAGTCACCATCTATTCAGCAAGCACCTATTTTTTTAGGAAGTGCAAGTGAAGATTGGAATTAGAATTGATAGTGTTTGTATTTTTAATATTTGATCTTGTGCGTTGATGCTCCTATCAATGTTACTTGGGCTCTATTGTTTTTTGAAAATACATCTTCATATTCCCGTTGGGTTTAAAGTAATGCCTTTTTGTCAAATATTTCAGTTTTCTGAGGACGTTGTTCCTTTAGACATCAGCTGTATATATTGATGTGTAGCAATATCACCTTTTTTGAGCCTTCCCATTGCAGCCGCTTGTAGCTTTTCGTCCCCCGATGTAATGCCCACACACAGTGCATTAGAATATGTAAATGAACCAAGCAAGCAACAAACAAAGAACAAATATACAGTTTTCGACCGATTTTTGGGAGCCCGAAGAGGCCGAGGCAGCGTTCGAAAAATCGGGCAGACCGAAAAAACCAAATTCACGGGAAAAAGGTCTCTTTGTTTACTGAGCAGCTTGAAAAACTCGTTAGTTCGTTTTTATAGCGCCATGGTTGTCTACAGGCGATGAAACCACGATCGCTGTTTAAAGCGGCGATGCCAACAGCCCAACCAACGACATGCGATTAGACGACCACTGTGGCGACTGGCGACAGACTTCATTCCTCCTTGCGGCTCGTGGGAGGGTGCAGCAAGCGGTGCCTGCTATGGCGCCTATCCGCGAGATCAGAATGTAAGCCTGATTAGAGGCTGCAGAAAAACAAAATCGCAGTGTTGTTTTTGGCGGTCTTGGTAGATTTTAACTTCCGATTGAAAGAAAAAGTCTGGGAAAACTAACAAGAAGAGTTTCCAAGGTCCGACCTTGCGCTCGGTGTTTTACACAGACTTTATGGAGAGCGTGACAGTGCCTTGGCTGAGTACAGATATTCAGACAGGTCTGGAAAATAGGGCGTCCGAAAAAATCTGTCGACCACTGTAAATATATAAAAATAAATGAAATTTGTTCTTCACTGGTTGCTACCAACTGTTCTAGTTGGAAATACCCGCCGTGGGCAGATAACTGGCTAAGGCATTTCGCTGCTGAGCTCTAGGATGCGGGTTCAGTCCCTCCCGGGGGAGCCGTTTTCCTGGCGAAGGGGAAGAGCGAGAACACCCTTGTGTGAAGATTTTGGTGCAGGTTAAGGACCCCCGGGTGTTCATTATTATTACGAAACTGTCCACTTCGGCGCCCATAATACCCTACGTGTAGTTTCGGCGCGGTAAACGCCAAATAGCTGGTCTACATCTTGTAGTAAGCTTTGATGATAATGCAACACATCGATTTGTTCCTGTTTTGATTTAGACCTGCCAGACTTTTTTATATACACTCAGCGTCATTGCAAGCCTACTGTGTACGTTTGCACATTTATTTTAGTCAAATATTATCAGGCACAACGTCACAGAGAATAATTGATGAAAACTACCGTCTGAAGCCCGTTCTACATGGTGCCAGTTTACCTGATAATTAGCAGCTGTGGTGGTGACGGTGGAAAACATTTATTTTGCTATTTACAAAAGACAGATATGGACGTCTTCAAGGGCCGAGCGTTTATAATGTTTACGAGGGGTCCCTAGTCCAGGACCCTTGTGGCATCCGCAGAGGCACAGGTCCTCGCCATGAGAGCGCATTGGCACTCAGGGTTGAGCAGCCGAACAGGGCAGCCACTCAGCTCTCTCAAGAGGGAAGGAGGAAAGGGGTATTCGCACGACGAAGAAATCCACTGTGCGGCTCCTAGGAGTGCACATCACGTGACCCCTACGTCACAGTGTCTCGCCATCTCACTGGTCTAGCCTCTCCGATCGGAGGTCGGAGCTTGTGCTTTCGAGCTAACAACGATCCGAACCTTGGCGGCGGAGGCGGTGGGATTTCGTCTCCTCGCCGGGCAGTTGGCTGCTACTCAAGTTCTTGAGTAGAGACAGGCACTCTATTTTTATCGCTTAATATTACACTGGACATGAAAATGCGCCAGGATATGACAGGCGCACTGGAAGAGCCGCGTATACTACCAGCAAGGTCGCTGTGCGAGCGGCGGCCGCGGCCGCGAAGAGGTGCAGGCCACCGCAGGTAGCTCGAGCGATAGCTTGTTATCGCTCCTTAAGGCGCAAACAAAGCTGCACATACGAGAAAGGGGGTAATATTGTGATTGCTAATTGCATTAAAGTCGTCATCAGCGCTGCTTACGAACACGGCAATTGAATAGTCGCCGCAGTATTAAGCCTAACATCTGTATACGGTCCTGTAGGCGGATTGGCCGGCTGCTCCCAGCGCGCGTCTCCTCACCCACTGCCGCGCTCGTTGCGTGCCGTACTCTACCCGCGGCAGCGCCTGCATCGCGTCCACAGCCAATTTTAGGGCGGCTGATAAAATCACTACGTAGAGGCTTGAGCAGAAATTGCCGCCGCCGACAAATCGGCGGTGCTACCGCAGCTCTGCTTTAGAGACAGACGGCTGCGAGCAGTGATAACCGCCCGACAGCCTCATCCTCCGTGTGAGCGAAGGGGCTGGCCGAGCAGAAATCGCCTGCGTTGACGTCACACTCTCCCTCGGATTTCTCCGCTCAAAGGTTCCGCTGCGTGAATACCGCTTAAGCTGGGTTAGAGGGGCATTCCCACACCATGTGAAACACGCCCGAAAACGTGCACGCACAGTGGGGGCACTCCCCAGAGAATGCCGGATCGAGCAATTGCAGTATTGCCGGGCACAATACTGTGTTAATGTAGAGGCGGAAATGCCAGCACTCCTCCGCCTTGAAAAGACCTTTCGCGGAGGGTGGAAAGCGTCCATACAATTTAGGTTGTGGCGAGTTATTTCCCGAAAGGTGACAACTGGCTCAAAGGAAATGTCCTCCGTGAGCAGGGCACCGCTCGTGCGGTAAGACTATCTATTTTTGTTGCTGCCGAAACTCTGAAGATAGGTCGTTTTGCCGCACGAGCGGCGCCGCAGTACCGAATTCGCAGGTAAATTCGCTTCTTATAGAACGGGCTTTGGAGCACTAAAAACAAACAATTTCGTAGACACTATTGATGTATTTAAAAACAGTAAAGCCGTTTATAGCATTCAGAGATGGCAAGTCAGGGCCTTGTAATTTAAAACAATTTAGTAATAAGAGACAGAATAAGGTTGGAAGTGCATAGTTGTGCTGCAGATTTTTCGCGCAATTAAGTCGCTTAAGTTAAACTTGATTGCTCCAGTCTAGACAGTATGAGCGAAGTAACGCGCATTGTAATAGCTTTTTTACCCAAATTGTTATTTCCTATACATTAGAAATTGAAGAATAACTTACCCGCTGTAGGAAGTACCCAGGGGAGGCACTCGTCTTCAAAGGTGCAAAGCTCTGAAAATATTGTAGGCGTAGAACAATGAAGAACTTTTTCCCCGCCACAAAAGGTTTGCTAATTGCTCTCCCATACAGGGGACCCAAATGAGCATACAAATGGCTCTGGGTTTATGATGAAGTTAACGTTATATATTTGGAAGAATAGAGAACTTTTCTAAAGCGATATCCCAAGAGTCTGCGAAATTCCCCTTGCGCTAAGTTGCGAAAGTCAGTTGTGCACAGTTCTCAAACTATAATTCAAAATCCTCTTACCATACGTGCGATCACGGGTACCAAAAATGTTTCATCTTGCTAAGCCGGAATATCTAGCAATGAATTATCAGAAGCTGAGAGGGTGCAAAGCATGAATCATGAAATTCCAAATAACCGACAATTCTATCCCTTGAACTCCTCACTTCACTTTTGAGCCCTTCAGAGTAAGTCAGACGCTGCCTTGGGCGTAAGTTCTGTGCACTACAAAAATGTCCAACAATATATCGGCAAACAATTGAAGATTTAAAACACGCGCACTATTGAATAGTGCAATTTAGAAAGCATTCAATAACCCCTGTGCGCACGATCTTTCGTTTTGAGAGAAAAAAAAACCTTCAGTCATGATGCTCACCGTAGGGTGGGCATTCACCATCTCTGTACTCAACGTCATCAAGCAGAACTGCAGAGTCCTCGTTCACTCCAGAGGGAGCTACCACTTCAAACACGAGCTGCGCGATGAAACAAAAACAAAACACTTGTAATTATTTAGCATATTCTATTAATATACTGAATTTGGTCACACTTGGTCTTGTTGCTTAAGAAATCAGTTGAACTTGATGTTACATACTGCATATATGCCCCACCCACCCCCCACCTCGAGCACGAGCTTGCGTATAATTAATGATTATTCAATTCACATCAAGGCACAGCCAACGCATGACTCGAGTTTGGCGCGCGGCGTACTGGTGACCCGATGTTCTTAAACATGCTTTCACATCAAGAAATGCAGGCGCAAACCTAGACATTCTGTACATTTTCTCGGCAGCGAACAATGAATTGGACGAATGATTGACGGGAGCATCGGCAAATACCACAATGCGCAAATTTTAAAGGTTTGCTTCACATTACAACTGTTTTATCTTTAGCACCTCCCCATAGCTGTAGTTCCTTCATATTTTATTAATAATCAGCGTCCCAATACCCTATTTTATTCTTCCACAAGAAGAGGATGACCACTCACATTCCACTTGCTCCTGGAGGAGACGGTGACAGTGCGTGCGTTCCACCAGTTCCCTCTGGTTCCACTAGAGACAGACACCAGTGGATCTCGAAGCGCTCTCTCCGTGGTGTACCTGGGGCGTGCAAAAGAGAAACGGCCAATGTACTAACAACCTTTATCCTCTTCTCCTAAATTCTCCTGCATAAACTATGGGACAGGCCATTTTCTGTATCGAGGCGTTTTAAAGCACTGCTTTATGACGTAAATTCCCAAAAACGTCTGGCGGCTCGAAATGATGACATTGGTCGTGTTGTTTCTTGCAAGGCTTTTGTTGCGCTAAGAGTCAGCAACAAACCCTATTTGGTTATAAGGTTATAAACACAGAAACATAATGAGTAGTATAAATCTGAGCTTTTATACTGCTGGAGAAAAGAAAGATTCTTTTCCCGTAGATATACCTCGTACGTCTGGCGCACTCTGTAATTTTGAACCATTAATGTTAATATTTTACGCTGACAAGACGCATTATGCACATTTTTTGCGTTCACATTTTCGTGTTCATCTTAATGCGATGCTCACTTTATGTCCATTAGATTTAATATTGCAGCAACACTACTAAGTACCCCCAAAATAGGTGTTCGATCAAAAGCTTGGATTAATACTTGAAAACAAATAATATCATACTCTCCAAACTTCGAATAAAAATACCAAGTCTTACCTGTACAAGTTTATTTGGCTTGGAGAACCTCGCCCCCTCCACCAGAAGGTGACACATGTTGCGGGAGTGGGCGGTCGCGTTTGCAAGAACAAGCTGGACACAGGGTGGTGAGAGTCAACTGCCGTCGTGTTCAAATAGAGGTACTGGCCTGTAAGGCAAACAGTGAAAGCACGAAAACGCGAAGTTACATTTACTGAAACAGATCAATATGTAACTATTTTACATAAATCAATTCCTACGACCATGGCTTACATATATGCACACGTTTGCATGACTGCTTTTTAAGGAACAGTACGACCCGTTTTAAGGTACAGTACGACTCCGAAGAAATGAAGCATTCAAAGATCACATATTTTTCTATGAAGGCCACTCACGCAGTATGAAGAATAAATATCCCAACTTTACTGTTGGGTTATTGTTATTAAATTGTTAATAAATATGGTTATTATTGTTTTGCATTAAAGGAGCCATGAAGAGAAAATGCAAGTTGGTTTTATTCGAAAGATTTCGTGTTTTATAGTGCCCCCAGCGCTTGTCCGGATACAAACGGTGCTTTATTCACTGAGAAATTAGACAATTTAGGTTAAAATTTTGATTTTCCCGCTCAATCGTGCGTTTTCGTGGTCCCAAGTGACATCACAGGAACCGACCGCTCTGCAGCCTAGAGTACCTTCATTCACGCATCCGCCGTACAGGGTAGAGACACGTAATGCTGGCGCCGCCATGTTCGGTTGCTCGCTCGCCGCCGAAGCAAGTCATTGTGTCAAAACCGCGCTAAAATTATCGCCGCAACGCGGTTTACTGAAGAAGTTTGAATCATATTGTTTGTTTCGCGTTGCTAGGTCTCGTGGGAAACGAAAAGAATAACGCGTTGAGCCCGTTGGCCCAATTCCGGCGGCACGGGACCGTTCAAAAATTGTCTCCACCCTGTACAGCGGTGTTGGTTTGTTCCCGCGTTTCTTTACGTTCCGTAACCTAGATGGCGCCACCATACCGTGGCAAGCATTTGGTTTGTTTTTGCCCGCATTTAAACCTGGCTTGTTTTTGTTCTGGGAGAAAATATTCGTTCCCTGAAACAGTGCTCGCTCGACAAATGGGGTCACGTAAGACACCGTTGCTTGCGTCAATCGGCCAGTGTCGTCTGCGACAACCCCAAGCCCCGTAGTGCTGTGCAGCTAAACCAAAGCATGCTGTGCGCAGTACGAACAGCAGAACGCATCAGTACTTCTATGTTTACATGTGCTTTGGTAACTTCCACGGTTTGTCCCATCATTCTTATTGCTTTGTAAAGAATGTGCCCTAAATTTAAGCGCAAATCGCTCGTTCGTCTAGTTTGTAAGCTCTACCTAATTTGCGTCTGCTTCTGCCAGCCTCCGCCAATCGCAGAGCTTAGCCCATGTGACATCACAGGTTCTGTTGCGGGAAATGAGCTGGTGGGTCGCATGACCATTCCCGTTTTTCCTAATTATGTAGCTTATTTGAGCGAAGTTTACGTAAAAAGTGGTGTCAGTATGATTCTAACGAGACAATCTTTTGAATGAACCAAACTTGTGTTTTCTCTTCATGGCTCCTTTAAATATGGCATTTAGCAGCCCTGAAAAAGACTAGGATTTGCACGTTGTGCACCGAACAAAATAGAAGTTCAACTTTCGTAGTAACGTGCACTCAAACTCACAAAAGCCTTAGTTGCGTATTTTGAAAGCGTGGTTGTCTTCCTCTTGGGATACCGTATTTTCTGCCGCTTAGGTTCTATTCGCCAAGCTGGTCTTCTCAAAAAGCTGAGCCTAGTTTCTTGGTCCCATTTTTTATTAGTACCATCTAGTTTACATTCTTGGTAATCAACGTCAATAAAACTGAGATTTCTGGCGTCTCACCTCCGTCTTTGCTCGAAGGGCCGTATATATATCGATATTTATGGGAATTATGTTGGTCCTACATTTATGCATTATAACGGGTAAGCGATAGAGTATTTTAGGACTTAGTACTCAATCACAAGTATCGTGCTTGCTTCGTAAGTATCGGTGGCCTTGCAAACTCCCCTAGCTTTCTTTGTTACTTCACTACGTAGGGCCGTACTTATTTGGGGCTGATGAACACGGCAAAAAGGGGGTTAGAACGGCCACTGTTGAGGTATCAGGTATTGGCTGCTCCTTCAGAGAAGATTACCGAAGAGTGTTAGTGCAACTAGAATATACTAAAGAATATACTATACTATACTATGCACTATTAGTGCAACTAGATGACTATCCGCAACCTGTACGTCATTTTACTAGCAACTAGCATGCGCAAGAGATAAGAGATAAAATTAATATTCTCTTCCCTCCTCCGTTACGGCTGCAACTGCATCTACGAGGGGTTATTGTGTTCATGAGCGTATCTGCACAGGCGTCATCACTTAGCAGCTCTCTTTCTGAATCGCGTGCCTTCTTATCAGCGTGCCAGGGGATTGTACAGTCCATTGAACAATGTTTAAAAGGTTTTTAGAGCGAGCGATGCTGACCCTTTGTGATGCAAGCACGTTATATAACGCTGCACTCTCCAAGGAAAATCCGTATGGAAGACGGGGTAGCCTAAAGAAGTTCACGGGCTCCACAGGTAAAAAAATACGGTCAACTGATTATGTCTGCTACGCAATGCAAGGCAACGGGCGACGCGTTGCCGCCAAAATGCAACAAAGTTCCGGTAGAGCGGAGAAGAAGCTTCCCGTGCCTTGATTTGCGACAGCAGGCTTCTGGAATTCCCTATAATGAGTTTGGTGAAGGTAGTAACAGTATGCGTCAAAAGTTGCGCTTGTCGGAATGTTTCATTGTTGTTTTTTTAAGCTATTAACCTGTATACGCGAAAGTTTCCTGTAGTTTGCTCGTGAATCTGCCCAAATAATGCTTTTGATGTAGGTAGCTACAATAGGGCTGAATATTTTCGTTTGCAGAACGCTTTATCGTTGTTATTGGACTAATATTATGTACAAGAAAAATATACTGCATAATGTGTCTGCATTTAGATAAATGCAATCTGTATAAAAAATAAACGATGCCAAATTTTTTGAAGCAAAAAATATGCGATGACTGCTTTATCAATAGCACAGGCATTGCTAAAGCATGATGATAGTGGTACTTTCTAGCTTTGCCATAATCGCCTGCTTGCAATTTTGAGGAAATGCTCAGTACCTCAAAGGCTGTTTGCAATTTTTTATGAAATGTGTCACTGGTTAAAAAGAAACCTGATCGATAACGTGTCATGCAAAATTTAAACCCACACCACTGAACACACAGAAATGCTTTACGTCGTGTCTTGTCAAGAAAATTCAAGATTAGGCAAGTCACACTGGAGTGCGAACTTTACATACCGTCGAGATGGTTGACCGTATGGTCCGGAACGCCGATCACCATGGCTTTAACGGGCGCCCATTGGGCGAAGTTGGTGGGACCGTTGATGAAGGTGCAATGTGAAGCAGGCTCCCAAGAGCAGAAGTCTAGAGGCGAATCGGAAAAGAAAGTTTTGCTTTGAATCTCACCCTGACAACTCCCGTGCAGGCACTATAATCTGCTATATAGTCACCAAGACAGAAATGGGAAGTTTTCGGAGAAAAAACCGTGCTATAAGTGATAGCCAACAAATAAGCAATGATTAGCAAAAAGAAAGTGGTCAAAGCCACAGCGAATGATAACTACAAGCTACAATTTACGTACTTGACTCGCTTTCCGTTACAGCACCTAATCTGTCAGCGCAATCCAAAACTTCTAGTGTGCGCTCAAGCTTACGATAATAAATGGCGCGTTTTCCCGTGTGTTTTTTTCGATAATACAAAAACCACGGGGCAATTCACGGGGATACTTGTTCGGACTACCTTATGGAAGTTATCTTACATAGAGCGGGTGCCACACAAGGAAACAGGGCTGATATTTTTACTGGTGACGTGCCAGCAACAATAATTATAAACCGGCGCAAAAACTGCAGTGAACGTGAAACAGGAAGAACTCCATGCTTTGTGAATGTAAACGGGGCTGTAATGACAAGGTTGGGCCTCAGTCTGCACTGAATCGGAGAAGCGTATCATTATTTAAAAGCCGCTAATATTGCAACTTCAGAGGTGATGACAGGAAATATGTTGCTCTATATGGAGAGTAAGCAGTAATCCATTGCTACCTTCCGTCATGTCTTACCGACGCGTTGTATATCAAAGGCTTCAAATGCATAAGTTCCGGCGCTTTTTTGTGAGTTTTGTCTGGTCGCTCTAGGAAAGCATTTAATTCTTTTGAACTTCGGTATCTCTAACGCAGTTTTCAAGAAAGCTCTTTGCCATGAATGGTGCACAATTGATGATCATTGTCTTTTCATTTTATTTCTGAGAGAAAGAGAATAACTGACAATTCAAAATTGGCCTACCTCTAGCGGGACACTTTCCAGGAGTGACCTCAATGTCGTCCAGGGCGACAAGACCATGGAGTAAATACGTGATTTCCAGCTGCGTTTCAAAGGACAAGGAGTATGCGTGGACAAAAGTTCCATAACGCTTTCAGTGCAACAGAGCAACAGGAATTACAGGAGCTCCTTCAAGAAATTCTGGTTAAACGAAATTTCTATCTTTTAAAGCACAACAGGTTGCTTGAAAACCTCTTTCCTCTGCTTTCTGTTTCTTACGTATTTTTATTTTCCTACTTCTAGGGCAGAAAAAAAGGCTCTAGCCGGGTTGCCATTCGATCCTTCTTTTACTGCCTTCTTTCTTCATTTAGACGAGCTCGTCTACACACCCCATTTCAGTAGCGCTCGCTATATTGACTACAGCGGGCAGAATGGACGTCAGCAGGGGGGTGCAAAATGGGCCCCTGCGCTTTTTCTCCCCCAAGCCAGAACAATTGACCCGTGCCCTCTCCCTATCCCTCTTTCCCCTCAATAGAATAGGTTTGCCTCTTCAAAACAAATTCCTGCCGACGCCCATGGCGGGCACAGCTAATGTTTTGTGTTTACGATACTGCGTTCACAGCGGACCTCTTGTAAAATAGTTGGGAATCGCATGGCCTACCAAATTTTCTCCTTCAAAATCGTAAATAAAGATCCAAGTTGCAATATATTTAACGCAGTTTTTCTTGTTTCATCCAACTAACATTTTACGTTTTCTCATTACTCAAGGCTATTAGTCACATTTTAAGCGAGTCCTTTTTTCCGCTTGCTCCGACGCGACGGCTCTAACACTTAGTACTTTTCCACCTAAAACCGCCACTGTAGTGTCTCTGGTTCTTCCTTCTTCTAGAACTTCATTTGAAAGTTTGTTGTGGTGGTTGTCAGAACAGGGGGCTACCAGTCTTTCGCAATAAATAATTACGCAGCATTTAAAATTGCTAGCCGACATGGATATTCTAAATTAGAAAAACGCACGCAGTTTACGAATGCAAAACACACCTTGTTCGCGAAACAGGTATTTGCAATATTTGCTGAAGTTCCGTGAGCCAGTTTTATGCGATAAAATGTTTTCATCAGCCATAAAAACTAAGACCACACATCCATGTCTGCATTTCTAAAGCTATAAGCATGCTCGCGCATTCAGCCAAGAGGTGTGCGATCACATGAAGAAAAAAATAAACTCGAATGGCCGTAAACCAGACCTCTTAAAGGGTTATTGAGTTGTGTTAATGGGGAAACCTGAAAAATGAGTTCGGTGAAATGTATCAATCTCGCCTTAAGTGTACGAGTGTACGGTTAAACGAAATTCAGTATTCAGTCGAGTATGAAATGGAAAAAGCAGTGCGAATAAAGCTCTTCCTAATACTGTTACGACATTTGAGCATGTTTAGGACAAACGGTAACGTCAAACATGACAATGAATCTTTAAGACCTGTAAGGAAGTTTCAATATATAGATATTTTAGGTCTATCAAATATTCCGCATAATATACCCATAAACACGTGTTTGATCCAGACGCTCCATGTTCTGCTAAAAGCTTGCCCCGTTTACACTTAACATAAACCTTTAATATTGTTCGCTGGACGATAAACACCGCATATGAAAGGCAGTAAATGTTACCCGTATGGGAACCGAGTCAGGTTCACGTGGGCCGGCGTAAAGAGACACGAATCCCAATTGGAAGGTTGTGGTCAAGTGGTCTTAGTGAGCTCATTTGAGTTGAAGGTAGGAAAATATATTGCAAAGTCATTTTCATCTATACTGCACAATGCCATGTATGTACAGCGCCATAAATATTACGGACAGGAAAAACAGTACGCGGTCACGTTGCACCACTTATGATGCATTGAATGCGAAAGCACTAGTGCCCAGTTGCCAAATATGGCCTGGGAATATCATCATTATTATTGTCATTATTATCAGCAGCATAATGTTTGCCGTTCCTTTTCTCTGCATTGCTGTGTCTGAAAGCTTTCTCTAATCATCGATGTTACCCCCCTAGTTGTTGTTACGTAACACAACTGCAGCACTAAGTGTTACGACGTGCAAAACTGCTCACTGAGGTTACGTATAACTGCGTGTACCTATTGATGCATTTACAGCTCAATGCTGTAAGTGTGCTCCTTCATATAGCATTATATACATGCTTACGCGCCGTATGTTTATTACTTTAGTGTTTATAAACTTTATTATAAATACAAGCTTGTAGCATATCCATCTGCGTCATCTACCGGTCTCCTAAAAAAATAATGCACCCTTCCGTCTAACGACGACGATGGTTGGACGCGAAGCCTCCTCGTGAGGGATTTTTTTGCTCGTAATCTGAGTTTGGACTTTGACTCGCAGATGGTTTGGACTTTGAATCATTGAGCTTTGACATTGCTTCTTTCGCAGTTTGCACTTTTTATCGCAGCTGCTTTAACTAAGGCCCTCCAACATTTGATTTTGCACGAAGAAAGCTACGCTTTCAAATAGACGCGGGATGCAAGCCGACCCTCACATTAAGCTCCATGGCGACTCAATTCTCGTAAAAAAGGAACACAAGTGTTCAGGTGTAGTCTTATATGAAAAACTCACATTCATTCCTCAAATCAAACAACTAAAACATAAATGCCTCAAAGCAATAAACATTCTTCCTTTCACACCACTCCTGCAGTGCGGGCAAGCCACTCGTCTTACGAGTCTTCACAAGCTGGGTGGGGTCCCGCTTGGACTATGCGAGTGTGTTTTGTGGGACGGCATAACAAACAGCCCTGAAAATACTAGACCCAGTGCTCCACTTCGGGATTCGCCTCGCATCGGGTGCTTTCCGTACTAGCCCCGTACAAACCTTATACGTCGAGTGCGATAAATGGTCTTTGGATTACCAGCGAACATATATGGATCTTCTTTACGTTTTTAAAATTTCATCAATAACCGTCCCAACTTCTACTAAATCATCCATCTATCTCTACTTCGTCTCACATTGAGTGAAACAGGAAGTGCCAGAATTATCTGTCACATTTTCAGACACCTGGAAATCAACCCTTTCTGGCATTTTACCACCATGGCAGCTGCACCCCGTGTCGTGCGACTTGTCTTTTGTAGCAGTTGATAAAAAAGAAAGCCCACAACTGAAATTCTTCAAGAGAAATACAAGTGTGCAGAATTTTTTAGCAACGCGCCAAAAACAGCCCTTACCGTGTCGTGTGCGGCTCACGGACCTGATTTTGGGGTATATAATACACTAAACTCGACAACCAACTTCTTTACGGTTGAAACCTATGGCATTTTTCTGGTTTTAACGCACATAGTCCATCATAACACAGATTCCTTGAGCGCAGCATGGGCATTGGCATCTAAAAAGTTTTGTAAAAATCATGTTATTCTATAATTTTATAAAACCATTAGGTCAGCACATGCGTTAAGTCTTGAAGTGACAGTGTGCTGGGTGCCAGGTTACTCGGGGATCGCCAGAAACGAGACAGCAGATCGAATGGCCGCTGCTGCTGCACTTACAACAGTTGACACAACAACGATACCTTACACTGACCTTAAGTCGCACATCAAACAACACATTCGCAACACCTGGCAAGCACACTGGAATGAACAGACAGAAAACAAACTACACGTTATAAAGGCACTCTTGGGAGCCTACACCACTGACACACATGTGCACAACATACACAATAAAGTTACGCTGGCTCGATTACGGATAGGCCACACGCATGCAATGCACTCCTACCTGCTCACGGGATCTCCAGACCCCTGTGTAGCAGGTGTGGAGAAGGCCTATCCGTCATCCATGTGCTACATTACTGCAAATCACTCCACACAACACGACAGAAACACTTCGCCAACCTGCACAGACAACACGTTCCGCTAGACCCAACACTGTTTTTAGCGGAATGATCCAATGATTCGTGTAAAACGCACCTCTATGTTTCTTAGCGACATCAAGTTTTTACACCTCATTTCCTATCACGGGTAGTTTTTAAACCTTATTTCATAACACGCAGCATCACAACATGGCGTTTTACACCTGACATCCTTATTGTCTTTTACTGATTTTACTTTTGTTTTTTTTTAACGATTTTAGAGTTTACGTTTACATCCTTCATACCTGACCACCGTTTTGGCGCTCTTTGCCCTTGTCGGCCTCGCGCCCTAAACATCCAACCGTCATCAAGAAAGCTACGCGTCCAACTACGGTCACCGATAGATGGACGGGTGCATAATTTTTTGTGTAACTGGAGGGTCCGTGGAGCCCTCTCCAAATTGAAACTGCTTCGATCTTGCCGGAATGGCGCAATTGTATAAGCGTCGGCATCATCACGCGTGGGACCCAGGCTTGATTCCGAGCACAGGAAACGTTTCTTTCTTTCATTTCACCCCCGATAATCATCATCGTCAGGGGAAGTTTACTTTTCTGCTCTGCGTATTCGAGGCACCATAAGCCATCAGTAAAACAGGAAGCAACGCTTTAATAATGCCCTTGAGGCCACGACGGTACCCGAGATAAATAAACTTAGGTGATGTTAGTGCTCCATCCTCAACCGGAATACTGGGAAAATTTTCGTTTCGTGGGAAAACACCAACCTGAAATTTTTCTTCGGGATGCTCGAAGTCGACAAGTACGTGTTCCCACCGGTAGCTGGTAGGAACGTTGGCGTCAAAGTGGATGCCTTTTTTGGAGACCAGGATCACGCTGCGTCTGATTGCAGAGAATAGCAGCCCACAGAGCACTGACATTCGTCATATATGAACAAGCAAACAATAATGAATTTACATGTCAAAAGCATTTTACTCTGTTCTCCGCTTCAAATCAGTCATTCCTCCACCAAAAAGAGATAAGAGGTAAAAGGGTGATTTTTCATAATTGAGCCTCTAAACTATAAGGCGATTATAATATTTAAATGCTGTAAGATATGTTGAACGGTCAGTGAAAATGGTTTTTAGACCAGAATAAGTACCAGCGGTTAACTTTGTTTTGTGTTTATGTTCTGCTGCCGAACAACATTAATGTTCTGCAGAGACGCCGTGCTAGCCATTTAGGAGTCGCTTCACGCATATTTGTCACCCATTCTGCGCACTCTGGCATGCAAATCAGTGTTGTACGGAACGGCATTTCAAGGAACGGCGTTCCTGGCACTAGTTCCTTTTTGGAAAAACGGAGGAACGCCGCCGTTTCATTAACGGTCGGTGGAACTGTAACGGTAATTCGGTAGGTTTATTAAAGCACGGCAGGAATGGCGTTTCTTTCGCAAACGTTACATTGCTAGGATTTGGCTGTTTTTGATGCCAAGGCTCGAGTACAAAAAATTGGGCCCATCTCCCCGCGAGGGGGACTCGAGTAAATGCGTCGCATAGGGGGTGGGTGTATTGCGTTAACGTTTAGTGTTTGGGGAGTTGGTGGTAGTGAATGCGTTGTATCAGCAGCTTCTTGACGTAGCCTTTGATTCTATGTCGGTTTTGTTGCGCAGTGGGAAGAGCACCATGTACCTCGCGTTCCGCCCACAGGTAGTGAATGCGTTGTATCAGCAGCTTCTTGACGTAGTTTGAATGAGTCAAGGATATAAGGCGCGTTCGTAGCCTTTGATTCTGTGTCGGCTTTGTGGCGCAGTGGGAAGAGCACCATGTACCTTGCGTTCCGCCCGCAGGGTCGTGGGGTCGAAACCAGGCGCCGACAAGTATTATTTTTTTATATAGTGTAGGGGGAGGGGTGCGGACCTGTTGTTGAGAGCAAGGAGGGTAGCGTGATGCGGGAGAGGAGGAGTGGGGGAGAGGGCGCACCTGCTCGCTGAGCTGTTGCGGACGGACGGCAGGCGCTACACGTGAGTTAAAGAAATGCTCTGCATTTAAAATCCACAATTCGCTACTGTGTTTCTTTCCTACAAGCTGGCCAGTTTGCCCGCGCCCTTCAGCAGAACCTGCTTCCCTGAAAGCCAAAGGCAGAAGAACAACCACGGAGCGGGCCGCAGCTTGTGCTGGCTTTCATGCCGGCGGTGCTTACGCGGCGTTCGGCGGGCGAATAGCGCAGCCGCGAGAATGCTGTTCACTTTTCATCGTTTCTCTGGAAAGGCCAGGATGCGCGTCTGGCCGATAGAATTGTTCCCTGCGGGGGAAATGTTGTCAAAGTCCGAGCGGCGCTGCATGTTCCTTGTGAAACCACCGTATCGGTATATTGTTAAGGGTAGTTACCGCATTAGTGCGCGCGAGGCGAGGGTGCATTGCTATGCTTATGATATGAGGTTTTAAGGAGGGGCGGGGGAAATATACGGGAAAAAAGGGCCCGACACTGTCTGGCGTTGGGTGCCGACGGGGGAATTGCGCTCGCTGTAAAGTCATTCGAAGTGTCACCGGCTAAAAATAGGGCTGGGCGCGCCGGAGTGTATCGGGATGCTGTACTGCTCGAAGTTAAAGAGTACGCGTGCAGTTCGTCACACCGCGGTCTGTGGGTCGAAGGGAGTGCGAGAACCTTTTGTATTGCACGCGTCGTGTTGACAAAGGACTGGAATTTTGTCATTGCTGAGCATAATTTCGTCGCGTGCCGTATAGACAATACCTGACAGAGGCCGCCCGAACGTGGACGGCCAGCGTTCAGAGTTTCGGTTTCAACCTGTGCTATTATTTTTAAATGCAGAGCATTTCTTTAACTCACATGTAGCGTCCGATGACCATCCGCAACAGCTCAGCGCACAGGCGCGCCCTCTCCCCCACTCCTCCTCTCCCGCATCACGCTACCGTCCTCGCTCTCAACAACAAGTCCGCACCCCTCCCCCTACACTGTATAAAAAAATAATACTTACCGGCGCCAGGTTTCGATACCACGACTCTGCGGGCGGAACGCAAGGTACATGGGGCTCTACCGACTGCGCCACAAAGCCGACACAGAATGAAAGGCTACGAACGCGCCTTATATCCTTGACTCATTCAAACTACGTCAAGAAGCTGCTGATACAACGCATTCACTACCTGTGGGCGGAACGCGAGGTACATGGTGCTCTTCCCACTGCTCCACAAAACCGACACAGAATGAAAGGCTACGAACGCGCCTTTTATCTTTGACTCATTGAAACTACGTCAAGAAGCTGCTGATACAACGCATTCACTACCACCAACTCCCCAAACACTAAACGTTAACTTAATACACCCACCCCCTATGCGACGCATTTACTCGAGTCCCCCTCGCGGGGAAATGGTCTTTATGGTGTAAATGTTTTTTACGGACGTGATTATGCTCCGCGTTATTTCCTGTGCTTTTTCCCTCATGCGTATTTCTAGCCACGGCAACTGATTGGTGCATCGCGTCCCCATCTTTGGCTATTTCTGGTTGTTCACTTTATCTACCGCCCTGATTGTGTTCGGTATACTTTGTAATTCTTGCGCGTAGATTCCATGCGGGACTACGCTGCTGACTTTAATTTTTATTTTTCTTGACTTAAAGTTGTATTGCGAACCTTGTAGCCATTACTTGCTCTGCTGTGTTTCGTTACTCGCAAATATCTGGTGTATGATCCGCAAAGCTTGACTTTTTAACCCCCTTACTCAATTCTCGCCACAGGGCCTTTAAGGCATTTTAAATAACCCGCAATATTGTAATAACCATTCATTAAACGCCTATGTATTGTTCCTTTTGACACAGCTTCCTATGCAAGAAATGTAGTTATGCTCCTGCATTTTAGTAACTTTGTATTTGCACATTTGAAGCGCAGTAACCTTACTGCGCATTTGTAAGACCGAAGTGGAAAGTGGCATATGTGCGGCGCCCATAACAGACGAGCACCAAAATCACAGTTAAACGTGTCTGCAGTTTGTCCGGTGCTCCCTGAAAAAGTTTATCTAGGAGCGTTTCTCTGTATTCTTTTTATTTCCAGACAATCTGCTGCCGGCATTGTTCCTATTTGTGTAAAATACGTAGTTTGGTGTAAGTTTTAAATTTCACATTTTATTTCGCCTCTGGATTATCTGACACCACATTTAATTTGAAAAATGAAATGTAAAGTTAATGTAACGACGCGTTCCAATGTTCGAAGTGGAACTGGAACGCGTTCCTTTCGCAATAAAGGAACTTCTAACGGGAACTCGTTTCAAAATTGGGAAGGAGCGAGGAACGAGTTTTTTTTTTTTTTTACGCAAGTACGCCCTTTGGCATAAACTAGATGTAGTCCAGCAGTCCCGTCTCCACAATGAAGTCGAGGAGGGGCCGGTATTGTGGACCGTGCGTCCAGCGGCGAAGGTCAGGTGGTCGTCCTGGGTGGTACCCAAGGGCCCTCATGTGACGAACTCGTGCTGCCTGGAGGCCCGAGCATGAACCAAGGAGGTGGTCCAGGGTCGCTTCAGTGGCAGGGGTTTTACAGAAGGGGCATGTTTCTGGGGGAACTTGCGTCCTCCATGAGGCCTTTATCGCCGGGGTCAAAGCTGCGCCCACGCGGATTCTCCGAAGCGCCACCTCCTCGCGGCGGGTTAAACCGCCAGGAAGGTCCGACCCACGCGGGGGAAGAAGGGCACGCGTGGAGCGCCGGAGAGACTCCTTGTGAATGATGAGGGTGTCACTCTGCGACAACTGGAGCAGGGGTAGCGGCCCAGTTACCCTCTGGGGATGGCAGGCCGCGTCAGCGTCTGTGTGGGCAGGTGTTGAACGTCTATTCCACAGAACTCGCACGGGACACGGAAAAGAGTTCACAATGCGATGCACATCGCAGGTCAAGTCGAGCGACTTGGCGACGCGTCGGAGTTGACGGACTGCCTGTGTGGAGTCTGTGTACAGGTGAAGGCACGACGGCGGGTTTATGCGTAATCGAGGCTCTAATGAGGATAACCCGTCCCGGATGGCCAGAAGTTCTGCCATGATTGAGGGAAGAGGTGCCTCGGTGAGGTATGAGCAGGTCTGCTGCAGTTCTGGATGAGTGGGGCACACAAGGCTGGTGTGTAGGAGATTTGGGGCCATGCCTGCGTCGACGTACACTTGCATTGCCTCGGCTGCGCCATCCGACTCCGAGGGAAAAGGGTTGGGCTGCAGGGACTGATTATGAAAACGGCGTATCCGGGTCAGTGGCCGGTTGTCTGTGGATTGGCTTCGGCTCCAAGGGGGAAGGTCAGGTGATTTTCGTAATATAACAGGTGACTTGGAATCGAAGTAGTGGGCCAATGCCGCAGCAACGGGAATTGTTTGAATTTTCAGGTGACGTGCCCTCCTCCGCTGTTCAACAAGCTCGTCGATGGTGTTCAGCTGGGCCTCCGCTTGTAGCGTCGGAATTGGGGTCATACGAGGCAGGCCTGTGATAACTCGCATAGCCTCTCGGTTTACACTTTCCAGTAGGTCCCAGTCCCTTCGTGTGAGATGCTGAAACTGAGCTTGGTATATCAGCCGGGGTTGCAAGACAGATCGAACTAGGATACGTGCCATGCGACTACAGGCACCGCCGGTCTTTTGTGAGATCCGTCGGAAGAGATGAAGCGTCTTGGAGGCTTTGCCGCGCACGCAGCGGATCCATGGAGCAGCGGACCCAGAGGCGTCTATTTCTACGCCAAGCACTCGCATTGACGATGCGGGATTGAGGGCACGGCCGTTTAAGGCCAAGGAGAGGGGCGTCTGGGAAAGACGACGTCGGCCCCACCTATTTGTGATCGACATGAAGGTCGTCTTTGCAGCCGAAAGTGTCAATCCAATCTTGGCACACCAATGCGCCGTTTTGTCTAGGGCCGCCTGGAGGCCTGCTTGCTGTCTGTTCAAATCTGCATGTACTGACCAGACTGTAACGTCGTCGGCGTAGATTAGAAAGAAAACGTCCGGAATGGTAGCTAACTGCCACGCGAGGGGAAGGAGTGCCACATTAAACAACACTGGTGCCAACACAGAGCCCTGGGGTACTCCCCGCTCTGAGGTGAAATGCCCTACACTTTCCTTGCCGATTCGTATAGAAAAGGTACGACTGTCGAGGAAAGACCGCACCAAGTTGCAGACCATGACTGGAACTTTCAGCTGACGTAAGATGGTAAGGATCGCAGAGTGACTGACATGGTCATAAGCCTTTAGGACGTCCATGGTTAGGAGCGTTCGTATGCTGCGAGCTCTGCCACCCAGAAGTACCATGTTTGAAAGATGTTCCAGGCCATCTTCTGTACCGAGGTGTTGGCGGAAGCCTATCTGAGCTGGATGATACCACAGGTAGCGCTCAAGCCACCAGGACAGGCGAGTAGCGAGCATACGCTCCAGCAGCTTGCAGATAGTGCATGTCAATGCAATCGGCCTAAGGTTACTCATGCGGTCCACTGGCTTGCCTGGTTTTGGTATGGGAACCACTTCCGCATGTTTCCAGGAAGCTGGGAGCTCCCCTGAGGCCCAGATGGCGTTGAGTGAGTCAAGCATCCACTGAAGAGCTGGGCCATCAGCGTTCTTGAACACTTCATAGGTGATACCATCTGGTCCCGGAGCTGTGCGCAACTTGGCCTGGTCGATGGCGGCCACAAATTCCGCCATTGTAAAGGGCCCTTGTATGCCATCAATGTCCACCTGAGTTGGGCACGCACCTGCTTCAGGAGGGAGGTAAAGTTGGCCGATGAATTGTGGTGGAGCCTGGTCGAACGCCGGGAAGAATGCTTTGGCTAACTCTGGGGCAAATTGTTTTGGCGTTTTCCCAGAGGCAAGGCACGCACTAGTGGCAGGGTCCGGTGGTCGTGCACCATCTTCCATGCTGCGGAATGTCCGCCAGATGGAAGATGTCGTTGAGGACGGTCCAATGGACGCACACCAATCTAACCACCTTTGTCTAGAAAGGCGCTTCTCGTGGCGGCGGGCAGCGGCTGTGGCACGATTTAAAGAAGCTCGCAATTCTGGAGATCCTGGATACCGGTTCACAGCCCGTTCAGCACGACGACGAGCTGCCCATAATCGAAGGAGATGCAGGTCAGGAACTGGCCTAGACTCGTCCACCCAAGCTGTCCGCGTTGCGTCCTTAAGGGCGGCGCATAAAATAGGCACTGCATCGCATAGGGTTCCAGGTAGGGAGCTGTCTAACACCCTCCTAAACAAGTCCCAGTCAGTCACACGACAGCGGCGCCGTAGGCATCGTTGGGACCCTGGAGCTAAACCAAGGCCTTAAGGATAGTTGTCACTGCCCCAACAGTCCGGCTCACGGTCCCATGAGACCGGAGTTACGCCTGTCCACCAGGAAAGGTCCGGGGCATAGGGGGGCGCGCGAGGATGATCCCAGCGACGTGTCGATATGTGCGGAGCATTGAGTAGCACAAACTGCTGGCTTGTAAATGTATTTAAGACTGCCACACCACGCGCACTGGACGAAGGGTAACCCCATGCCTCATGAGGCGCATTAAAGTCCCCACCGACTAGCACAGGTCGTCCGGGGTACGTGCGGCGAAGGTGAGCAAGCCAGCCCATTCGCAGTCGGGGTGCACTGCCACTGTACGGACGCACGTAGCACGACACCAGGATCACGTCTGTGCGGGGTAGGCGAACCAATACAGCAACCACTTCCTGCCACGCACTGCACCAAGACACCAACGGCACTTGAGTCTGGGGGTAACAGGTGGCTACGTACACAGCCACTTTACCAGGTGGACCAGATGCATTGCTGCAACGGCGGTCCGGAATGGTAGGTGAAGAGTACGCAGTGAATCCCTTAATGCGTGGCATTGAGTTTGTCTCCTGCAAGAGCAGAGCCCACGCTTGAAGTGTGCCCATGCGGAGACGAGACTGCAGCTCCCCTACCTTGGTCGCGAGACCTCTGCAGTTCCACTGGAGTACACACTTGTGTCGTAGCGGGCTTGGGGAAGCATTCGCACCTTGAGGGGCCACTGAAGCCATCATGGACGTAGGTGCGCCACGAGAACCGTCGCCAGATGTTGCAGTTGCTCCGCTACGAAAGTGAGAAGTTCTGTGGCCGTAAGGTTAGAAGAATCAGGATGTAATTCCCGAAGCGGCGCTGAAGTGGCAGGTGGAGGAGCAGGTGCATCGTGGTGCTGTCCCCGTTGCGCAAAGGTCGCGCGACGTTGCACTGATGTGGCAGTTGTTGAAACAGGTGTTTCCTGGTGCTTCGCCCGTTGCGCTAAGGTTGCACGACGTTGCCGGATACGCTTCATTTCTGCTTCTAGCTCCGCCAAACGGTGGTCCAAAGCAGCCACGCTATCCGCGCAATTCGTAGTTGAAGGCAATGGTTCCTTGCGGGTATTGCCTGGTGGTTGACGTCGCCGCTTCACCGCAGTAGCGTAGGTGTGGTCGACGAGCGGTTGGCTCCCATTTGGCTCCGTAGATTCGTCACATTCCTGTTCCTCTGCTAATACTTCATACCTGTTCGACAGTGCTAACATATTGCCGGTGTCTGCCGCAGCTTTGTTTTGGCGCGTTTGTCCGAGTTTCGTACCTGTTTTAGAGGAACGTGTACAACACTGATGCAAACGCATGCTATCAGCATCAGCGGAATAAAAAACGATTTATCTCTTTTGTTGCCACGAAAACGTAGACCGCATGTGGTTTACTCCTACGAGCTACGTTTCTTGGCGGGTCGCGTCTCGACCGCCGTTACAAAAGTAAACAACTCTTGGTTTCCCTTATAACCAAGCCAGGTTGGTAATCTATCGAACGGCATCTATTGAATGTTGAAAATATTTTTTCACCTCCGAAAATTCATCAGCAAATAATAAACACTGGGGCACAACCATTCCTGTGGATGATGGGTAATCGAGGTTCTGCGATTAGCTCTACATTGCTTGTGGTCGATATATGAGGGTGGCGTTACAATCCCTGACAAGGGAAGGCAGCCGTCACCCCAACTCTACTGGTCAAGCACAATCACCGAAGGGCTGCCACAACGCGACAGCTTTTGGGACTGTGCACGTCGCAAATGGTGGTATCTTTGCACTGGGATAATGGAGATGAAGCCGCAATTAAGATTGGTGTGTTTGGAATTGCCCCATCAGTGCCATTCGGGTTGTGTAATCAGATTAGTGTAACTGTAATCAGTTCACCTCTATCTCCCCTCTCAACTTTCCTTCCTTTTATCTTCCCCTCTTTGCAATCTTTGGACGTAGGGAACCGTAAGAAAAGCACTCATGATTATATATTCCCTAATGCGAAATTTGTGCTCAGTGCGAACTGCGGTCTTCTCAGTCACGGCGCATATCTGCGGCGTCTCAGGAAGTGAACGCGTGATCAGCGAGCGCAGGGGAACGCGCTACTCGGATGTTAGCTCACAGCGCGTCGCCGCCGCCGAGTATGTTGCAAATAGTGTTTGAACCTCTCCCGCAACTGTCCCGTGTTTCGGAGGAGCCGCGAAAGGGGAACGAGCTTACGGCCAAAGTGTGAGGGGGAGGCAGTAATAGAGAAGACACCATGACAGCGCGTGCCACCCTCTCCCTCACACTTTCGCCAAACACTCCTCCTCTGTTTTCTCTCTGCCTTAGGTGCCTCATTCGCTCGCTCGGTTACGCGAATATCGACGCCGGCGCCGCCGCCAAACCACGGTACCGGTCAAGAAAGCGCTACGCACAAAAACCGCGCTTGAAATTAAGCACGGAAATGGATGGCAGCGGTGTGGACAACCAAATGTTTCAAGGTGTGGGGAAGACTTTTTCAAGAAGTTCGATCATTTGGCCACGGTATTTGAGCTGGGACAAGTCCTCGGATGTACATGGCACCTTTTTTTATTATTTTAAAATGATCCCAGTTGTTTAGGACACCTAGGCACTGCTGCGGAATGTATAATAAATCTATAAGGAGGGAAGGGGAATTTATTAGTATTAAGAAACTTAGTTGCTTGGCTCTATTGTCATACGCACCTAACTAATCCAGCGACCCCTTTTCACAAGTTTGATGCTTTACATTTTTTTGCGTTTTTACTGCCGATGAAATGATGCACGCCAAGACCACTATGCGCTGCAGTGTTCCCTGTCTCTTCCACTGTTCCTAAAGTCCAAAACAGTGTTAAGGAATAGGTGGTGTTTCTATGAAGGGTTTCCGCAACAGTTTCGTCGTCAAGAACATAATGTTTCTGGCACTCTATGTGGTGAACGGATGTGCCAATTGTAAATATCTTTTGCATACAGCGGAAGTTACGCAGATTGGCTCCGGAGATTGCAGCTCCTTGCATTAGCTAGCTCATTAATATACCTACATCAGAATGAGCATGCACCAGTCACCGGCGCGTTTACGCAACACGGCGCAGATCTCCTAACGTTTACCGATTTAACGGCATCATCGAATGTCTCGAAGCAAGATATGAACGCAACTGGTCAAACTACAGGTGTCTCCTGCTTGAGGACTACGATTGCTGCTCATCTACAGCGTTGGAGACGCCTCCAGTGTATGCTTTCGCAACAATATTTTCGCACAGATCCTATTTATAAGTTTGAACCAAAGCTTCCGTATCGCAGAGTCATCGAAGATAATTTTATCGCCATGTATAGTCAGATACTGCAGTGAGCTTTGGTAAGCGAGGCCAAGGCCCCATGGTGCAGACGACAGAAAACGCCTGTAGATGTTAGGATGTCACTTTGCTACCGACTCTTAAAAAACCCGGAGGATATCAAATCTGCGATCCTCGGATGCTATTGCTTTTGCAGCTCCATGCCATGCGGACTTTTTACGCAGTGGCGTTCAAACTCGGTTGTACACCCAACCGATATCGCAGTTATACTATCCACGTATCTGGAAAGGCTTCTGTGGGAGTGCGCACAGCAACGCCCCTTAATTGGTCAAGGCTCTAAACTGGAAGTTGTTTGCTCGCATGTGCATCACCCTGCCCTTCACCGTCTCGTCTGAACCAGCGCTACCAAAGACTCGGGGGAGAATATAAGATCCATAAATGTGGGGTTTGAATGCGGTACGATGTCATTGAAACTGGTCGTACGCGTAAAATTCTTGCGGTAGTCGACTGATCAAAGTGCTATGTTCGGAAGCCTAGATGGGCTCCATAGGGTAACCGGGCGGGGCACAGAAATTTCTGTTAATTGTTAAGGAAAACAAAATTTCGGCAGCGGCACGCTAGTGTGAACAATAGTTCTAGGAGTACAATCTGATTTTTTTTTCACCACAGATGAGCCTTAGGTGTCGAAGATGTCTGATAAAATGTACCTTAAGGTCGAAACACTGTAATGGGGCTTCTTGTTGCCATGTAGGGCTTAAAACCTCTTTACATGTTGAGGAAAAGTAAAGCTTGACAAGGTTAAAACTCGGTAGTTCAATTTGCCTGCATGAAACACTCACCGAACTGGACTTTTGGGATGGGCGATGAATTGCCAAAAGCTCAAGCAGGCTCCACTCGTGGCGTTAACTTCCAAGTCGGGGCTCTTTAGGACAGCAGCTTGTTCCTTTCCCTTTTCCGTGCTCGAGACGAATATAAAATGCCCTTGTCGGGGTAAAAAAAGGATTTTACAAAAGTCTTACGAAGTACAAAAGTTCGGTGAACCATATTAGCTAAAAGGTTATACCACATTCTAAGGTGCAAAGCAACAGCCGACAACAAAACACAATGGGGTGTAACAGAGTGCAATGAAATTTATTAAAATTCTGTAATGCTTGAACACGCACTTGAACTCTGTAGTTGGGAGGAAGGGTTCGTGCTTGAATGCCTCAATTTCTTACAACGCAGTCTCCATGCTCGTGATTTGTAGAGTAAAAAAATAACTACGTTTATGACTTCCGATATAATATACCTTAACTTTGGTAAGTATTACACAACGACGCTGAACAGAGGCATTTGTCGTTAGGACCTCGCGAAAAATATTTTGTTTTCTACTCTCCAGAAGGGCTTATTTTGGTGTCATTTATCAGCTTCTGGGTAGAATTGTGTTTGTAATAGTAGAAGGTCTTAACCAAGTGCAGTAATTGCCGTGTTTTGACACTGTAAAAGACAGTTAAGAGGGAGCGTGTGCGTCTATATCCTTCGCAGAGTGCAGTGCTATTTTCCCTGCAACCTGAACATACCCCCTGCAAAATAAAAAATAATAAAGATTACCTCTGTAGGCTTGTAGAGTGTGATCATAGAGCGGGTAGGGAGGGATCTTTTTTGACGGGTCATTGAGGGCCCATGTAAGCGCTCCTCCAGTTGGAATCCATCCACACATAGTTCCCGCTTCAAAGGTGCAGCGTGCTGCCGCAAAAGGTGAGCGACATTATGCAAACCAGAGGAGTTGTGTAAGTAATACACAAAAGCAAAGAGAAATTACACTTGTTAGCTGTTTCCCCTATATTTCCGAGTTTTTGAACACCTACATGGTTTTTAGGGAAGCCCCACATGCAATTAGTTGCAGTCTTAAGCTCGCGGACAATCATTTTCTGAGGAGGCGAGCAGATTGCTATACACTTCTGAAGTCATTATTTTCCAACTTCTATAATTGTGTGTACGAATAAAAAAGCTTACACTAGAATACATAAACGTAAAGCCTCTAGAAAGACCTCTCGATATTTCTGCGAACATAACAGTGTATGTTTATCGATTCAAACTTCTCACAGGCTACAAATGCGGAGATGTTCCAGTTATTATTGTCATGTGCGTTTTTCAGAATAATATGAGCCGTCTTATACAGAGCATCTAAGCAAAAAACAAAGTTTTGCGTACTTACTCGGTGTTTCTAAGGCTCCTTCCGTTCCTTCAGCTGAAAAAAAAAGCAACGCCTGTCTTCAAAAGTGATTTTTCATCATTGTATGATTACTGTGTTTTAAGTTGTCATAATTATTCTTTTATTCATATAAAAATGCTGCGTAAAGAGGGGCTGTAAGCAGGAACGGCGAGAAATTTTTACTGGTATGAATCCTCTGTACAAAGCAGGCAAAACCCCCGCTGTGGCTGCTTTTCTCACAGAGGCGAAAAGAGAAAATACTCTTGTGTCGAGATTTTGGTGGACGTTAAAGATCCCCAGGTGGTCAAAGTTATCCGGAGACGTTTACTACGGCACACCTCATAGCGCAGGTGAAACTTCGACGCCCTCGACCCGACAGTAAATAAACCTCCAATCGACTCTTCAGCACTTTCTTTGCCGCAGATGACAGTTTGTGGCCTTCAAGAACAACAATAGTTTCTGTGACATTCTCTCTATTTCGGTCTAAGTTTTTATTACATTTGAATGGAGCGAACCCCGATCAGATTTTGCATTCATTTGACGGGCATTATTAGGGGGAAGCGAGATCATGGCACTTGATCAATCGGTAAACCTGTACTTTGCAACCGCGTCTCCAAACGCTTTTCATCTGGGCGGCTCGTTTTACACCTTCAGGTGCCACGAATGATAGGGCGGAAATAGTCATTCGCTGGACACAGCGTGTTGCGTTAGTAAAGTTTTGAGCATTTGGAATATGCATTTTTGTCGGAATTCGCATAATCTACGTTCGCAATGTTTAATGAACACGTAAAAATATCTGTGTTTTTATTTTTATTGTACTCATTGCATAGAGGAAAATATTTTTTTTCTGACTAAAGGCGTTCCGGAGAAATACAGTAGCCGCTTTCTTTTTCAGACATACAAGCGACCCATATGATCAGTCGGGTTAATTCATCTACGAAGACCAGGGTACGTTTAGTTTCCTCCCAGAAATGTTGGCACACTACCTAAACACCGCATAAGTACGAGTAATCAATTTTATTTGTGCCTGATGTTTTCTTTTCTCGAGATCGTAGGATGACTCTTCTTGTTATTCAGTTGTGGGTGCGAGGGGCCACAAGAGTTTTGGGTAGAGATTGGCATGCATTTTTTGGGCATGATCTGCATCGTAGTTTCTGCAGTGCGGATTCTCCATTACTTACCTGGGGAGTGGGGGCGGGACGTCTATGCACTCAGCGAGACTTATTTTGGGCACCCAATACTCCGTGAAGAAGTTTGCGCAACACAGCTGGAGAACAACGAATATGTGCTCATAATGGTCAGCAAAAACGAAAGCAGGACAATAAGAGTAGGAATGACACAAGCGCTGTTTAATAACTAAGTTTATGTTTCGGCAATTACCTGCCTTCATTGGATCTTGTTTCTCATCACCACGACTTTGCGACTGAACTCGGGAGCATAGCCGCACTTCTTGCTGTGGCCGGATAGGGGCGAAGATGGTACGCCTCCGAGAAACCCAGCATGTACTCATAAACGGACTTCATCGTCACGTCTGGCCAATACTCTTGCCTCCGCAAGGATAGAGAGGAATGAAGAATACAACTTCACAAATGCAGTTGGTGGAGCGTGTATCGCGCTTTATGGAGCACTTTTCACCACCAGTGACCGTTTCTCCTTCTTGCTCCCTTCTCTCAATATCTGCGTGCATACTCCCAGTTTCTCGCCTTGACACCAGACGACAGTTACGTCGTAAAGTCTGTCAACCTTTTCCAGGTGGTGCGAAACAGAACGCAAAAGGGAATAATAGGGTTAAAATGTCGTGTGTCCATGTCCTGCATGAACGTTTTTCGCTCCAAATTTCTAGATTGGAAGCAGAAGGTTTCCCGCGCGTGGCCGTTGCTTCCGTGTCGCACCGATTGTACAATCGTCTGAAGCGAGAACAAAACGCCGACCACAATGCAGCGGCCACGCTCTCAGGTCGGGTAAAAAATCGCGATTATTCCTTATTTAAGTTCCGTTTCGCACCGCTTGCAAAATATTGCCAGCCGTTACAAAGTGAAGGTCATCTTTCGCACAGGCAAAAACCTGGGGAGTGTGTGCGCAGGTATCAACATAAATGTGCAGGGAGAACGAACAGCCACTGGTGGAGAAACGTGCTCCATAAGGCACGAAACACATTTCACCAACTGCCTTTGTGCAGTTGTATATTTCATTCCGCACCATCCTGGCGATTGCAAGTACAGTGGAACCCCTACAATTCGACTTTGAAGGCACCGCGAGAAAGCGTCGTATGACCGAGGTGTCGTACGACCGGGTTGCGGGTAACTGCCGGTCTAGCAGACGGTCTCACGCGACAGGTTGGGTAAGAACTTATTTAAACTACTATATTTAGCGTGTTCTCACGTGATTTGCGAACGTTTTGCTGAAATACCAAGTTTTAAAAGAAAAAAACGCTATGCTGTTCCCCCTCACCTACACTGCGTCTTAGTTCCCGCCATCCAAGCGCCACGCGCTACGCTACACCCGTGCAGCCACCTTAGCCATGCTGTCAGGCGCTTTATAGCTTGCCCCCACCCCTTTGCTTGTTGCGCGAGCGAGATAAGGCTGACGTGGCCGAGCGAATTCAGAGAGGAAAAAGCGAGTGTGATACTGACAAGGTTGAGCGAAACGAACGATAGTACACGGCGGAGATGAAAAAAAAAAACACGGTATTCTCGTACAGGGTGGAGACACCCTTTGAACTGTTCCGTGCCGTGGCTATTTGGTCAAAGTTGTCAACACACAGGTGTTTTCGTTTCCCACAAAACCCAGCAACGCGAAATTGCTGAGATGATTCAATCTTCGCGAGTAAACCGTGTCGCGGCGAAAATTATGCCGCGGTCTTGCTACAGTAATTTGCTGCGACGGCCAGCAAGTGACCCAAAACAGTGGTGCCAACATATACGTGTATCCACCCTTGCGGCGGACGCGCGTAAATCGAGGCACTCTAGCAAAGAAACGAGCGGAGTGACAATGCGGCTTTGAAAGACTTGGTAAGCAGAGAGTAGAGATATAGGGAGATAGAGCATCATCAAAGGAAGAACTTGAATTGAGCGGGCGGGTAAGTGGGTGTTTGGTCATCGCCGTGGGGTCGGGTCGTTTGTGTTTTTGCATCCTTCGGCCGCTCGATGGCAGCTTCAAATTTACGGTCGGCCTGCCACCTGAACTTCGACTTCTTTGCGGTTGACGCCTTGGCGTGCTGCTGCCGCGTGAGGCCGTGGAATGTTAACTCCTGCTCACGCGTTCCCTCTTGCTTGCTTGCGTCTGTTCAACAAGATGTCTGGCTCGCATGAGGATCTTTTCACATCAAGAAACATCGAACGGGGGTTCAGAATAAAGAAAGGTCGGGACGAGGTAGCGACGCGGAGTAAAATATGGGAAAACGCCAGTTTATCTGCTCCAGTGGCGTCGTATGAAGCGGACTGCGAGCACCCGAGCGTCATATCATCGGGGTTTTTAATGCATTGTTTCTATGGGTAGTTTGCCGGGACCGCGGTGATCCGTCGTAAGAATCGGGTCGTCGTAAGTCCGGGGGATGTAGCACCGGGGTTCCACTGTATATTGGCCAGACGGGACGGTGTTTCAACGCCCGTTTAAGAGAACATTCTGGGTCCCTCAATGGCGCACCATCCTCGCCCCTGTCCCAAAACGGCAAGGGGTGCGGCTACGCTCCCGGTTTCAATCGGACAGTCGTGTCGAGACAGAATCCAGCGCACGCAGCAAATTACCAAAGGATATAAGATTAAAAAAAGCAGAGACACGTGCGTAAGCCACGCTTCAGTTGCGGTAAAAGAACATGAGCTTGCTTTCTTAGACAAGACATGTCTACATGTTCATGTGAAGTACGCTTTGGGGTCGATGCGTTTTCTTTTGATTTTTGATCCCAGTTTTTGCTTAAATAAAGTGTTTTGCTAATAAAATTTAAGTTGTTACAAAACGCTTCTGCCGTTCCCACTCTTCTTGTCCGGTTTTCGTTTGCGCTGACCGCCACGAGAATTTTCCAACACACCGAATTTGCGACATAAGAATTGCAATCAATACCTGCTTTCGAGCCAGTAACTCGGATTGACTTGATGGCCAGTGTGCCGTTCGTTCCGTCGCCTCTCGTGACACGAAGCGTCAGTTGACAATTTGTGCCCGCTGGGAGAGTCATATTGTACGTCCTCCACCCCAACGTTTTGGCCAGCTCTGCTCCGTAATGCTCCTTCTCGTCTTCCGAATCGCCGTCTCCGTAGCAGATAACAGAAAGCGTTGCTCCAACGAGGTCTGCAGAGATTGATGGATGCAGAATAAGACGAAGTTAGTATCAACGAATAAAATTGCGCAAGGAAAAGACACCAGTTAACGTGCGCTGTCAGTCATTCCTAACTCGTTGTAACTTTCAAGCCATACAAACAGTTGCTTTTAGGCTAGAAGGTAGAAAATCCTCGAATCATTTCACAATTGTAGCGATGTGTCAGAAATGTGTCAGAAAAAATTGTGCACCCCTCTGTCCAACTACGACGATGGTTCAACGCGAAGCTGTCTCGGGAGGGCCACACGCTGGCCAATCTCAAGCTGCGGGTATGTGCTAGTCTGCAGGTAGGCACCCCTTTTTTAGAATACCCACAGCTACTCTCGGGTATGCACTCCGTAGGCCTAACGTTTGGGTGTAATGGCTACGGCGTGAGCACAGTACGTGCTGTTTGGCAAACGCCCGAGTGGGGCCACATATAGCGGCTTGACCGCTTTGACAAGTGGGAGTGGTGGGTTACACATTCTGCTTCATAGTAACGAGTACGAGAACCTGTGAAGCGCACCTTCGAAGTTTAAAGCGTGCCAACGGCGAGTTCGTAGAGTGTGTTGTGTGCGGCTGCATCTCTTCTAATTAGTGTGTATCCGGTGGGACACCTGCTGGAGGCATTACCACGTCAAAATGATCATCCCCAAAAAGCTGAATTGTTTTCCGTTCCGTAAAAACACCGACTTAATGTCACGCAACTTCATCTCGCTAAACGCATTGCTCTGAGCTTTAATTTTAACAAAAAACTAACACAGGTTGTCGTGACAGGGGTGTGGACTGGATGCTAAGCATGACGTTGGCTTATGGCCGAAGGTTATTAACCCTGCCTTTGAGGGTATGTACTCCGCAAAGTTTTTTGCCGCAATTGGTTTCCTCTATGTTTGTGTTGCTCAAAATAATGAAGTTTCAAGATTTCAACACACTTGAAATTTAAGATCTCGGGGGTAAACACTCCCTGCTTATAAAGTTTCTAGGAAAACAGTTACTAAGCTTCTGGGAAGGCTTGAATTTGGGCCAATGTCAAAAACTAGAGCGTACGACGCCTAAAAGTACCGTATAAATTTTTCATTTTTTTTGTACAGCGCCTAATTCTTGTTATAGTCGTCCGATTCATTCAGTTCGGTTCTATTCGCCCCGAGGAAACACTGGAACTCCCTCGAACAAAGCGGCGTTAACGCGACCACTCGCAGGCTCGTTGGGAAGAAAATACCAAAATAAAAGCTCCGCCGCTGAGTTTTCACCGAAGCGTCGAGTTCTTTCTAGGGGGTGAGCGTAGCTTTGCCAGTGCTAAGGCGCGCCGATGATTCCAGAAGGGAGAAAATGGAAGTTGTGTGCTCGACAGCGGCGGGCGCGTTGTGTGTTGTGCCCTCTCTCTCCGCGCTGGCGCAGTTATAAAAAGAGAATCCGTGCCGAAGATAATCAGCTACGTTTTGACGTCGTGATGTGACAACGGCTTCTGCCAGTTTGTGCACCACACCATCGGCGACCCGCGCCCTGGAGGACTCCAACATACTCCCGGGCCTCGAACCACAGTGATCGTCTCGGGAGGCCTGGGCTAAGACGAAGCCACGCTTCATAGGTAGCCGTACTGCCTCCGACAGCGGTGTATCGTCCGGCCCGGTCGGTGAATATTGTGGGACGCTGTCTCTCATATGCATCGAACTGTTCGTTTTCTTTTTAGTTAACAGCTCTATTTCCTAATATCTATTTGTTAACGCTCCTGATTACATGATTTTGCCTAATTTTGAACTGTTTCTCGCATTTGCATTCCTTCTAAGTTACCTCTCGGTTACGTTATATGTCCTCGTGCTTGTATAGTGTTTTGCCTGTCGAAATATGTCTTTCTTTTGTTGTTCGTTCAAGGCTCTGACTCATTCTTACTGCTCTGTTCGGCGAAGGCCGCACATCAGACGGCCACCCCCTTCATCTCCTGTGCCCTGCAGATTCGGTGACGTTGTTTGCTCGCTTGAGTCGACTCCCTACATCTTCTAGCAGCGCACCCGAGTAACGAAACGGTGACAGCCAGTCAGGATTGTGCAGTTATTCAGAGTATATGATAGGAACTAAATTTTGTATCTGTGCAACCCTTGACGTCGGGCTGGTAAAGGGTACTGGCGATTTGTAATTGCGTGATAAAGCTAGTTCGAACCCCGGCTAGTGTGAATACGGACATGTTAAAATGCCCAGTGTTGCCCTCTAGCTTCACTGCTAATTATCCATGAGATTGTAAGTGTATTTTACTGTGATTGGGATCAGCCTAATCTGTAAGGACGAGATACATGTGTTTGCATTGTTAAGTTGGTTCTTTCTTGCTTAATTAGAACAGAAACATCACAATTAACAGAGCGAGCCCCAACTCTTCACGAAATGTAAATCAAAACAAAATTACGACACCTTATATGGCACATAGGTTCGGTTAATAACGAATGCAAACATTTCAGCGCACCAAGTCTAGATCAAATAGAATTTTTTGCTCGGTTTCTCACAGGCTCTTTTTGGTTGTGTTTTTGCATGCGTGAGAGTCAAAATAAAAAAATGCTTTCTGTGAAAATATTTCTGTACCCTTTGATTCGACAGAGTCTGTAAGTGCGTATACATGGATGCGACAGTAGCGTATCGCATTTAATTTGTCGTATTACCATACCTCATTGCATCCCATGTAAGCAGGAGAATTCGCTTGGGAGACGCGGCGCATCCGATGTGCTAAACTAGTGTATTTCGAGAACGCAAATCCGACTTTACGAACGAATGTAGTGGCAGTCGCATCGCACTTCTCGGGTCAGCGCGGGTGTTGGGAACTTTAGGCTTACCATCGTGGGGGATATTTGATCACCGCTGTCTGTACAACTGCGGATGACAACCTTTACCACAACTTTTCACCAAAACATCATCCACCTTCTCGTATGTGGAACAGCATTTTCGCGATAATTGCGGTTTTGGCGATCGGTGACCACGACATTTGCTGTGGCCTCTTTTTCTGTGCAGGTAGCGCCATCTTTCGGCCGCTCGCTGCACCGCGTGCTGGTGTGCCGGGTAGGAACGTCGAATCTCCGCGGCCGGTCAGCATAGACCACAGAGCAAGATTATTGAGGAGACGCAACAGTGCTTGCTCCGGCGGCGCGATAAAGTCACGGGGCCGGGCATGGCACCGACGCGCCCTCTGTCACGAGAAAATGCGCGCGGCGCGCTTTCCGAAAAGGCTCGCGGGTTCAAGGAAACGACGCCGACGAATGATTGATTGATTGTGGGGTTTAACGCGCCGACGCAACGCAGGCGATGAGGCGCGCCGTAGTGGAGGGCTCCGGAATAATTTTGACCACCTGGGGAGCCGACGAATTCCTCATATCACTGGACTTTCTTTGGAGTCGGTTTGCGGCGGAGGAAATCTTCGGATTTCAAACGTCGTTGTCTTCAGACGAAGGGGCTTTGATTTCTTTTCAGAACGCGAAACTTGCAATAAAAAAACGCGGTTGAGTAGCTAGGCATGACGAGTTCCAGTGAATGATGGTTCTTATCCTCAATGCCAGTGATTCATATTAAGACTGTCCTAACTTCTCCGCCCTGCCTGTCCAACATGAAAAGCACGCGCAAATTTGAGAAGCCCACGAAAGAGGCGAGAGTGAAACACTCGTGGCAGCTCGTGGCGAGAAGCGGCCTCTGAGGGCGTCGTCTGCTCCGGGATTCCTTCTAGTGCTTCGTTTCAAGCGGGGTACGGCTTGTAACTAGGGCAGTATTTATAATAACTGCTGCTAAAACATCCACAACTTCTACTTATTTATTTTACAGAAAGAAATCTCACAACTTTTACAAAATATTTTATGATATTATGATTTATGTGCGTCGTGGCCGTAGAAGAACGTGTGAACTATGGCAACGCCCTCGACGTACCATCTGTTGTGCTGCTCCGCAAACTGCATTTCCTCCTCGCCAGACAGTGTCATTAACGCGCCGCTCGCCCGTGCTGTTCCCGCCCAGCGGATTCTCCTCCTCTCCGAAGCATATGCTATGCATCGCGGCAGATATCTGATCACCGCTTTTAAAATCAGCGCCGATAACAATCCCTAGTACAATTTTTCACCACACTACATCTTCGTTCTCGCATGGGGAACTTTTTCGCGATCAGATTGACTTGGGAGAGTGGCGACAAGCTGTTGCGACCGTGGTCTGCGCAGGTTCGAGCCGCTTTGCGGGCTGTGAGGGCAAGCGTGGTCGGCATGTGCGTGGACTGTTTCCGAGGGCAGTAAACCGCTTCACGATTTCCAGATGTATCCATTTATTGCGAACGACGCGTGGAATTACCCCAACAATCGTTTTACTTGATCGGGTGTATCGGGGAACGAACCGCAGGTTTCGCTTCAGCCGTGACAGACGCCAAAACGAACACAGGCAACTTGCAGGCTACCGGAAACTGGTAATGCCCGAAATGCGACCCCTGAACTCCCAGATATGACGCAGGGCGGCGCTGGTCTCAAATTCGCATGCATGTAAACGCAAACGTATCGCATTTACCCGATTCAAAGAACCAATGCGATACGCTACTGTCGCATTCATGTAAACGCACTTTCTATAGCTGACAGAATTCGTACCCCTCCATCAAAGTACGCCTAGAACCCGTTGGCTGGCTTCTAAACATGAGCACAGCTGTACGTGAAATTTAATTGCGGATTTTGTTTATAAAAATACAAGCAGTGACATTCAAGGCATTGGCGCAACCTAACCAAACAGCTTTTCTCGTAGGTTATGAGACGTGCCTCATGATGTTATAAATATTGTTGGCGACAGTGGGAGTTAACATTTATAGTAGGCAGTGAAGCAGTAGATGTTACGCAACTTCCGGAGACCATAGGCCATGTTTCGACCACTCCGAGCCCGTTTACGCGAATTTATTCAGTACAAAATCAATTCGAAAACTCTGCCCTCCTCTCTGCACCCTCGCCAGTTTCATGTGGCGTTTTCGAGTGACGTCAGGAGGAGATGAGCTGGCAATTGGCTGCGCTACTGCACGGCTCGCCGACCTTCCAACAGAGTCAATCAGCCAAGCGTTTAGTCCGCCGACGGGTCGCCGCAATTCGCTCGCTCAGTTGAAACTAAGGCACAACACGTTTGTGAAAGGAAGAATGTGCCTCTCTTTACTTTGTTAGTTTGTTCACTGTATCAAGCTCCGAGTCCGGGTCGCTCCACACAAGCGCTGCACTTCGCTGACTGGTACGAAGCGCTACGCTTCGCTGACTGGTACGCTAGTAGGAAAATCTAAGGCTACTTGAAGGCAGGAGAAGAGTAAGCGAAGTCAATATAGATATTAATGAAATAAAATCAACTGAAACTTTTACCGTACAGTGCAAAACTAGGGATCAGGAACCACTTTTTTGCGCTGGGTGAACAAGCACAGTGACTACACTCCGGCGAACGCTTTTCCGTTTAAGAAACGCAATTGCTAGACGTGAGATATTGTGGAAATTGGGGGGCGCTTACTGCAGGAGCGCTGTACAACAAATAGTCACCTAAAGTACTTGAAATGCTAGAACTAAACAAACATGTAAACTGGTTGTACATTATATACCCTATATATCCAGCCTCGACAGCGTGGGCTCGTGGCCGAGTGGTCTGAAGCGCTAGCCCTTTTGTTTTGCTAGCCGCAAGTTCGAATCCCCGAGGGTACAGGCTTTTTTTTTTGTAAATTCATTTTTTCGTTTTCGGCCGATGTTTTTCAGACTGAGTTTACCATTTTCGGGCGGTAAACTTCACTTCTCCACGAGCGAGTTCGCAGAACGCGCGCAGACTGACACTGACGCGCTCGCGAGTTCTCGTTGGCGTGCTGTTTCCACAACCGTCGACTACTTGCGGGTGCGTGGGCACAGGCCAGATTCAGCAGACCCTTGTCATGATGTGAACACGCTTTTTACGATACAGGAACGAGTGAGGCAAGCTCCGAATATGCGTGAAAAGCGCATGGCATTTGAGCGTCAGCGGTGACCCGTAGGGCGTTCATTCACTGCGTAGGTCTCGGCTAGTGATTGCTACGATTCCAAGCCATCCTGGGAGGCTTATCTTAGGCATTTTACAGCAGACAACATGGCAGAAGCGCGGTACGACGATTACTGAGATATCGAGAATGCCCATCGAACGATGCCGTCGGAGGTCAAGCATGTTGTTTTACAGAACGGAAACCGAAACTTGTTTGAATGCTAACCTTGGACATCGTCCAATCAAGGTGCATCTCGTCCTGTCGTCACAGCCTTTAGTTGGTGCGGCCATCACAGACCGTGCATGGTAGTTTTTCTTTTTTCGAGCTTTATAAAATAATTGCGAATTATCAACCGGAAAAACGATGAAAAGTGTGGTAATTTGAGCCAGTCTGCGCAGTGCAAGCAAAACCGGGAGCTTGACAAACTCACTTCAGTGTCCCTTTGAGTTCGCCGCTGTCAGAGACTAAAAACCTGCGCAAGGACCAACTTCTACGCTACCAGCATTCTTGGTAAATCACAAGATATTCGCCCGCAATATTACCACGGCAGTTCAGAGGATGTTTAGGAGTCCAACACGGGTATTTCTCGGTGATTGCTTGATTATTCCGGAAGTGCCACTCTTATGAGGGGTGTTGAGGTGTTCACAAAAGGTATTCAGTGTTCGCAGAGAGAAGCCGACCTATCATACGCCCTCGACTCCGAAAAGACGATTGCGCCCGTCCAAAGTGTAGGAGGATAGATACGTGGTCAAGCAATCGGCTTGAGGAAGACGACGATAACATTAGCGATAATAATATTTTGGCAGAATGAGGTAATCGTCGAGCGTGTAACACATGAAGCCTGTACTTGTTTTACCTCCTGGCCAACCTTCATCTTCGTTGAAGATGACGACACCAACGATCATTACTCTTTGGACTACCACCGGTACCTGGCAAGAAGAAAACAGTGGCCGTAATTGTGCCGCTGAAAAAGTGGACGCATATCTGCTCACTTAACTGCAAATGTCGTCACAAGAAGATAGTCTCCTTGCGTCTCTGCCACCTTAACGCCTCTCTTATCTCCCCCGCCCGCCTTCCATGGTGGAGGTTTGCTAAAGCCGATTCAACTGTACGGCGTTACACTGCTCGGGCCATCTACTGGAACCTTTTGTTACTGCTGAACTTGGAGCACTGCCACGAAGTCCAGGCTTCGGGCGCTCTCCTAGAATGTTCGAATCGAGATATTTTTTAATCGCGTATTTTTAATTGGTTTAGGAAATATCAAGCGGAAAATTATGTTCAATTAAAAGAATACTGCGAGTACCACTTGTGCAAGGATGTTCTGCCTCAAATGTGCCGAATGTTTTCGTTTTGCTGAAAATGTTGACCAGCAATAAAAACTTTCTCTAGATTCAGCTGTTCAAAAGCGTTTTGGCTACGTAAACTTCTTCTTAGAGAATTGCTTATTTTTGAGCCACATGGCTGAATCGAGTCAGAGATTGAAGTCTACGGGTTTGAGCAGACCAAGAAACACTACCGTCTTTAAAACGTCCCGAGAACTTTCCGTTGAAGCAGCCGCCAACGGCAACAACGTTCATCATTTTCTGCGTGCCGACAAACCAAGCAAGTGTATCAGCTAGTGAGCTCACTCGGGTCCCCCAACACCCACAGCTCAAACTCTTGCACTGTAATAATTTTACATCGCAGTCTCCGTCTGACGAGAAATGAATCGGAATTGACGTGAGGGTGCAGCGCGGCACGTGCTTTCGCGTAACACAAATGTTTCCTGGTACTCTTACTTCCCATAACCGCATAGGCTAAAATAAGGCCCATCATTTAGTGAGGAGTTCTATACAAGAATGAGTGTGATGTCGTTCTATTCAGCCCGACATAAAATTTTCGATTGTATAGCCACGGTTGCTCTACCTGTGATTTATCGGCTGCTGAGGGCATATAAGCAATCGTAACAAACTATTTTTATGTTTTGCTCTACATACTCACAATATTACAAATATGTAAAATACATGTAAATTTATTTGACCAGAACACAGGCAAAAAACTACGGCGTCAGACTGCACAACTTTTTCTCACTCTTCTAGTCATTGGAGGACTGCATGGAGGAATGATATAAAATGAAATGTCGCTTTCCAACTCACCCGCTCCAAATCTAAAATAGTGGATGACCAATTTCGTCTGGTTATCAGAGACGTCGAAGAATGGGCTGATTAGGTTGACAGTTTTCACAAGTTGAGCTGCAGCTTGTTTCACTTCATCCGCTGCTCCAGTTGTCAGGTCAAGGTAGGCGAAGGTAGATGAATCCCCTGCGTGATGACGAGTTATCTTGTTACCTTATCGTTGTATGCCGGTGGTTACATTCGTTCATGTATTACCGGACTGATTGGTCTTGTTTCACCCATTTGTTCCTGAGAGGCTATTATAAAAATCTTCTCACTAAAATTCCCTTCGTTACGAGAAAACCTGGCTCGAACAAAGGAAAGTTGCAGGGCAGCAATCCTAATCAAAACAGGAGTGATCAAACGCACATTGTGCGACAGAGTTGCGTTCTACCTTACTAAACTGCCTTAAACATTGCGGAGGGTGCAGTATGCTGTCAAAGTGGCTGTTGCAAACACAGCACAGCTCTTCTTCTCCCCGAAAAATAATGGTCTCGCTGCCCGTTCAGCCTGACTATCTGAAATAACGTGTGCTTAACGTTTGCAGGTCCTTGTATATGTATTCGTGTGTAATGGCAGGAAAAATGACACGACCATGGCTGAGGGTGAAATGATATAGACGTTTTAGAGCACGGCGTGCTGGGCGGGGCCACGTTGGCCGACTGATCATGAAAAATCGCACGTAAATGTCGTCTCAGCGCTGTTTTGATTAGCGTCCTCCTTCGCCTAGTTTCCTGTTCACGTGTTTCCCCCGACATAAACGTTGTCCGATGACTTTAGGTTTTTTTTCTTTCGAGGCACGACAGAATTCTGGAGGTATTAATAATTGTTAAAGCTTGTTCTGGAAGGTTTCCTTTCCAGTTAACATACGCGAGAATGGTTGGTTATGGACGTCCAATTTTATGACTTCGGAGGGCATTGATACACAATGACCCGTTTTAAATCCTTTCAAAAATTCAGTGTTCCCTTCGTCGTCCCCCCCTTCCACCCCCCCCCCCCAAAAAAAAAGAAAAATAAAGTGGGGAACAATAGCTGCTCTAGCAAGGCTATGGCAGGTTCAAAGCCAATATAAAATAAATGAAGGGGGCTAGAAGCCAAATTTAAAAAAAAAAACGAGCCAAGTTTGCAGGGTAAAAGAAACTACTTTCCGCGTTTCATATGATCGAAAAGAAGGTACACAGAGCGTAAGAAGAGAGTCGGCAATCAAGGATGTGATTGCAAGTAAATGAAGAAAAAGCGGTAGCAAAATGCCATAGTAGTGAAGTGCACTAGAAATATATGCTTAAAAGCGTGGAAAAAAGGAAAGAACCGGACAAAGAGCAGAGGAAAAAACAAATACAGAAAGTACTTCACTTATAAAAGTTCGCCACAAATGACCGTCTAGAAGTTGCTGTTTTAAAATTAAAGTCCACTTGGGGTATTTCCGTCCACGAGAATACCTAACTGCAAGGTGCTGCTCGAACACCGCACACATTACGTACACCATTTACAAAATACAAAAACAAGCCCCGCCGAGGCACTCTAAAGTCGATAAACAGAAAGTCACTACGTCCAGCGCGAACAATGCAGCTATCCTTGCCAAGCACTGTCACATAGTACACAGAATACAAAAAAATAAAAATGACACCACGCTGAAGAAAGGCATGAATCGTCCAACGGAACAGGACTCGAGAGGGAACACGCGTGTTTCCTGTAATGTTCACTCAAAACACAACTTGAGGAAGCCAGGAAAAAAAAACACGCGCACTGGCGAACCGCATAGATACCAAGTGGCATGTTGGGCAGCAAGGCTGCACGGGATTATAGGTAAGAAAGCCCTACATGGGTGTGGATGCTGTATGTTTCTCCTTGTCCGCTCCATGTTTCGGCGTGTGACGAAAAAGGTGCGCAGCGCTCAGCGTTAATTGCCAGCTGACGCGGTCAGTATATGCCTGCAATGCGTTATCAAATGTTGCCGGTTCGGTGTGCGCTAACTTGCGGCTGCGTACACACAGGTGCTAAAACTGGAGTATAGCGCATGCAGTGGATGGAAAAATCGCTCATTATGGCATTACGGGAAGCACGCTCCTGCGCAAATTGCGAGTGATCTTTAGCGCGTACAGTTTTTAAACGCTCAAATCAAGTGAGCAAGCTGTTTCGGCACACAAAATATTTCCCCCATGAGCCAATAATGCTGTAGACGGGAATTTTTTTCGGTATTATGTATTACGAAATCGACTTGGTAATATATGATACGTGACAATTTTCGGTCTTCCTTCAGTTATTATTTTTAATGATGTTTCTATGTCGTATTTCTCCTGAGATTTGCTAAAGCAAGTTTTAGTTATTCCTGGATTAACGACTTAACTGCGATAACTATGCATGCATGCCGCCGATTGGAACCCTACGTAGAATTAAATTACTCGGAGCCAAAGGGCGAACTTTTCTTTTGTGGTAGCTTTTCAGTTGTAGAGCTGCGTCAGTCTACACTGAAAATGTAACGCATAAACCGATTCGACGGTAACAAAACTTGTGCAATGAAATGTATCGACCAAAATATCACAGGCAATGGTGTCTTCGAGGGTGGCTTTCGCAAGGTGAGTGATGCTTCATGAGGGTTCTACCAGAAAACAGGTTGTGAGGCACAGTTGTAATAAAAAATGCAATGGTTTTTTCGGTGCTTTTTCACACCTCACCTGATTTGTAATTAACACGACATACCTAGTCAATGGAGGTAATCGAAACTGTTAGGAGTGAACAATCGAGCTACTCTTAATAATTTCGGCGCGCCAGGGCATTCGCATGTTTCCGTACATTGGATCGCTTCCGCGAACGTTCTATTGCCTGTAGCGGTGACCTACATGAGCTGCAACCCCATCGACAGGGTCAAAGTATGGCTTGTCTGATATTTTACGAACGGTGGACTTCTCAGCAGAACATAGCAGTAAACGGCGGAAACCGCAACTCACGTGCGCTAAAGGCCTGTATGGTGGCCACGGCAGTAGCTCCATCTGGTCCCCGTAAACGGAACCCACGTAGGGTGCGCGATCAACATAGTTCCATATTCGCCGAAGGAATAAAAAAAAAACGGTATAACCCACTGCCCACTTCGTCATCACCTTGTGACGTAAGCACCTTCGAGAGCGACCTTCTCAGTCGAGGATAGTAGTCACTAAGAACTAGTCGGGCTTGTTGATTCATGTCAACTGTTTACAGCTCAGACACACGAAGTACGAAGAAGCGCCTGTGGTATAACTTTCTTCTTTGTCCTTCATGTGTATGCGCTGTAAACATTTGAGGATAGTAGCTGGATGATTTGGGGTGAGAACTGAGGGTAACATCAAATACCCAGTAAAAACGTCCTTTCTGCAGCTGATGAGCTGTTGTATCTCGGGAACACTGGCCGTGGAATGCATGCGCCCTCTGATGAAACGAAGCGAAGCCAAATGCGCTTAGAGGCGTGCCGGGAACTGGCTAAGGGAACGCCGTCGGCGTCTGGTCGGTTCATTCCTGGTGATGTCTGTCTGTCTCGGTGTTTAATCGACACGGGATATGGGGCTGGAAAATGGTCACGTCCACTTCTCAGCGGGGCTGGTGCCGGTCAGCCATATACAAGGGTCTTGCAGCGATCCCTTCGGAAGCCTAGACGGGGTGCAGCCAGACGTCCAGGTTGGGGATGATTCCACACATTCCACCAAATGTTACGTGGCAGCAGGACAAATGCGACAAATCATAACTGAGGGTGAAATGAGCTATTTACGTTACGTCGGCCTTCACGGGCAACTTTCGCGCAGGCTGCGGGATCAAGATGGTTTCGGTTTTTGTCGAAGGAGCGGGCCAAACTCTATAAGTCAATGCTACCTTCGCCATCTTGTGACGTATAGGTCTATGTATCGTTGCTGGAAAGGGCTACTTGATTGTTGTTTTGGCAGAATAAACGATGCAGGCTGCATAACTGGCAAATCTCCCCGTGAGCAGCCCGGACGACAAAGAGAGAGAGAGAGAGAGAGAGAGAGAGAGAGAGAGAGAGAGAGAGAGAGAGAGAGAGGGAGAGGGAGAGGGAGGGAGGGGGGGAGGGAGATATGCAAAGCGCGTTATGACAGACTTGGGGCTCGCACTCTATCCTCCAGGGACTATTGTCAGACAGACCAGGTAAGAAACGCCGCTTCACCCCTCCATAACCTGATCATCCCTGTAATAGCACGCGTATGTATGTATGTATGTATGTATGTATGTATGTATGTATGTATGTATGTATGTATGTATGTATGTATGTATGTATGTATGTATGTATGTATGTATGTATGCATGTATGTATGTATGCATGTACAGACGCCGTCATAAGTAGTTGGAACACGGGTTTGTGAATAACACCAAATATTTGTCTTAGTCGTACTAGCTTTATGACAGCTATTGCCCGTTTACTGGAAACTAGTTCTATTAGGAAGACCCGTTTTACACGCACAACGATGCAGGCAGGCAGTTTCCGGTAGAAGAAATTCCTGGAAATTTACGAATCCGTGTTTTTATTACTTTTGACGGCACCACCTGTATGTATGTGTGCATGTATGCATGCATGCACGCATGCAGGCGTGTATGTATGTATGTATGTATGTATGTATGTATGTATGTATGTATGTATGTATGTATGTATGTATGTATGTATGTATGTATGTATGTATGTATGCATGCATGCATGCATGTATGTATGTATGTATGTATGTATGTATGTATGTATGTATGTAATGAACGTATGTAATGTATGCAATGCAAGCTAAGTGTACTCTTATGGGTATGGATGTGGTTGGTGCATTACTCCGCAACGCTGAATTCATCGATATAATTAGAATGGGACGAAATAGCGCGAACACAGGGCGGGGAGCAGAGGTGGCACAATTACAGTAGCCGACCGTATTTTCGGACTCCGGATATTCGTACTTGCTGGATATTTCGGACGTTTCAGAAGAACCGCCAGTTGTCCCATAAAGTATTGACTCACGCGTTTTTCGGAAGGCTCTTTTATTCCGACTATTTTCCGTTCCCCCCAGGTCCGAGAACGGCTACTGTACTGCGATGAGTGTGTGTCACTTGAGCCAATGCCGCCTGTACACCATGGCCTGTGAGGTCAGTCACTTTAAAATGCAGCAATATGGATGGCTGAGGCATGTTCGTTAGCGTGCACCACACCATGGAAAAGCGGCTGAGCTAGGCGTCCTAGGGACACCTAGGCGTCCTAGCGCCACCCTTCGGAGGATGGAGAAACCCTGTGAATGGTTTCTTATAGTTTCCGTAGAACGGCACTGCCCAGCAGATAATACCAGATAAGGAAGACGCCGTAAGGTTACCGAATGGGAAAGGGCAATCTAGACCAAGAGGGACGTTGCGATATTGCCATTATCGGCTGGGGCGACGTGCAATGCTACAGAATCGGCGTTGTTTGAGTCCACGTCCTGTCTTTGCAGATGTTTCCTCAACTTCAGTATTACACCAACCATCTCGCTTTAAATATACATTGAAAAAATTTCATCCTTAAACGGACGGACAACCGATTGTTGTCGCGTATATGTTCTCTAGCTGATATGACAACCATCGTTTTATATAGCCCGGTTACCACAAGCAATTTCTAAACAAATTGGCGGAAATAATTTTAATTTGGCAGCAAACTTCCTGAAATCGGAAGGGTGGCGGTTCGTAGTGTGGAAACTTGACACTACAATATGGGTCGCTGTCACGTGACCTGCAAACCTATCAGATACTGTAACTGCTGAAACGTTTATTTGCGCATTGAAAACTTTTTAACACAAGTATTTGTACAAGATTAAATTGTATATGTATTTCTAAACATCATTTTTATATTTTAAAGACACGCCGCCCACCGTCGCTGGGTGGTTCTCAGTGTGGCTAACTGAGCCTCCATGCCCAGAATCAATGGCAGCGTTCACTAAACAGACCCAGTGAACTTAGCTTTGACGATTCTGCATGAGTCAGGGGTGTTTGTTCTTCCAAAATATTTGATTTCAGTTTCCAAATACCCCAACGCAGCTTAAAAAAAACGTCGCTCACGGGGAGAGTCGAACCTCCCACCTCCGCAACGTGAAGCCAGATTCTGCCTATCGTCTATCCCAACAGATGGCGCAGTCGTTCAAAATAGACCGTTGCATAAAAAACACATAAAGGAACAGGAAAGCCTGCGATTCAAACTTCTTTAGCTGGGGACAAGTTTCTTAATATCGTTTATCATTTCGCATACAGACAAAAGTATGTTACCCAGCTACTCCAAGACATGGTTGGCAGCATTATTTTTGGGAGAGACACATACGGCTCGTAGATCTAAAAATTTCGATTTAAAATGTTCTAGGGTGTGATCAGCAAAACCGTTTCTCGTCAAGGTGCTTTTTGTGATGCCCTTTCATTTGGTATAGAGAATATATACTCGACAAAAATCGGTTGTCTGTCCCTTTAACTAAGCGACGCACTCAGCTACAGGTTACACTTTTGCATCTACGCGGTCTAACAATTTTACGTGCTGTTTATTTCTTTATAAATTGAGTAATGCAAGAGATTCTCGGTTATTCATATTTCGGTGCATGCGTAAATTGCAAGAGGTACACCCCTATTTCGATCGATCCCTAGTGTGGCCCTTGCTGGTTTGACCTTAAACCTGAATGATTAAATGGGCATGTTTACACGGACCAAATTTTAGCGCCAAATTTAGTTTGTCAGGCTTTGCAATTTTAAAGGTTTAGAGCTGACCGCAAGCCCGTTCTTGGGTTTTTGGGTTATTACTGATCTCAGAATGTTTACAGACGCAGCCTGCGAAATGTTATATGTGGGGTTTATGAAGTTGAAAAAAAATTCACTCAACGCATGACTGGAATCCAGCCGTTATATAGAGGACTTAGTCTGACTTCTCTATGCCAGCGCGCGAAGAACTTATTTTGAGGCTGTTCGCGTGGCTCCGAACAGACTTTGCAAGTTAGTTCCATGTGTGAGGAGGTTGAACAGTTAGAATTGATTGGTAAGAATATCATGTGTCCCACGAACTGAAACAAAACGGGTCAAAAATAGTGCATGTTCCGCCGGGAATACTTTCTGCAAATGCAAGCGAATTGGCAATGAGGTGAATCCTTATTTTTGTGTTTTTTGTGTGTCCCGACTTTGCCGTATTCGAAAATGAACGGTTTGTTTACCCTGGGGAACGGGCATAGACGGCTGCAGGTTTGGGCTTTCCACGCGACCGGTTCCGACAAGCCATCGCAAGTGTCCCGTGAAGTCGTTGACGTAGCCGCACAGCCCGTCCACAAAGTTGCACTCAGCTGGGTGGTCGCAGGGTTCTGGCCGCAGAACCACATCGTCGAGCAAGAGGGACTGAGTAGTATCAGTGGGTGAGAATTTGGCCCGGAACACCACCTGTAGGTGCCATGAAAAGATTTGGAATGAAGTTAAGGTAACTGAAAGGTGAGCAAAAGCGACAATAACGGGAAGACGAAGATAACCACCCTTAGGAAAAGGACTGATCACTTCAATAATTAATTTATCAGATAATAGAATCCAAAAATTAGTCTTTTTGGCAAAGTTCAGTGTCAAATCCCGATCTCTTCATCCCTCGTCCCGCAGATCCGACATTTCCAGATTGTGTCAAAGCGATTTGATGGTTCCCCGCAGTGGTAGGGCAAGTAAATCACGCGCTCATTTTGTGAAAGTCATATATTTGGAGCAAAACAAAGTGAAATGGAAGGAAAGTTCACAGAAACAATAAAACATGCGGACAATTTTATCTGGAAACCACAGACACGTTGCAGCTAAACCAAACTTATTTGGCCACTAATTCTAAATGAATTGGTCAGCTCGCACTGGGCTTAGAAAAGCATTTCGTGAAACACAAAGGGAGCCCTCAGGTAAGGGTTAGGCGAAGGACCCCAAAGTTTAGAGACACGAGGCAAGCGTCACCGCTACCCCGTCCAAAGATTCGCTTCGGCATCGCGCCAACCTTTAATGGCGCAGAGATTGGGTGTCTTCTCAGCTGTGGTTTTCGATATTCACGCCACTTCCACATTTAGTGCCCTCGTCGGGTGTAGCGTGCAGGGTATTCTAAACGTTTTCAAAGACCAGCGCAGTGAGCAGACGACGCCCTGCATTCTGAATCAAACGATTAGAGTCACCTCTACTTGTCCCAATGCAGATTAAGCGGGAACACGTCTTTCTCACCAAAGCTATACAGGCCACTATATTGTTTGCACTGTGACGCTGAGAATTTAAACGCTCATATTTGAAGCATCTGCTCGTATCCCTACTACGGTATCAGGTGCCACTTATGCGTATATTTTTGCAACACTTTTGCATAGCCCATTTTTCCCCTATATTAGGTCAGTTTTGACATAATTTTGAGAAACCCTGCCGAGCTCTAGTGTACCTTTCTGTAAATTAGATATGCATAGAGGCCCAGGAAATGGGTTTGGCGAACGTTCCATGCATGGATTTTTTTTTCATATAAAGAACGCCTTACGTCAATGATAGAACAAAAAGTAAGCCTTAAGAGTGAGGAAATAACTTCGGTTAGCCAGAAAGACAATTTTCAGTGACATCACAAAAATATCGCATTAAATGTACTGCCAAGTTCTTTCCGGCTGCATGTCAGAGCCCATATTGGCCACTAACGACGCACTCTGTAGGTAACCGGCAGTATATAGCAAGGCTTACAAGTCACTCGACAAACACCTGACTTCGAAACATCTAAATGGATGCATTATTGCTGTGACGCTTTCTGTTCGCCTACGTAAGAATACTAATCTCCTTTTGTTCTCAGTTCTGAAGTACGAATGAGTTCTGCATAATTCATAAAGCATTTTTACATTTTTCGTAGCATAAAACGTACTTCGTGGACGCGTCATGGAGCTCGCATACGCGTATACGCACACTTGGGTTACATCAAGTATAAAACTGTTTGTGAATTGGATATTAGGTCACATTTTTAGAGCGAGGAAGATAGGGTATGTTGGATAATAAGCCAAATTGTGCTGCTACATCCTTAATGCGCTCAACTACGTTCGTGTTTACGGTAACTGGAATGTGCATTTCGATAGTTTATACTCACCTGAAAGTTTTTCTCGTGGGTGACTGGTACACGAGCTAGCATCCAATCACTTTGTGGGTGTAATGGCTGCTTCCACAACACTTTAGTCTTGCTTTCGGAAAGGAGCTCAGTCTGTGGGAAAAAGGGAAACACCAGGATTATGCGTCGCTGCTAATTACGGGAGACTTTTACAACTGTTCTGGCCCAAAAAAAATTTTGCCAACCATTTCATATTTAGCACAACGGCGGAAGGCAGCAAGACTTGTGCAATGCACCCCGCCAACCTGGATTCAGAACTGTAGCTAAAGGCCCTGTACGCAAAGTTAACACGCCACAAAATGTATGCAACGCTGTGTTGTCCTGCCTCTTTAAAAAGTGTACCTTTTAAAGGGACCCTTTAACACCGACGATAACACTTTCACTCCTTCCTTCGCGCCTGGGATCCCAACAAAAGCGGTAGTTATCACCACCACAAAGCGACACTGCCTATTTTGGTCATCCCAGTAAATACGATTTTCAGTATATGCTTTGCGTTTGTTGCGGATTTCTATAAAGTTGCCATTAGATTCGGCTACCAGGCCAAGAGAGAAAAATTGTTTGAGGAAGTTTCAAACTACTGTGATGGGTGCTCAGCGGTATTGTTAGCAAAAGGTACTTTGTAGCACTCCATTCTAAGTACTGCATGTGCTTCCTGACTAGGTTATGAAAATGTTTCAGATTTAGAAATAAACTTAAAAAAAGTGTTGCAGTATCCGCTTAATATTCATTGTTTACCGTTCATTATGGCGACAGCTCGTGACTATGGTGTATAAAGTATTACAACGTTCCCTAAGTTCACTCGCAGAGCTTATTGTGTGTGGTCGCCATCGTTCACAGACAAATCAGTTTAACATGAGAAGTTTAACACGAGAAGTTTAAGAGAAGTTTAACATGCCTCCCCGATGACGTGTTGCCCCAAAACGCACAGCACTAAAGTTCATTTTATTTGATGATAACATTCGTGGCAAAAGTGAAAGATGGTTGAAACTCGACGCTTTCTCTGGTCGAAAGCAGGTGTCCTCGAATTCAAACGGCAAAGTTCAAAATACAAGTTGTTACAGCCAAAGGGCACTGCAGGAAAGCCAACTTACACAATCAGTTTCCACAAAGGCGCGTCAAGCGCCTTAAAAAATGGCTTCCCATGGTGGGATTCAAACCTGGCCACCTAGCGTTATGAAACCGACATCTATCTGATCGCGGCATTCCCAAACGGTCGAAGCAGTTTGGATTTTGAACTTTGAATTTGGCTCAGGTTTCAGGGGAGAAAGCTTCGAGTTTTAAACATATTTGTCTTAAGATAGGGACGTTGATATCTTTCTGTGTGTGCGCGTGACCTGACAGATGGGATACTGTAGTGTGAGTGGTGCTGCAGCCGCGCGTTAGCCGGAACACTATATTGCTCTCGGTGGCTCAATTTGTTTATTGTCAAGATGGCTTCCTTTAAGATGCGGGCGCCGATAGGTCATACTAGGACAACGTATAACAGGCAAATGGTACCCATCTACAATACCGACACGTCAAGGCATGACATGCAAGAGAGGCGAGTATTGCTGGGGCGGAAAAGTGATTTTCCTTTTAATGCGGATGCACCTGACTGCCCGGCTTCGTAGTAAAGTCTTCCAGAGGAGTCCGCAAGGACCCGCTTGTTGTAAGTTGGAGTGAGGGCGATAGTGCATCTCACATTCATTCAATCTTCTCGTTTAAAATAATTCTACTGATGCGATCGTAAAGACAATTACCTGGAGTCGGGTGTCGCTAGAACCACGTGGCTTTGCCCGATGCCAGAACTCGAGGCACTGCGTTCCACTCTGGCCTGGCCACTCGGGACTCGTCACGGTAGCGCCGCTCTCAGACGAGGAGTTTTTGGTAGCCACCAGGGAGTATCCTGCAGGTCAGACACATTAGGCAAGCTAGTTGACGGAAGCTGTGCTATTTGTAAAACCTCTCTGACGTACAACCGCGTTCCCGGTCAATAAAATAACAAATTGCGCACAGGAATAATAACCGCGGGACATTCTAGAACTCTATTATCAAATCTCAGTCTCACCAAGTCGAAAATGACGACAAGATAAATTCCTGTTTTTTCTCGTATTTTTTCCTATTGTACTGTTGTCTTGTTGTCTTGTGTCGTTATTCTGGCCGCTGGCTATGTCACGAGAACATGATGGCCGTCTAGCGAAAGGCAGTTCTGTTCAGGAACGTTTTTCGTTGAGAAAATTGACTTTGTCGTCACGACATAAATGTGTGTCATAAAACAAATGGCTCTGTCATAACAACAGGGCTACTGTTGTCACAAGAAAGGTTTTTGTCGTACTATAGAAATTATTGTTATGTTTCTGTGGTATTCCTGTTGTCATTTTAGACTGAGCAGTCGGCTTGATGTTGGTTTCGTAGGCCTGTAGTGAGTTTCTGTTGCAAATTTGAACTTCATCATGGTGACTGTGTACAGGCCCACCGAAGGCGCTCCATAGTTTTTAAAGCGAAAGCCTGATATCTCTATGTTTGAAGCACATGTGGTGTGATACAGAGAAAATTGTGAGGCACAAACGAAATTGTGTTGAGAGCCGGAGATCGGGCGCCACGAAAGAGAAATATCACTGACGGACCAGTGGCGGAGGAGAGTGTAATACCAGCCTCCTTGAGAAGTCATGGTACAGACGGGGGCGAACAGCAGGCTCCTGGCGATGGCGAGCGAGCACAAAAAGCTCCTGAGGGTGCAGTCCAAGGACTGGTCAAGTGGGCCACGAAGCTCAACGGCAGATTAGCAGAAACTTCGCTTTCGCCATCATACTCTTTTTTCTGAGCATCCCCAGTAATTTTAAGAAAAAACAATATAGCTTTTGGCGGTCACCATCTATGCTATTTGAGTACATTCCGCAAACGTTATTTTTATCCAGAGCTTGAAATGGGGCTAGTTGGTTTTTTACTCGGAACATTGCCGGCGCTAGGCGGGACAAGGACGACGAATTACGCTCCAGTTGTGTGTAATTCGTCGTCCTTGTCCCGCCTAGCGCCAGCAATGTTCCGAGTTATTGTTATTTCTGCTTCTCTCTGTTCCTTGATAACTAAACCTTTCGGTGCCGTTTAATTCTCTAGCTGCATTTATCTCACACTTTTTCCCGACAAGTCTCCAAAAACAAATTGTAACTGGGAAGAAACGCGTTGGCACTCTCTGTACAGTTTGTTTCTCAGTACATCTTCTAAAAAAACAACTCAACACGCTTGAAAAATTTTGTGAAAAGAAAACGGAAACTCAGAACACGGCTCAAACATCTACCTTCCACAATGGTAGATGTGAAAGTCAATGGCTCCCCAATGGCAATGGCAACCACTTCCAATAACGTGGGTAAATTGTAAGCAAAACAGAAAGCGTAGAAAGACAAACTAAAATCACAGTTAAGTAGGACTGTAGTATAAGCAAATATAAATAGGGGCAGTGCTTCTAGATGGTACTGCTTTAATTTAGCCATTCGTACGCAAGAACTGTTTGGGACTAAAGACGGTAACAGCTGCCGCGCAGAATCTCAAGCAGGCCAGAGACAAACATACGACAACAGCGGAAAGGTTCTTAGGTGAAGTAGAGGAGCAAAAAATAATGATCCTCTTTCGTTGACCGAATACCCTAACTCTGAATGTCCTAAACATAGAAGATTGATTGGATAGACCATAGCTCAATGTCTCAATGTAGAGCGGTAATCCCCAGTTTGTGTTGAAGATGTAGACTTAGACACAGTACCACTAAAAAGGGCTACTTGGCATTTGCTGTAACTCTATTACGCCGAGTCCTTTACTGACCTAACGAAAAGAACAACCCCCGTACCACTGCAATGGTGTTAGAATGGTTGAAGCCGTATCGGTACTTTGGACTAGGTTGTTTTGTTTGTTTTTATGGGCGAAGCACCTTAAGACCGAGGCTTGTCCGTCCGGCGTCCGGCGTCCGTGCTCACGGCACAGCACCGTGTAAATCCAAACATCCGTGAACAAAAGGTTCACAAAAGGTTAACAAGAACAAAATAAAAGATTCAAAAAAGGTTAGCGAGAGAGAGAGAGAGAGAGAGAGAGAGAGAGCGATAGAGAGAGAGAGAGAGACAGAGAGAGAGAGAGAGAGAGAGAGAGATAGAGAGAGAGAGAGAGAGAGAGAGACGCACAGCACGGTGTCAATCGAAACATCTGTGAACAAAAGGTTCAAAGAAGGTTAACAAGAACAAAATAAAAGGTTCACAAAAAGTTAGATAGAGACAAAGAGAGAGAGAGAGAGAGAGGAACGCACGGCACCGTGTGAATGGAAACATCTGTGAACAAAAGGTTCTCAAAATGTTGACAAGAACAAAATAAAAGGTTCACAAAAGGTTAGAGAGAGAGAGAGAGAGAGAGAGAGAGAGAGAGAGAGAGAGAGAGAGAGAGAGAGAGAGAGAGAGAGAGAGAGAGAAATGCACAGCACCCTGTGAATGGAAACATCTGTGACCAACAGGTTCCCAAAAGGTTAACAAGAACAAAATAAAAGGTTAATTAAGGCGGTAAGTTGGGCGAGTTGGTTACTGACTAAGGAAATCATCGTGTTAGTGAACACTAAATAGAAACAAAGGTAAAAGACGCGACAAAACACACGCGTGTGTTTCGTCGCCTCTTTTTACCTTTGTCTCTGGGTATTATTCGCTTGTACGATGATTTCCTTAGTTAAAAGGTTCACAAAAGGTTAGAGAGAGAGAGAGAGAGAAACGCACAACACCGTGTGAATCGAAACATATGTGAACAAAAGGTTCCCAAACGGTTAACGAGAACAAAATAAAAGATTCACTATTAAGGCGTTAAGTTGGGTAAGTTGGTTACTAAGGAAATGATCGTACTATTGAACACTAAATAGATACAAAGGTAAGAAAGGCTACAAAACACACGCGTGCGTTTCGTCGCCTCTTTTTACCTTTATCTCGGTTTAGTGTTCGTTAGTACGATGATTTCCTTAGTTAAAGGGTTCACAAAAGGTTAGAGAGAGCGAGATAGATAGATAGATAGATAGATAGATAGATAGATAGATAGATAGATAGATAGATAGATAGGTAGATAGATAGATAGATAGATAGATAGATAGATAGATAAATAGAGAGAGAGAGAGAGAGAGAGAGAGAGAGAAAGAGAGAGGGGAGTGACGGAGGAAGGGAGGGAGGGAGGAAGGGAGGGAGGGAAGGAGAGAGAGAGCTCCTGGAGAACCGTGCTGCGCATGCGCGATCAGCAATGGATTGGATTGGATTGGATTAAATTGAATTGCATTGGATTGGAAATCGTTTTAGCAGCATAAGCACTCTCACACGTGATTTACGGCAAGAACGATGCACAGTGCTTTGCCCACTCGTCGTGATTCACTTCGTGAAGATGCGTGAATTTTCTCCCAACTTTGCCCATAAATAAAAGGACAAGTCCTGAAGTTACAACCTTACAATTTTTCAATCCTGGCTATCCCATGACGAGGCTAATAGGTGCCGTTGTCGTCTTCATGGTAGCCAGCAACTTAAATGCGGTCGACGCAATGGCCGATTGTCCACGTGGCCACGTTCAAGTCACAGGCGACGTTCTTTTAATCGCATGCCCTTGTTGCTTCCGGAAGTCCGGACCCTTCCCACTGACGAAATGGAACTCATATCGCGATCAAAAACGGGAATGTAGCAATGTTTGCCAACAAGCGGGAACCCTTACTCATTTAATGTTTACCCCTTTGCGGAACGCTCCCTCAGCGGCTCCGGTCTTTCGCGCGTTAGTCGCCTGCGCGGAATGACGGCACCAGTAACTCTCCCTGGAGTACGCAGTTGTTCTTCTGCTAACAAAAGGTGGCAATATATGGTAAAACGCTTGAATTTTTGGGGTGGCGATAAGCTGGTAACGCAATAGAAGAGCAGGAGTGTCAACGTCACGGCCGTGTCGGTGGTTCCTGTTTGGGACAACCAATACGACCGCGGCGAAGAAAAACTATCACTCTCCCTAACAAAACTTTAGCTTTATTAGCAGGACCAATGCCGTCCTGTCAAAAAATAATGAATTTTCCCATATACAGCTTGGTCGACCTAAGAGCTGTGATAAGACCTCTGAACACACGGCATGTGCGTGAAATCGGGTTTTTATTGTATCAAAACGGTTACTGGAAAATCGAGAGAAAGGCACGCTTCTACATAAGACAACACACGCAGTGATCATAAAGAAGGAGTACAGTGGTATATTTTTATCTGATGAACCACGTATCGGTATAAACTTAGATTTTTAGTAAATACGTTTGCATAGTGCGCAAAAAATCGTCGCATGGGTTCGCTCTTCGTTTCAGATTTCGGTCTTTGAATGTTTGACGACCGATTGGATGCCCTTTAAGCGAAGGTTGGCAGCACTTTTATCGAAAGTTTTGACACACTTTTGACGCAGCTTTGGTGTCAGAAACCTTTCACGCTTCTCTCGACTTTCTTTAGGAAGGGATAGTAACATTTGTTGGCACTTCTACAACCCATGCTTTGCGGTCCCCAGTGACTTCTAGTCGAGGCACTGAAAAGCGAAGCCCACACTATCGCACTCCCAGGTGCCATTCAAGCATGCGCCGTTTCAAACAAATACACGTTCGTGAATGCCTGTGTAGCCATTTAAGTCGGGAAATGCGCGGGTGGGAAATTTCGTTTATCTGTGGGAAGTAAATAAAAAAAATGGCTCGGCTTTCCAGTATTTTCGAGCTTAGCCGTGTGCAGGCTCACCGAAAAACCGTGTACTTGTTTATTTAATTGTGCATGGAATAATTTTATCATGTGTGACGTATTCTGGAAGCCGCCTCTAAGCATTTTTTGGACAGAGCTGCGAGTGTGATTATAGAACTTGGAATACCTCAGCTGCACGCGACTCACATTTTATAAGTGGTGACTTGTTACCACACCCATTTGCGCGCGAAACGAAAGCAAAATGTGACGCTTGTAGGAATGAAAATGTTCACCAAAACACGTGAACCTACCTGAACTGACGGGCCCCGAACGTGCATTAGGCCCACCCAAATTCTCTCGAGGCTGCAGTTGCCGCTGCCAGCCGTTGGCCGTTTTCCAACCGCATTCATCGAACTCGAAGTCGCAGTACCCTGCGTAATAATTTAAATATTCCTTGTTGTGATATCAATTAGACGATATATCCGCAAGAGATTCTGACTACACGCGAAGCACGTATTCACTCAATAGTGTATACTGTCTTCTTAAAAAAACAGACCTGCTTCCTTTCAAATGATGTATCCAAAGGACCGGCAGGGGTGGTCTTCCTGTAGCTTTTTATTCCCCGGTGATAATCATTTGGCAAATAGCGATCATTGCTGGACTATAGTTCTTAATGCGCAGAGATCACACAAATGCTCATTCAGCTGTAGCGCTTTATCACATCCGCAACCTGTACCTAAAAGCTCCGCAACAAGCAGCTGAGACCCAATTTTGCAGGAACATTTTTTGCCATCCGTCGCGACTGTTGGGGTCATAATGTCATCCCATAATGGCCAATGCAAAAATCGTAGATTAGACAGAGCAGGGTAGTCTGGATAAAGGGTAGCGCAGAGCAGACACAACACAGAAGATACGGACGGGATTGGCGCTGCTGCAACTGACTTTATTTTGACGAGAGTCGAGCATTCGGAGCATGTTTCGTAACATGCGAAAAAAGCCAAAAAGCTAAGTTGAAGTTATATTTAAAAAGTTTTACCATTGAGATGCAAACGAAAAGCAGCCACCGTATCATTAATAAACCTTCTGGCGCGTTTTTTCTAACATATACCCTGCATTTATGTATTGCTACAACCCAAAATACTCATCTGTAGGCTTCCAAACTACAAGACCCAGAGGGAGCAATCACGTGCGCAGATCCTCCTTTTTTAATGCGGATTCAAGTTTCAGTGCTCAAAATGGCGGTGGCTGCTGGGAGCTGTGGATCACGTCACAGGACCATCCAGTGCTGTTTAATACACGTGCTGCAAATCACTTTAATGACACCGACGAAAGCCCACGACTAACGCGATCGTTTTTAGACCGCAGGTACGGGCGTGCTTATGATGGTATATCCTGCATCGCGTTTTTTCTCATTCAGTGAATAACAAACTGGACGATATGTTCTATGCCTTTTTGACCGTTTCGGTACATTAAAGGGACTGCAACCCTTCCGATAAACGCTTTTACTTTTGTCTTCGCGTCCGTAAGCATTGAGAGAGCTATCCTCGGTATTCAATTGCGTGGAATGCATGCAGGCTACCAAGTGTGCGCCGCCATATCTGTGGCCAAGCGTCTGTTGCTGGGCCATGGCTGGGCGACGTTGTGCGCACGGCCCGCAGATGAGGCCTCCTCTTCTCCTCCATGCAACCGTGTGAGTGCGCCCGTGGTGTGGCCCGTGGCCTCCGCGCCGCCGGCAGCCGATCGCAGAGGCCACGGTGCGCCGTCACTGGTTACGTCGGGCTCCGCGGGATGGCGGCACTTGTCCAGCTAAGCACGACTGTGAAACACGACTGTGTTTCACGTTACGAACTCTTCGCCGAACACAAAGAATTGCGTCGAGTTCACTGTGAGTGCGATTAATAACATCTCTGTTGGCGCCACAGTTTAAAATCGGATTGGAACGGAGCAGATGACGCACGCCGGTGTCTTTTTTCTTCGGCGTGCGGCCGCAGTGGCCCAGGCTGCGCCGTGTCCGTGGCGCATTGGCCATGTCTGTGGCCGTTTCTAGTGTTGCCAAGCGAATAAATTGACCGCTAAACTTTTGAACGAATACCGTCTATAGCTATCAACAGCACGGAGCAGCAGCACGTGATTTGCTCGTCGCAGCAGAACCGCATTACGTTTCTGCTTTGCTTTTGTGGCTTTTTTTTTAAATTGGCTATCGGATGCGTACATTTCTGGAACTGACGGAAAGCAGGCTAATATCATCTACACTGTTGTATTGATGTAATTCTATCGATCGAAGTACGCCAATACCACCAAAGAAAAAGTTTTCTTCTGCAAATTTTTAAGTTATGTGACGGGCATGCAGCAGCAATTTTCTGGCTGTGGTACTTTCGGACCTGCTGTTCTAAGTACAGGATGTGTTGCTTGACCACGCTCTAAAAGCATTTAATATTTTTTTTTTAAGTTGAAAAATGTGTTGCGGGGTCCCCTTGCGCTGCATTCCTTGAAGATGGGATCGGCGTTTTTCTGCCTGATAAGCCTACCCCCCCCCCCCCCAATAACTGTAGTTTACGATTAAAACGTTTGTTTCTTAGAAGCGCTGATCGCTCACGTGTTGATGTACATATGTTGTTGCTGGTACAACGATACACTCCAGCTTTGATCAATTATTGGATACACAAGTTGGCGGGTTCTGATAAAAAAAAACATGCACGAACACAAACAGGGTTAAAACAAAGTGAACAATCAAGCTGATTTTTTTCAGAAAGGCCGCATATCTCCGGCTGTCGGTGAGCAAAGTCGAGAGTCATTCCTGTGGTAAACTCACCTTGTCCGTCTGTCAGCACTTCGCAAGCACCAGGCGACAGTTCCAAAGGTCCCAATGCCGCCACAGACGCATTTCGCTCTAACTGATAGGTCGCAAAGATCTCCAACTGCGTACAAATAAAAAATACCAGATTTATACGAATTCTTTCGTGGTTGTAAGAAAAATAGCAGCGCGTCCGTGTTGACAGTCGGACTGCGCACCTTATCTGGCCCTGCCCCGGCTTTGCCCTGCAACACTGCCTGTCGTGTACTTTCGTATCAAGAGTCGATTTGCCCCACTTGCCGCATAAACGACACTTTGAACGCACTACCCACCTTCTTTGTGCACCGCCTATCATGGTGGGGCATTATCAGCCCCCTCCCTCCCCTTCTTCATTGCAACTACGCGGCATCCCTATATCATAAATATTATTCCTGCACTCCTTCTGGGTAGCCATTGCACTGATCCCTGTCAGTGGTTACAATTGCCTAATGATAACTAGAAAATCGTATATGGCCTGCAGCCCACCTGCGGGTGAAGTCACAGAGGTTGCAGGTTTTTAAAGACGATAGTCTTTCTTGGGCTCCTTAAACCCAGAAATTTTGGTCTGTCTGTATGTCTGTATGTCTGTATGTCTGTCCGTCTGTCTGTCTGTGACTCGATTCAGCCACCCGGCCAAAGCAAAACAGTGCCTGCCCATTAGTCTTATATAGTCACAGCTAAATCTACCTGTATATGTCCGGTGTAAGGTTCATACTTGTCAACATTGTTGAAGAAGAACAAGACATTAAGCAAATATGAGACAGCAAATCAATACAGAAGTGATATTTGCAGTGTTCCTTTATAAAAAAATCAAACATGCTTGCTTTTGCGAAATCAAATACTTCATCAACTGCAGAAAAAGAATTCACTTCGCCGTCGCCTACTGTCGCCCGCGCCACTATAGCTTCTTGCGCCATTTTAAGAAATCAACCGGCAACAGTTACGCAAGGTTCCACTAGATAGGTTCCACGTTCTGCTTGCAACGCACGTGGAGTAGGGAAACGCGGTTCTATAAACGTTGAAGTAGGGCGCCTCGATTAACGCGCGTCTCCGCCGTACAGCAGCGTTCGCATCGAGACACCCGGTTTGGAGCAGTGGAACGCGGGAAATTTAAAATGATTTAAGCAAACCTTTGGCGTCTTTACCTTGGGAGGAGCGCGACGCAAGAGGAACAACATGAGAGGTGAGCGGCAAAGCGAAGGGAGGCATTTACTTCGCAATAGCCGATAAAGACTATCGTCTTTTTACGACATTTGCAACGAAAGCAGCTGATACGCGGCCAATTTTTTCTTGGGAGGGCCTACAAAAGTAAGTGCGAAGATGTACTAAGATATGCGACGTAATTCCGTGGACTATGGGGCAGAAAATTTCTGCAAATAATCACTAGGAACAACAGGCACGAAGCAAATATTACAACTTGCTACAGTGGACGCTAATATTAAAGACAGATATCTCCAGCCGGCGCTCTTGTAAACATGGCCGCCGGGTACTCTCAAGCGGGGGCCTTCAAAAAATGGTCGAAATAATGGGGGCTGCTGCGGAGACGTTTTCATTTATAGAACATAATAAAATATATTTTGCGTCTTTATAAGGAATAATAAGCCGCGGCGAGTAGGAAAAAGAAACACATTAAGTCGGTCCGGTAACTTTTTGCCTTATACTCCTATGACAAATAGGCCCAGCGGACGCTTTGATAAACATAACGGATCGTGAGAAGCCGAGCAATTGAAGCAGGTACCTACCAACGCGACAGTTTGTATATAGGAAAGGGCCGAAAGCTAGTTTTTGTGTCGCGATTTTAATTTCTTTAGAACGATCAGTGAGAAGCTCAGTCACTATCCCCAAGAGGCTCTGAGCACATATGCAACTCTAGAGATATTTCAAGACGACGTGCACTCACGCAAGAAAGCCTGGAGAAACTTTTCTAGTCACACGTGATTGACTTGAAAAAAAAAGCGCTTACAATGGGATCGTTCAACTGCCTAAGACATTTGAAAAAGGTGGTTGAAAATTACATCCAACCCCGTGTTCGATAGCCCTGCATGTTTCAGCATTCTGTAAAAAACACCGCCATAACACCTGCAATTGGAATTGTGTAAAGCTGTATTCATTCTCCATTATTGTATTACGGAGTGAGGAACAAGTAATAAGCAAAGCTAGCCCAAGTGACGAAGCTGTAACGTCTCTCTTGTAGTTGGAGAAGTGTGTCTCCAAACATCGCTTTCAAATGTACAAGAAGTTTATTCTTTTTAGGCATTTGGCCCACTGATGCACGCAAATTACAACCAAAAGAGTAGTAATCTGTCTTTTGGTATTTAATGTCTACTATTTCAATATGTCTTGTCAACAAGAAAAAGAACGTACACTTGTCTATAAACAAACGCCGAAGAGTGTTAGCCTAAATAGGCGCATATGACGTGAATGTCACTAATGCCTACATTGCTTAACATACCATCACATTTTTCCAGAATGATGATCAGTGTTGAGCGCACAGTACCTTGGTGTGAGCACCATCAAGGCTGATAGTCCGTCGAACGTTGTACCATCTGTCGCTGGTTGTCCGGTCCGTCTGGTAAAAAAGTTCGGTGCTCTGTCTCTTGTGAAGCGATGCAGAGTCACGATTCGAAAGCCGCACTATCAGCATCATGTTACGGCCGCCAAACATGTGGTACCAGACCGACAGGCACCCAGGTTCCTTACGCCGTCCTACCGAGGGCGAAGTGAGCACCAAGTAGCTGCCCGTGCTTTTCAGTGTATCTCCAGTCATGTGAAACATGCCACCTGTACCAGGGAAGGATAAAGGTGTGTGCATGGGGGGGCGCAGGGTGCAATGGAGCAAATGCAAACAGTCATGCAAGTAAGGACCCTGATATAAACCTTCAAATTTCAGCTATTCCTGTTCTTGTATTCTGGCTTCGGAGAAAAGTTTAAAGTAAAATTAAGAGTCACCTCTTTGCTTGCATATATAAATAATATATATCATCGTGATCAGTCTACTCAGGTCGCGGGAAGGACGAAGGCCTCTCCCGTTGACCTTCAATCGCACCCGTCCTGCGCTTCTCCAGTCCACAGTTTACCTCAAATTTCTTTAACTCATCCATCCATCGTGTTAATGAACTTCCACTTCTTCTAGACCCTTCTTCTAGACCCTAATCTTTCACCCTTATTGTCCACAGGTTGTCGGTTCGTCTCACTACATGGCTAGCTGGAGTCCACTTCTTTTGCTTTATTTGAACTACGATATCTTCTACTCTGATTTGTTCTCTGATCCAGGTAGCTCGTATCCTGTCTCTGAGTGTTACTCCTAACATCGCTAGTTCCATGGCCCGTTGAGCCGACCTGTGTGTGTTTTCGAATTGTTTAGTAAGGCACCGTTTCAGCTCCGTATGTCATAATCGGCAGTATGCACTGGTTGTAGATTTTTTTCTTTTGAGTGACAGAGGTAACTTACTTTTCAACATTTTGGGGTGATTGGTGAGTGCTCCCCAGCCCATAACTATTCTGCGCCCGATTTCTCTCTCGGGGTTGGAGTCAGCATTAACCGTCTGTACGAGGTAATTAAATGTTTCACTACTTCTAGCGTTTCGCTTCCTAAGCTGAAGTGGGCGTGTTTTGCGTGCGTATTCTTCATTACTTCTGAATTATTTACATTTATCTTGAGCCCCACGGGAGTGATTTTTGATTGTAGTTCCTCAAGCATCGTTTGCACGTGTTCTACAGTCAAACGGAGTCATACTGTCGTCCGCAGGTCTCAAATAGCTCAAGTATTCCCCGTTCATTCTTAATACTACATTTTGCTTGTCAAGTTTTATATATATATACATATAGACAGACAGACAGACAGACACCTCATACATGCACACTAATCCGTAGTTAAGGTGAAGTCGTAAAATCTGCTGAAAATTTAGAGGTAAGTCGAGTTTCGAGTTAAGCACAATGCCGAAGATATTGTCACGGGACGTGGCGGACAATCCCCGTGGCGCCATGGCGCACCACCAAGGATGGTGACGACGAAGAAGAGCTGTGTGCGCCGCGCTGCCAGGCCGGGCTCCGTTTTGGCATTATGTAAATAGTTCTTTAACCATTATGTAAATACATCGCTTCATCGCTACATGGTCCGTGTCATCTGCCGCCACGTAACAATATATTTGCGGGTTACTGGAACGAGAGCCAGTGCTGGTAGCAGAAGTTCTACTGTGCAGGGGAGCTGTCGTGATATGGGCAAAATGTTTCGTAGGAACAATAAACTTTATTACCGCGGAAGAAAGAACCGCGCGCTACTCGCCAGTTTCGCGTTCTCATCTGATCCCATAAAATCGTTCTCTAGCTGCTCAATGCATCGCATCAATTGATGGTCGCCACCGCTACATTCTACCTTGTTTTTAAGCAGGCGCAGCATCTGTGTTGTTCCTGTCGTTGTAAACCTTTCGAGAAGCCTCCGTCGTCCGTATAATCAGGTGCCTCATCCAGAGCTCTCTCAAAGATGTAGGCGTCGGACACATTTCCGGTAACGGGAACAGCGCCCTCGTACAGAGTAAAGTTGCCGTTCACGACCACATTGCGCGCGTAGTGGAAGCTAAGCGTTCCAAGGCTGATATATCAGTTGCCTGTAGCCGACTTTGTCTGTGTACTGATTGTCAAAATTTCGAGATAGCCGTGGTAGCCCCTCACAGTGTTACGAGATAATGGGGGGCAAAAACATGGCGCTTATAGGAGGCAAATGCATGGCGAAAAAAAACGTCCGACTTAACCGATATTCCGAGATATACGAGTTCGAGTTAACGCAAGATCACTCATATATATATATATATATATAGAGAGAGAGAGAGAGAGAGAGAGAGAGAGAGAGAGAGTCTGGAAAGATAACAACTCACACAGAGCGCGAAAAAATAAGGTTAGTAGAGACAGAGACGCACAAGACAGAAAAAAAGTCCTGTTTCTGAAACGTCAGTAAACTTATTTTAATTTTTTCTACGTCTTTCTCTTGTGTCTCTGTATCTACTAACCTTATATATATATATATATATATATATATATATATATAAGAGAGAAAATAAGGGTTGGCAGTCAAGAAAACCTCGGAAAGCAAAGGGGAGGTTGTGGTGGGTCATAGAAAGAGATGAAGAATGAAGTAGTCCGAGTGGCGCTGGCTACCACCCCCAAGTGCAGGAGACAAAAATACCTTAACATAAATACCCGAGAAAGTGCTGGGGAAACAGCCCCGCCGGTAGCGTAGTGGTTATCGCACCAGACCGGTATTCTGAAGGTCGTGGGTTCGGATCCCACCCGGCGGGCATTTTTTCACCACTTTCTTTTCGACTCAAAAAATTCTTCATCTCTTTCTATGACCCACCACAACCTCCCCTTTGCTTTCCGAGGTTTTCTTGACTGCCAACCCTTATTTTCTCTCTTATTTTCACGGAGCCCCTCATTTCCCATTTTCTTATATATATATATATATATATATATATATATATATATATATATATATATATATATATATATATATATATATATATATATATATATATATATATATATATATATATATATATATTGTAAGGCGATAGAAGGCACCGCATAAGTCAATGGTCTTGCTTTACTTAGCCTGACAGTGACACAACAGCACAAGCCACCCTGGATTATGATCACGCACAATTGATGATTATAATGGGTATCTACGTATGAGAGGTTTGTCCCACCAAGTCATGGGGTGAATATCACAGCTTATCGGAGTACCATGGCGCAGCAGTTACTGAATATCGTTCAAGATAATTTCATTAGACAAATTTCTTTGGTGTAAAGTACAGTCAATTCAAATTTGAACACCGCTCCACACGCCTGTGCTGCTTTCATGTGCCTAATGTTTTTGTGTAAATGCGACGAAACAGCAGGAAGATACGGCGGATTCGACACTGGTGGTGGAGGGTATTAGTATGTGACCAGCTTTCAGCCAAAAGACAATCTGTTGTCTCTCGAAAACTCAAAATGTGGGATATTTGGAACTGTTGAGTAAAGTCTGACCTTTTACGTCTCTTGGAGGAGAAGAGGGGCCTAGTGTGGAAATCGGGGCAGGTCCGAACGTTATGGTTCGCCGGGTGCCACTTTGAAAAATCCAATGGCACACGTCTTCTTTGTCGAATTTACAGCTCAGAAGGTCCTCTGCATAGATAATCCTGGTATCAGGCTTAGCATTCCAACAGTATCACGATATAAAGAAAGAACATATATGCAATAGGTATTCAATTCAGCAGCTGATGCCTCCCCAGCCCCAGTTGATTTTGACCTTGCATGTTCATTCGCGTACTGCCCATCGCATGAGCGTCTCTCATGCGTAGAATGAAACTAGGAACAAGTTAAAGGAGAGTACATATGGAACTTCATCCGCAGATTCCGACTATAATTCCGGCCACTGTTTAGATGGTTGTATATTTTTTTGCAAGTTTCGTTAGTGATGAATTTCAATTTTATAAATATATAAACCCTCTCCGCAGTTGTATTGAGGGTACTCAATAATGCGAAGCAAGCAAAAAAATATCGCCGCTACCTCGTAGAAGGTAACACACTTTTTACACTAGTAGCCTCAGCCTTACTTATGAAACCTTGGCTGGACGATTTGTTTTTCTTTTTATTTATTCCCTTTCGTAAGTGTTTGAAATGTAAAAAACAAGGTTTATTCGTACTATTCCCATATGGTCTAAAAAAAGCGAAAATCAGGTCTTTCAGATTTGTAACTAGCGATGTTTGTAACCCGTTTCAAGAAAGAAATTACTTGTGAGCTAGGTTCCCAATGAAAGCAAGCTTTTTTGTTTTCGCGAAAATCGTAATGCGTCAAAAAAGAATTCTTGCAAATGATAAATTTAAAGAAATATGAAAAGAGGATTAGGAGACGCTGCATAGATAGATGAGGAATGTGATGCTCTTAACATCTTTGCAAACCGCAGTTATTGAACGCGTAAATGCCAAAGAACGCCATCACCGGGGTCTCATTGAAACAAATGCTGAATGCCCGAAAAAAAAAAGACTAAAAATTTTTTATGCAACTTGCAAAAGCAATTAACGGTTATTTTGCGTACTTTTTTTGCTACATAGCGCTAAAAGAAAGTTTGGCGGTCTCATAGCACATATTCCAAAGTCTAGCTGTTTGAATTTTCTGTGGGGTCAGAAATTCGTAAACAACGCCAGTAAAATTTGTTAAAACCGACACAACGCTTACACTTCGTCAATATAAATTAGAAAGTTAATCAATTTCTCTTGCAATCTTCAAAGGGCTTGATTTGTTCCAAGGAAACACTGCTGAAAGTCTTTCCGGCATTCCAACTCCAGAATAAAACAAGTCGGACCGTGTTTATATATTCAAGCACAAATAATATGTAACAGCACCTGGTGGCAGAGTTTCGGCACCCTTGGGCATTGTCTCGCACTCGTCACTTGCGATGATACTGATGTCGTCCAGGGCGACATAAGCTGGCTTAGACGCTGACCCCACGGTTGCCACAAATAAGAGCTGGAATAGATAATAAAAACACAGAAAAATGGACGCAAAGTTTTCATGCAAGCACTGCCGCACGTTGTGTTTTACTATGGCGTAGGTTAAATGCACCAGTCCGGATGAAATACTGCTGGCAACTCTTAAAGTTAAATACGGCAGGAAGTAAAACTAAAACGCGGATACTTCCCCTAGCCAGAGAGGGTCATAGTTGATCGACCGTGGCCACTGTCAGCCCCAACTGCTTCACGAAGAGAGTGTTTAGCACGCAGCCACCACCCCCCGCGAAGGACCTGATTCTCGTTGACCAGGAACCTCCGAGGCGGCAGCCAGGAGCACAATCCCCGTGCTGAAGGTGCGGTGTCCTCGAATTTCGAAGGACTCTTTTCTGCGGAACTCCCCGTCCTCCTGCACTCTCGCCCCCGAGACGGGTTACAAGGGCCGAAACCCTCGGCCTGCAGACCAGTTCGCCTCAAGGCCCCTTCCAAGCACCGGTTACAGAGGTTCGCAACACCCCCGGCCCCATGCTGGTATACCCCTTGCTTCAGCAATGGTGCGCCCAGCATGGACGAACTGTACTGCTTGAGCGCAGTCGGAACTTCGCAACATAGACCCCCGGGCCTCCTCCCACGCTGGATTACAGGGGCGCGTTACCACCCCCAGCCTTTGGCCTCCTCCCACACTGGATTACGGGGGCTCGCTACTTCCCCTAGCCAAAGAGAGTCTTGGTTGATCCGCAGAAATTTCAACCGCGAATTTTTCCGAATTACCATTCCAAGCACCAACCTCGGTAGCCACCCAGGCTGTCCGGGCCTGCGTCCGCATCACGCATCGGTGTTCTTGGAAGGCACTTGCCCTCAAAGTACCTTGGGAGCCGCTGCAAATTCCCATGGGCGTTGAATACCCAATACAGTGGGTCTGGTACACCGCTGACTCCTGCCGTTGCGGCGGACCAAAGCAGGACAGCCGAAACCGACCGACACAGCCCAGTCCGCCGGCAGGGGGGGGCCACGAGCAGGCCCGCAGTAAGATTTCCCCCCCTGTTACACAGACATCGAGTAAATGGAGCTTTCAATAGCTCCCCGGTACCACACGAAGTACAACCGGTTATACCCAATTGCAACAATACAAAAACAGGCCAACCGGCAAAGAGAATTTTGTCCACACGAAGGTGGAGAGAAATTAACGGGAAAGACTTTCTTGCGACCCACCGCCAGGAGGACGAGCCCGGGGGGACCCCTCCTGTCCCCCCTAGGAAAAAGCCGGATAGGGTGGGTTGCTGGGAACGGGAACTTGGACATCGGGATGGGTTATGGAAAAAAGGGTGGGAATGAGGGAAGCAATTTTGCTCCAATCCTTTTGTCTGACTCTCTTCCAACACTGATTGCTCAGCGAGGGCATCAGACAGTGCCAATTGCCAAATATGCGGCCCCTGCCACGGGTTACCGCTCACCCATAGGGTCCGATAACTGGGCCCCAACTGTCGGAGACAGGAAGTACCCTATTTAGTGGCGACGGTCGGACAGACAGTAAGATACCTACGACGGGGGAGGAAAACGGTAGCGACATGTTTGTCTGCTAGAATTAAGCTCGAGACCTTTCAGCTTTAACTCGCCATGGGACGGACGCATGGCGTTCGCTTGGAGAAAGAGCGGGAATTGAAATACCGTCAGCCCGAACAGAAGCGCGTTGGCGCGAAAACAATAGAAAGCCGCTGCCGCCGCCATTGCTTCCTCTAGTTCAAGCTCGTCGAGTAGCTGGGAATCCCTCCCTGATGGACGGCAACTTGCAAGTTGCCGTCCTGGAACGACGACGTGGAGCAATATTACATCTTCAGCTTAAAGGGGCTTCAGAGCGACATTTTCGACGGTTTCTTTCACTTCTAAGCCCGGGCATACAACCGGTTGCGGGCGCGCACAGGTTGGGAGGGGAGCGGTGCGTGGACGTGAAGCTATGGGTTTCATGCTCTTACTGATTGCAAGTGCGTTGCGCTGGCCGTAGGTTTACACATGGACTTCAAACGAACCAATGCGTCCGGTGTCCTCTCAGTGGTCGAGCGGATTGGATTGGGGTGTTACACACACAAACAGTAGGTTGCCTACGGCGCGGGAGCAAACCAGACTTTTTCATGTTTGTTCGCAAGACTGAAGCTCGGGTCCTTCCAATTTTCAGTCAGCTAATTGGCTAGCAAATGTGCTCAATCGCAAATTGCGAACAAGCTTTTTTTTGGGGCACTCCATGGACTGCGTCCAGCTTCACAGGTCATCCTTCTGCATAGATGGCAAGGGCGCTAATTTTTTCCTAATAAAAGGCATTTCTTTTAATTGCTAATAATGATAATTTCTGAACCAAACTTATTTGAAGAATTTCAAAACACACGGAACAATATTATTTCTGTTCCAAGGAGGACTATTATCGCAGTATAGGGGTAACATGTTTTGTACCACAGTTATGAGTTCATAACAGGACCTCACCACATGAGCCGAGCATAAAAAGAATTGCTCACCGGTCCCTTGTGTTGGAAGTTGGAAGGGCTATGGTAGCGCAAATATACTGAAATACACGCTATCATTATAAGGGGGGGAAACGAAAAAATTTGGCGCACATGTTGTGCAGGTGACACGGTTGACGGCCGCTACAGGCAAAGAACTTCCCCGTTCGCGGGCCCGAACAATTTTTCAGTGTCGTGGCTACGATCTTAAGAGTAGTGCTACGTTGAAGGTACAGATATATACAAATGCGTTTAATCCCAAACAGCCGATGCACAACTACAAGCTACTTGTGGGTTATAAGAGTGGGGTTACCTTTTGTTTGCATTAAAGAATTTAATTATTTGTACTTCTCACCCTTGTGTGATAAGGCACTGCTAGGCGACCAAGCTGCCAGTCTTCGGTGGAGCCAGCCATTTGCGTCCATAAGGGTTGCTGCCTTGGAAATTCTTCGCTGAGTTCGTCGCCGAGAGAAATAACCTGAAGACATTAGAAATACCCTGAAGACAATAACCTGGGGAATAACACAGACGTCCATGGCTTCTATACATAAAAGTGCAATTCACAGCCTGCACACACATTTTACGTGGACCCCAAAACACAAAAGTATGTCTGAAACGTGTACAATTCCCTTCACAAACACAAAAAGATTTGAATTGACCGTGATTCCGATAGCCGGCAGGAATTGTGTCAAATGATTTGATTTTATTTGATTTGATTTTTATTTCTTGGCAAAAACCAAGGGGAGGCTGAGACTAAAGGCGAACGTGGCCTGACAGGACAGAGGCCTCAGCCACTCGATTTACAGCGTACATAACACGTCTGTTCCCAAATTTAAGCATGATAGCACAATCGTAATCGAGAAATAGCACAAAGCTAAGTCATTACTACACTTCTTATGTATTATACAAAGCATAGGTCTCAAATTCACAAAGGGATCCCAATGACAAATAAACGCACTAATTCGTACCCATGAACTTTCATCAGTTATGCTACAATGTCACAATAACGTATTAATATATTTTTGTTTGTAATTGTTTTTAATTTCAACCTTTAGGGGAACATGTAAACATATACTTCGAACCCTTAATTATATATCAGTATTGCGAGCGTTTTGCTTAAGTAACACTTCTTTGACCTGTTTTTTAAACGTAAGTTTACTGGCGTCGAAGTATAATTTTTCTCCAAATTTATTTAATGGTCAGTGTATCCGAGTTTTCTGAACAATGCGACATTTATTTTCCTTATATGTATATCTCTCGCCAGTTTATTTCGTGCGAAAGACGGTACCTTTTCGATCATCTGAAAAAATTGCGTTTGGTAAGCCTCTTCACATCATCGGAGAAATAACTTTCATGATAAATAATCGTTGCAATTTACAACAAGATACGCAGACCCTGTGCGATAGGCATATATGCTTGAAGATCAGAAAACGAAACCGTTGTTCCGTTTTAATTCAACTTCTTTAAAAGAATTAGTAGCCTCGATGCACATCTATTCTTCAGTATGTCGAAAACATTCATTGGTCCCGCTGATAATAGTTATGAGAAAACACTGAGAGGCAGAGAAGGCAAATGAAACTAGCAAGAAATTCACATCCGCTTCCCAATTTCAATAAAGATATGAACAAAGCACGGCCAAAAGTATGCTGCAGTTTTACCTCGAGATTTGTGTCGTTGTCACCATTGATGACGTACCAAAACTCGGCACACTCCGTTATCTCGCTGTTCCTTGCGACAATATCCCCGATGAGTTCAGCCTTATCTCCCCGTTTTCGTTCAAAGTTGCTGACAAAGAGGTATGACCCTGAGCAGAGACAGGACCAAAAATATTACAACTGAACATATGTAATGTTTTTACAGTGTGAGGGGGCGATAGAATAAATCATGTTATACAATATAAAGACCGCATGATATTGTATAATACTGCCCCTTTTCCCTGTAACTTCTGTGCTAGTAAGTGAACTGGCATTCATAAAAACGTCGGCGGCATGAGATCTAGGGAGTTTTCAAGCCACTTTCGCCCGAGATCCTGCATGTTATGCGGAGGATATACTGAGCGGGATAAAATTTCGGATCGCGTGTGCATAGTATTTTATTTAACTTAAATATAAGAAATGCACCCATGCAAATAATTTCCCGTATAACTAGAACAAACGGAACTATTAAGGAGTGCAACCACTATCGAAAAAGTGGCACTCGGAGCGTTCCGGCTTCTTTGTATTTGCAGTGTTGCACTACTGTTGCGGATAGTTTTTGTTAAACCATGATAGCTCACCTCTCACCCGTTTGTTTCCGTATTTATGTGATAGCTTCTTGGGCAGCGTTTTAATGAAACCGAATCAGTTTCTTGCACCAGGTTACATGTAGAGTGGGCTTCTTCCCTTTACTTTGCTGTTTAATTTATCTTCATTTTACCGTCATTTACACGCCAAAAACTATCGCCGTGATTGTTTTGTTCTGACTGCTCCAAAACTTTCCGTTAAGAAGAATGTAGGAAAAAACTTAGGCACAAAAGGGTCATCGTTCTTAGTTCGTCCTACGTGCAGTATCCCTAATTCATGCCCCCCTCAATCCTCGTAATTTTTGTAGTGTCAATTTCTAGTAATGCTTTAAGTGCTGTCGCATTTAAAAGTACTCGGGAATGATAAAATTTGTTGCCTGTTTTATCATCTTTTCTTGTGATGTGCGGTCGTAGACATAGGTGACGGAAAATTTGCTTTACTTTAAAAATTAACAATGAAGTACTATGTGGTCTTTGGTCACTGGAAGAGGTTTTACAACAAACACCGCTGGTAAAGCCATTTCACGCAATAAAGAATCTACCTGTGGCGTTCCCGATTGTATGGTCTCTACTTGGTCCAGCGAGTGTAGTTTTGGTATTTCCTCCACCCAGCATCCAGGAGAGCTTGTTTGGCCTGTAGGTCGCGACGTTTTGCCAGGAGCACCAGTTTTCCTCAAAGTCACAGCTTGTTTTCGATGGGGCTGCGTAGACACCGTATTTTGTACTGGTAACACTGCCAACACCGAGAATACCAGCACTAAGAACGCCAAAGATAGCTGGTTTTGGGGGGTCATTGAGCTGTCACAAGAGTTAGCGGCAACTTCAACGTTGGCCTCTTCGGCTAACGTTGCAATAAAGGTAAAATTTACTTAGCGTTCAGGGGGGGTGCGGGGGGAGGTAGGTGACAGGGGTTTATTTCGCTTCGAAGACGTTCCCGAAAGGTACCTGGTGTTTTATTGCAGCCATGTAGTTTGATGGCATCCACAGCGACGAAATTTATGGTTTTCCTTGCTGGCCACATATGGACGTCGAACGTAAGCTGTAAGAAGTTAAATTCGTTCATTTGTTATAATGTTGGAAACAATAACAATTAAGTAGGTGCACACAGTTTCCAGTAAGCAAGTGGTTCAGGGAGGATGCGAAATCTTCAACGGTGCTTTATATTTGAAACAAGTAACCTACAATCTTGAGAAATAGTGCAAACTAAAACGCGATCTATATGAAGTCTGTAAACCTTAAACCACTCGCATGGAAACATAACTTCACAATACAAGCAGCTTTACCATATGGCAGTTTAAAATGCGAAAACATCGCTTTGAAGTAGAACGACGTATCTACAGCGCAATTATCCCGTATTCGTTGCATGGCTTTTGACTGCCAGTTCATTTTTTGTATTGTGATTGATTCTCAGGATCATAGCAGCATGTCCGTATTTTAACTACAGATGTACACAAACAGGTTCCGTTAAAGAATCAAAAGGTTCAAATACGTCTGAACATTTGAGAAAATGTTCTCGCATGTACGCATTCTGAATCGGAGGATCAATGCTTAATGTTAAATTAACAGGTAGACGTCCAAAAATAAATATGTTGTCAATTTTTGTTTTATCTTCCTGAGAAAGTACGTGACTGTTTGCCAAGCACTGCTCCTCTGCCAACATTTGGAGAACAGCAGTGCAATGCTCGGTCGGCTGTTTTGAACTCTACGCCTTTTACTAATAAAATTTGGATTACCAAGTCTCCCCAATGGATTCTTGAATTCGCGAATCTCGAGTAATACCATTAAGCACTGTGTACTGTAATCATTCCAGGACACGGACTCAAAGGTGGCATGTACATATATGTGTAGAAGCATCTTTTATTCGCCCAATTCTCTGGTATAAGGAATAAAGATATATTTTACGAGGGTGAAACAAGGTGCATACTACGCTACGGCTATGCTATTGCGCATCATTGGAAGTTCAAGGGAAGTTCAAATCCCATCATGCACAATCAAACAAGGCTCACCTGGAAGTCCTTCTTTTGAACGAAGGCGAAATCCACCGCACTCCACCCACCCTTGACCAGGGGATCCGAACTTCTGTACCAAACCACATGTTCTATTCCCAACTTTTTTTCTGCGAAACGGGATTACAATGAAAATATTGGAAAGAACCCTCCGAATACCTCTTCACAAATTCAGAGCTCGTATGAGTGATCTGTTTATTCTAATAGCTGGACCATCCCTGTACCCGCAATAAGAAACAGAACGATTACCCAAGTTGCCCAAAGAACGCGGACGCTCTATAACAGAAGGGAAAGTAATCATACATACGCAAGTTGCAAAACATACGCATGACACCAATTTTTATCATCCTGAAATAGCAATTCTCCCTTCAGTGTCTTTTGAGAGATCAGACCTCGTTTCTATACGCGTACAAAAATCCAGCGCTTCCATTTTTGGAAAATGCAAATCGTTATTTTGTTTTTTTTGGTGGTTACAACACTGTGCGACCGTGAAATGAGCATCGTCTGAGCATATGCGTCGCGGACAAACATTTTATATTTTCAGCTATATTAGTGCAAGACAACGCCAAGCACAGTGGTTATAACAACCTTAATTTTACCAATAAAGGCACTGTATTAACGTATACACTGTTTGAGGCGCAAACATGCCAGAATGTTTGTGCTACTGGACCTTCAACTAGGCATTTTTCTCTACCCGATGACGCAGGCGCGGTTGTAAGCTCGGCTAAGCATACAAGCCCGTATCAGTTGCCCTTATACGAGACGATCAGTTAAAGCGTTGGACGAGGCCGCATAACTCCCATACAGGCTTAGAAATTATATAACATAATTTTTACCATTTCATTGTTTGTTGTTATTTCCCAAAGTTGGAAATTTTAGTTTGCAGTCTCGGCATAGGAGAAAAGCGTCTGAAAGGTGGAGAATATTGCGCGCGAGAGTGCATTCGCGCATTAACATCTTGGCGTCACGCAGCAGGGAGCTGGTTTTGTCACGATGTGAACGTCAGTTTTTGTAAGACCTCAGGCGGCTATCAGCGGAGAACCGCGCCCGTCACCGCTTGTAACATGGTGGGCTCTGGCTTTGCGGTGGCCTGTATTGCTGCCTTCTAGAATGTGCTTGTGGGTGAGCGTGACTGTGGAAGTATGTGCGCGCGCGCCCCTGAGCCGCTCAGATTGCGGCGGGTATGCGTCTGTAGTACAGCTGGTATTTCTGCAACTGGCGGGTACGCGCGCGCGTGTGGGTCCGCGCGTGCGTGCGTGCCCGCGTACTTCCCTGCGTGAGTGTGTTCGTGCGTGTGAGTGCGTGTGCGTGCGTGCGCCTACATGTGTGTGCATAAGTGCCTGTGTGTGTGCCTCCGTCCGTCCGTCCGTCCGTCCGTCCATTCGTCCGTTAGCTTGCACTACAGCAGACTGCTACTATTGCAGTCCGTTAGCTGCTACTATCACAGCTGGTATTGCTGTGAGTGAGCGCGGAACTGTTTGAATTCAAGTGGCGTACAGTATGTAGAAAACAGGAGTGCGGGAATTGTGGAAGTCCGCAATACCGACTCGATATGCACTTAGCAGACGAGTGGCATGAGGCGCTCCGAGACGGCACCAGCCTTGGCGACACTAGGGTGGAAAATAAAGCTGAGTTCCTTCCACTGCTTCGTTGCGAGCACGGACTCGATGGATGCGCAGCCGTGAACAGGGACTGCGGCATTGGCGCTGGGCGTGGTCGGACGGCGTGGTCGGACGGGTGCGGCGGCGTAGCAACCCGGCTCCTTAGGTTTTAGCCAGATCAGATCATCGTCAGCCGGTAGCGCCAGAGTCGAACGACTCCCGCCGCTCGGGAAATTTCGGACCTGCGACGACGTACAAGACGGGCGCGCTAGCCTGTTTTGCGAACAAACTCCCTTGAAGGCTGGTGTCGGTTGCCTTTTTGCATTGCCTGCCTCCCACGACGGCGCCGTGGACATGTCAGCTGCGTGCGGAGGATCGTCCCAGTCAGAGCCACTCCACAACTCTTAGGAGCAGTGTCCGCGCTACAGAACAAAACTAATCGTGTTTCGTCTGCATGGCAGCGCAGAGTGTGAAATCGGCTCAGCACTTCAAAGAAAGCGTCGCCTGCAAACCGATCACGCCAGGATAGCGTTTTGGAAGGTATGGGGTCGGTACGCCGGCAACATCATATTTGAGGGGTGAAGTACATTAGAGCCTCAGGCTGTTGGCCTCTCCTAACGTCTCATGTAGTCACTGTACTAAAACACCGGGACACTCGTTTTCAAACGCCTCGCCCCAGAACGCAACGCGTACTAAAAGAACACAGCGGGACAGCCACGTGCACGGCGTTCCGTTGTAGCAGCTGTCGTCGCGGCGTAGCAAAGAGGCATCGAAAACCAAGCAGTTTATATACTCATAAGCATTCCAAGCTCGTGAACCGCTGGCGCTTGTCATACACAAAGAGGTTAAAAAAATTGCTGGACTGCAAGTCTCCAATACCAACCAATGGGCTTGGCTGAAGCCGGCGGCGGCCACCTCGCTGGGGGAAAGAAACCACATGCTAAGTGCTTTGCAGCGGTCTTTGCGGACTTTCCAAGCGGTTCTCAATTACGTAACGGATTCTCAAGCTATAACTCAACACTGCGTACTATGAGGCGAGCCATGTCGGACGTCTCCGTATTGATTTTTACCAAAAGAATTTCGTTAAAACTCAGATCTCCGAGTACACGGACATTGTTTTTCTTTTTTCACATTATAGACTCGGACATGCAGCTGCAACAAAGGAAAAACAAATACATAAGAACTCGCAAAGTCATTAACACGTACGTCCGTTATTGTAAACTGTTCAAATGCAGAAATTGACCATGAAAGTTGTCAGAACAAAAGCAATTGAGAGTTTCCACTGTAGAAGGAAAAACAGCAGTTATGCAACAAACTAAGTGACGGTAAAATGCAGCATTTTCAGAAAAACAACAGGAAACACCCAGATTCCAGTATTGTGATAATAGACATAATGAAGGGACAAAAAACCGACACACAAAACTTTCATAAGTATGACAGTATGTTCATTGCATTGCTGCGCAACCTAACACACAAATAAACTGCAAAAAAAGAACCAACAATCTTTCTGGTAAATTACACCATGAGATTACATTTCCAGTGACATGAACTACCGAAAAAGAAGAAACTAGTTTGTAATCTGGAAAATAAAGTGTTTATTGTTTGAAAGAAGACAGACTTATGATCCAAGACATGCAATTGATAAAACATACTATCAAATGGCAAGCAAAAGACACTGACAAAAAGACACTGACGCAGCACAGTTCGGAAACCTACCAGCAAAGACATTAAACGTTGAAGGCGCAAATACTGCGCGACACAATGCAACGAGCATGATCAGTTTGGAATAAGCTTGCACGCGTGCAACTTACGTGGGAAATTTGACTCCCGGAGCCGCATTCACGCTGTTTACACAACCGCAAGCCACGCACGAACCAACCATACTTGGTTTGATCGTGTTACATGGCGCACACACGAATCAACGACACTTTTGCGCGCACGCACGGGGCGCGCCCTGCAACAACTACGCGTCTTCTGCCCTAGCAAGATGGCGTCGCGGCGGCTTTACTTTGCGGGCACCCCCTCCACTCCAGCAATTTTTTAAGTGCAATGCACTTCTTAAGCGACCCTGAACCTGCGTCCACCGGCGATGTCCGCGCACGTGGAGTTGGGCGCGCGCAGCCTGGCCGCTGACATGGCACATACCCACGTGGGGGATTGGCCAGGAATCTCCTCGTCTTCCTTGGCAACGGGGGGAGATGGGCGCGCGCTGCCTGGCCGCTGACATGGTACATACCCACGTGGGGGATTGGCCAAGAATCGGGCGTGAGAAGGGCTAATGCACCTGCTTAAAGGAGTAGTGACACGAAATTTCAAAGCTGAGATCCGCTCTAGCAATCAAGTACAACGACAACACAAATAGGTGTCTGTGAATAAATGCATCTTTCTTTCTTTGTAGTTGTGTGTGTGTGTGTGATCTCTCTTTCGGGAACATTACCGAACCGCGCAAATTCAACTCGTGCATTCGCACTTTCACATTCTTCCCCTCGGGGAATTGCGGGGAATTTTTTTAACCTCCTTGGTGATACATGTCCCCGTTGTTTAGCGCAAGGATAACTGTAGGTACATTTGAAGCAAAATATACGTAATTAACCACCATCGCCCGCGTTCATTTAGCTAGGAACGCTTGTTGGGTAGGTTTTTACGATAGCAAGCGAAAAAACAAAAGTGGCAGGGCAACGCCGGCACATGCGGGAAGAAAAGCAAGCACCAAAACAGCAGAACTCCCTCTGGCGCAGTTTCAGGCAGGGGGCGGGCGAGCACTGCGAAGGCGGGAAATTTGAATTGCTTTGGATGATAGCAGTGAGCGGATAACGGCGCTACAGCCTATTATAGCAAATCACTGCTATGAACTTGCGACAGCTTTCTAATTGAGTGAAACGGCTTCAATTTTCTTTCTTTGACAAAATAAAGCTTCAGAAATAGCTCCCAGATTATGTATCAGGAACTATTGCAACAATCAGTGAATGTTCTTACCTTGAAGATAGACGGATCTTGCTTCTCCGGTGCCAATATCGACATTTGTATAAATAGAAGAACACACTAAGCAAATGTTATAATGAAATATCAAGGCTCCCGAAATGCTTGTAAACATACTGTGTTAGGATGCTAAGAATAAAATATTTCTACTTGAAACTCGTACCTACTGCTTTAACCGTGATGGATTCCGGAAGATTCCGCTTCTTGGTTGTCTCAAAGGGGATGAAATAGTGAAATTCCAGGCATTGCGCATCTTTGCGGCCGGGAAGAACTGGGGAGGAGAATTGAGCCCTCGTGTAATTTCCGTTGTTGTGAAGAAGCAGCAGGCCACCTGAAAACAAAGGAAACATTGCGAAAAGGGTGATGACTACCGTATTCGCGGAATCTTCATGTGCATTGCTTTCCTCGCTGGAACTCTACACCACCCAAGCAGCGCCAAATGAAAGATTTGGTTCTAAATCTGCCTACATTATAGGTGATACGTTTTCATGTGTTCGACTATTGTTTTCCTGGTTAGATATTAGTCGGAAAAAAAAAACAGTGAAACAGTGACTTACCAACGCAGAGTAGAAATAGATTTGTATTCTTCTAGTGTAACCAACGCAATGGGCACATACGTCCCAGCAAGCGTCACAAAATGATGGTGAAAATTTACACCATCTTCCCGCGAGGGGAACCATGGGGTAGATGCAACACATCGGGGGTTGCCGTTGCGTTTCTGTTATGTTAGCGAAGTCAGCGTGTGGATTCCTGTTGTAGTGTATCCTATTTACGCAGCATGTTCACCCCCGGTGTGTCGCATCTACCCCATGGTTCCCCTCGCGGGAAGATGGTGTAAATTTTTACCCGAGCGCAAGCTGCGCGCTAACGCACAGCTGGCACGGCGACGGGAGCGAGCGCAGCCGAGGGCAAGCTGCGCGCTGACCGCGCTGACGCACAGATGGCGCTGCGGTGAGAGCGGCGGAGCGCGCAGCTGCTGCGGTGAGGAGATTTGGGGGAGGGATGCGGACTACACCAGGACAACGACGAGGGACAAGGCGAGTTAAAGAGATGCGTTGCATCTAAGATAAAGAAGCCGCCCCAACAGCCGAAGGAGCCGCGTTCCATGTGTCGTCTATCGAACGCCTTATGCCATTGCAACCACGTCTATATCAGCAGCACCAGGAAATTCACCAGAAGCTTAAAAGGGCACCAACCTGATTAAAAAAAAATAGATCACGGCAGGATGCTTCTGACTTCTATGATGCTCCTAAAATTTTGAAAGGCAGAAAGAAAGTGGAGAAAACATGCCCGCCGTGTGAGACCTTTCCTCATCTCCCCTTTGCTTTCCCAGGCATATATATATATACACTCAAGAAAACTTCCGAAAGCGAAGGGAGGAATGTGGTAGGTCCTAAAAACAGATGAATTTTTCTAGTCAGAAAGAAAGTGGTGAAAAAATTCCCCCCGCGTGGGATCCGAACCAACGATCTCCAGAATACCGGTCTGGTATTATGGAGGTCTTTGGTATTCTGGAAGTCTGGAGGCCCTTTGGTTTCCAAGGTTTTCTTGACTGCCAACCCTTATTATGTCTTAATTCATCGAGCCCCTCATTTCCCATTTCTGATTCGCTACATGCGTAGCGAGGGCCTCTGTTCTGGCAGTCTTTGTGCCAAAGGTAGCTTAAGAGGGTTCAACACTCGTCGACCACTCTCGACATGTCGTAGACACTCGAGTCACGGCTCGGAGATTAAAAAGAAGGTACCCCTCACCCCGAGTAGTCCGAGTGGCGCTGGGTACCACCCCCAAGTTCAGGCAACAAAAAATATCTTTACATAAATTCCGAAGAAAGTGATGGGGAAACAACCCCGCCGGTAGCCTAGTGGTCATCGCACCAGATCGGTATTCTGGAGGTCATGGGTTCAGATCCCACCCGGTGGGCATTTTTTCAGTACATTTCTTCTTCCTCAAAAAATTCTTCATCTGTTTCTATGACCTACCGCATTCCCCCCTTTGCTTTCCGAGGTTTTCTTAACTGCTAAACAACCCTTAGTCTGTCTTAACTCACCGAGCCCCTCATTTTCCATTTCTGATTCGCTATACGATATATATATATATATATATATATATATATATATATATATATATATATATATATATATATATATATATATATATATATATATATATATATATATATATATATATATATATATATATATATATACGAAGTTGACAGCGTTCGGTCACAGCAACAAGGGTGTATTTCGACGTTTCTGCCGAGCCGAGTGTCCAGCCTTCGTCGAAGGCCGGACATTCGGATGCAATTATGCTAATGGTCGACAACGCTCCTGAAAAGTGCAGACCGCACCACCTCTATTCTCTTGTGGAAGGGCATGTGTGATCCGGTGAAGAAGTTTGTCAGAAGGAGAGCCAGCAAGTATTACAGAAGACTATATTTGAGATACGAGTCACGGCTCACCAAGCAGACTGCCGGTAGAGTAGTCAGGCCACAAGAACCGCTCCCGGGGGTCTTCGAGATGCCATCCATTTTTTTCCGTCCCAAGGTCGTAGCCACAGGTGTCACCCCAGTCGAAATTGCAGGAACCACTTTTAGGCTCTGAAACAGTTGGAGCACGTAAGTGAAAAGAGGACTGGGCATCTCGGTTGTGCGAAGGTGAATGTTCGGGGGAACTATTGCAAGAACACTGCACGAACATAGCCGGCTCCACTTCCTTAAACATGAAATAACAACCGCCTAGCCAATTTTGTGGGGAATATGAAACCATTAGGCACATGGCTGGTAGTTCGCTCAGTCCGCAGGAACGGCCCTTTACGCCCCCCCCCCCCCAACCTGTCAACCAGTGCTCTAAAATTGCTGTTACGAAGAAGTCCTCGGCTACATCCTGTCTTGGCGACCCACCTCAGCAAGCCCACTTCTTCAATGCCACCCGCGTTCACTTCATACATCTCCCACTACAGACTCCTCCATGACGCTTCAAAAACAGCCACTCTATTAAACATCGAATAAATATTTATTCTCTTCCTTCCTGTTGCTAGGGTCTCCATAACGCGAAACAGCACGAAAAAAATTATTTGCCTTCCCCACTGTGCCGGACAATTTTGTGGGGAATAAGAAACCATTAGGCACATGGCGGGTAGTTCGCTCAGTCCGCAGGAACGGCCCTTTACGCCCCCCCCCCCACACCAACCTGTCAACCTGTGCTCTAAAATTGCTGTTACGAAGAAGTCCTTGGCTACATCCTGTCTTGGCGACCCACCTCAGCAAGCCCACTTCTTCAATGCCACCCGCGTTCACTACATACATCTCCCACTACAGACTTCTCCATGACGCTTCAAAAACAGCCACTCTATTAAACATCGAATAAATATTTATTCTCTTCCTTCCTGTTGCTAGGGTCTCCATAACGCGAAACAGCACGAAAAAAATTATTTGCCTTCCCCACTGTGCCGGACAATTTTGTGGGGAATAAGAAACCATTAGGCACATGGCGGGTAGTTCGCTCAGTCCGCAGGAACGGCCCTTTACGCCCCCCTCCCACCAACCTGTCAACCAGTGCTCTAAAATTGCTGTTACGAAGAAGTCCTTGGCTACATCCTGTCTTGGCGACCCACCTCAGCAAGCCCACTTCTTCAATGCCACCCGCGTTCACTACATACATCTCCCACTACAGACTTCTCCATGACGCTTCAAAAACAGCCACTCTATTAAACATCGAATAAATATTTATTCTCTTCCTTCCTGTTGCTAGGGTCTCCATAACGCGAAACAGCACGAAAAAAATTATTTGCCTTCCCCACTGTGCCGGACAATTTTGTGGGGAATAAGAAACCATTAGGCACATGGCGGGTAGTTCGCTCAGTCCGCAGGAACGGCCCTTTACGCCCCCCTCCCACCAACCTGTCAACCAGTGCTCTAAAATTGCTGTTACGAAGAAGTCCTTGGCTACATCCTGTCTTGGCGACCCACCTCAGCAAGTCCACTTCTTCAATGCCACCCGCGTTCACTACATACATCTCCCACTACAGACTTCTCCATGACGCTTCAAAAACAGCCACTCTATTAAACATCGAATAAATATTTATTCTCTTCCTTCCTGTTGCTAGGGTCTCCATAACGCGAAACAGCACGAAAAAAATTATTTGCCTTCCCCACTGTGCCGGACAATTTTGTGGGGAATAAGAAACCATTAGGCACATGGCGGGTAGTTCGCTCAGTCCGCAGGAACGGCCCTTTACGCCCCCCCCCCCACACCAACCTGTCAACCAGTGCTCTAAAATTGCTGTTACTAAGAAGTCCTTGGCTACATCCTGTCTTGGCGACCCACCTCAGCAAGCCCACTTCTTCAATGCCACCCGCGTTCACTACATACATCTCCCACTACAGACTTCTCCATGACGCTTCAAAAACAGCCACTCTATTAAACATCGAATAAATATTTATTCTCTTCCTTCCTGTTGCTAGGGTCTCCATAACGCGAAACAGCACGAAAAAAATTATTTGCCTTCCCCACTGTGCCGGACAATTTTGTGGGGAATAAGAAACCATTAGGCACATGGCGGGTAGTTCGCTCAGTCCACAGGAACGGCCCTTTACGCCCCCCTCCCACCAACCTGTCAACCAGTGCTCTAAAATTGCTGTTACGAAGAAGTCCTTGGCTACATCCTGTCTTGGCGACCCACCTCAGCAAGCCCACTTCTTCAATGCCACCCGCGTTCACTACATACATCTCCCACTACAGACTTCTCCATGACGCTTCAAAAACAGCCACTCTATTAAACATCGAATAAATATTTATTCTCTTCCTTCCTGTTGCTAGGGTCTCCATAACGCGAAACAGCACGAAAAAAATTATTTGCCTTCCCCACTGTGCCGGACAATTTTGTGGGGAATAAGAAACCATTAGGCACATGGCGGGTAGTTCGCTCAGTCCACAGGAACGGCCCTTTACGCCCCCCTCCCACCAACCTGTCAACCAGTGCTCTAAAATTGCTGTTACGAAGAAGTCCTTGGCTACATCCTGTCTTGGCGACCCACCTCAGCAAGCCCACTTCTTCAATGCCACCCGCGTTCACTACATACATCTCCCACTACAGACTTCTCCATGACGCTTCAAAAACAGCCACTCTATTAAACATCGAATAAATATTTATTCTCTTCCTTCCTGTTGCTAGGGTCTCCATAACGCGAAACAGCACGAAAAAAATTATTTGCCTTCCCCACTGTGCAGATAGATGACCTGCGAAGCTGGACGCAGTCCACGGAGTGCACGAAACCGAACAAACTTTTTTTGTGTGTTTTGTGCTTACTTCCTAGTTAATTATTGCTGAATGATACTTGGAAGTACACGATCTTTATTCAAGCGAGCAAACACGAGCTCTCTCTCCCTCTCCCGCGTCGTAAACATATTATTGTTTGTGTAGCACGCCAACATAGACGAGAATAGCTCGATTATAGAGGGTGGCTGACAGGGCGTGGTGAGCCATGAGACTTCAACGTTCAAATCCTCCACCAGCGCAACGGACATGTCATCGGTAGCGGCGTGGAGCACAGTTGTGGGGGCGCAGACCCCTCCTTTCAACCCCAACTGGTGCACGCATGAACCGGCGACCAGTGACGGGCGCATACTTAAGCGTGAAAACACCGGTGAAAATGGCGCTCCGGAACCATTTTAAGCTAAAGAAGAATTACGGGACTCACGCCGGCGTTCCAACTGGGAAAGTTGCTCTTCACCGGGAGGTTAACTTAGAGGGGGCAACTGCGGCTGCACTAGTTCAGCGGCGGCAGGGGCTTTCCGTCGGTTTTACGCCCATTCGCGCTTCTATTCACTCTCCGCAATCAACTGATAACGGCGATACCGCTGTTGCAAGCTCATTGCGCAGCTTGTGAAAGGTGCATGGGTGGTGGCGAGGGAAATAACACGTGTGAAAGAAGGGTCAGCGGTGTCGTGGAGGAGCCCCGGAGTGGCCACGAGTAAAGCGGCATCACCGAAATAAAAACTGTGTGTGTGTGTGTATTTTGGGGGTGGGTGGGTGGGTGAGGGAGGTTAGACATATACTGCTTCGTAATAAAAAGTCGGACGTTATTACTGCAATTGGACTCAACCCCGAAGCAGGCTTGACTGATTATATCGCTTCCCGTTGTCCCCTACATCCACCAAATTTTCTCCTAATCAGTTTCACCAACACGTACTATCAGCAGACTTCTCGTGTGTGGTGGCCAGTGTCCCTTTGTGATCACTATGCCACGCCACAGAAAATGGATAGCATACATGCGCGAAAAAAATCCAGATTTCGATGGTTTTTTTTTCTAACGGAAAGGGTAGGTTTTGTTGTTGGGAAAACACTGATGGTGTTACAGAACTCCAATGTCTTAGCTAAAAAGGAACGATACACCTTTCGGTGTTTATTTGAAGAGAACTCTGATCATATAGAGTAAATCGCCCAGGTTTTAACATTACGGGGAAAGGCATGAGGCATGGTAGCTTGATTGCATGTTTGACAGCAACGAGTTGCTTACATTTATGCGTTTGCGAGATAATGTAATAGGCGGTATGTCTAACAGAGGTCCCCAAAGCGCCATCCTGGAGGGCAATTTCCGCTGTCCGCAAAGCCTTCCTCCCAAATATTCTCCCCTCCGTCTCCCCATTTCTTCTCTCCATTTTGCCAACCATTTGCAGTAACACACAAAGAGGTTTTACCGCAAGACATGCACAGTAGGCAAAATACCTCTCTCTAACGCTCGATCTCAATGCTCCGTACTGCTCCCGAGGTCTCTGCTGATAACACCTGGTTTGAGACTAGTAGCTTGCGATCATGTGCGGCTTTATCAAACGATAGCCGTCCCTTTTCTCGCTTCGCCCAACGCGTTGGTCTCGCCACCTACTCTCGTTGTGAGAAGCACTTCCTGCCGTACCTGGCGGGTCAACAAAAGATGAGATAACGCTCCTAAGCCCGCAGTGCGCGAATTTCTCGGGTGCACTAAATTCGATGTCCCACCAATCGTTACTGCATCGTCCTGCCAATCCACAGCGTGCATATGGTGTGCGGCGGCGGCCGGGTTTCGGCGCAGGCCTTGGCTGATTACTTGCCTTTAGCTTACACCAAGCTCCTGTTTGCATTGTAGGAGCCGTATTTGACTGATATTTATTAACAAACTAACTGCGTCCCCAAAAGTCTACGACGATTGTTGTTGCTCTTTCCGGCAAAAAAAAAACACGAAACTCTTCAGTGAAATTGAATCTTCAAACTCTCTTGTGTATACGCCCGAACGAGCCCAGAAAATGTATAAAAAGGAGACATGCCGCTTACATAACCCGGACAACAAAACAGGTTACAGGGTGAGCTACGCTTCCGCTTACGGTGCGCGAATGCGTGAACATTACTTGTACTGGAGTCTGTAATGCATGTGTGGGTGGATTGATTGATATTGCGGCCTTCAAGAATTAGTGAATCGTGAGTTGATAACGCATGTGTGAAGGATTGATTGATGTTGAGGCGTTCTACAATTGGTGAATCGTCCATGAGCCTGTGACGGCTTGTGTCAGCTGCCAATGTAGATGTCACGGTGGCGCATACGTGCGTTCTCTCCCAGTGGAAATTTCGATAAGAGGTATTTGGCTGCGCTCAGCCAATAAGAATATTGATGACAGGTTGGGGCAAGGGGGATGAGGGGACGCCACGTTTTTTCGCAAACTGAGCCAAGTAATGCGTCATTGATGCTCACGCAATACAAAGTAGAGGCCCTATCATCATTGAAAGTGGAATAAGTGGAGCTCTGAAAGTGAAACCCAATCTCGGACAAAAATCCTAGCGGCGGTGATTGTGCACCCAAGGTAATGTACGCGAAAAGTTCACAGAGTGCGCGTTAAAGCGGGTTATCTCGTCTTTTGTTCCCCAGCCCGGCACTGCAGACAGCGCTTCTGACGGCGAAAATAAGTTCCGTAGAGAAGACGGATCTGCGAAGCGGGAAAAAAGATGGAAATCGCGCTGATTGGGCTGCGCATGCTCACATGGTGCCATTGTCAAACCAAACGCTATCAGCAGATGTCGCCCGTGCAATGCAGAGCCGGCAGCTCGAGTGTCATAGGCAAGCGTTTTGCCGACTGTAAGTTGAGTTTCTCGTAGCACACGTTTCGTTCTCAGAATTTTGTCGCTGCACGCCAGCTGTGCAAAAAGCCCCTATATACAAAAGGCAGCATGTAGGTGTTTTAAGCACGTTTATCTGCAGGAGCAAATTGTTTTACATTGTGCAATGCACCTTAGTAAAGGTTCGACAAAAGAGGCAGGCATTAAATGGCTGCTTCGGCGCCGCTGCAAGAGTAATTGATTAAAACTATGACACGGATAAAATTAGTCTATCGTAGGGGCCCTCAACACTTTTGCAAGCAAGAAAGGGTCCACAGGAATACTCATGATTCATGAACTGTCCTGACACATCGCATAAATATTTGGATTGACGCGTGGCTCCATTTTTTATTTTGTAAAGCCCTTGCTCGCACTTGCCGGTAAATTATTTATATCAGATCAGTTGCCCGAGCCATTTTATAATAAAAAAATGACCGGACCGCTGGACTCTCGAAGAAAAGAAGGCTATTCGTAAAATGTAGACTGAAGGATTGGTCTGCTTCATTTCCACAAACACTGAGGTGGAACAGGGCCCGCAGAAATGTGGTCCAAATTTTGTCACATAGGAGTATACAGCCGCATAGCTGCACTTACCAGGGGGACACGCTCCACTTTCTATGCTCACGTCGTCCACAACAAATGTGCCTCTTTCAGGAGACTCAGGGACGTTGTAACGGATGTGGATCTGCGAAGGCACCAGGAGGGAGAGATTGATGCCAATATCAGTCTAAATTGGCCATGCCCACAACCAAGAGACAACAAACGGCGAGTAGAGAAAACTACATCATTTGTTGAACAACTAACTGTGCCTATAAACTCAAGTTCTCTAATTCCAGAAGGAATCACCGAGGAAATAAGTAAAAGTTTAGAACGAATGTCTACCTTATGTGTGGTCGTATAATACGAAACGACTCTGTGAGACCGGTTACACATCTCAGTTCCCGAGCACAAAAGAGAAGCTGCAGAATGGTTCCATTACCCTACCTGTTCATGATTTTTCTGTGTATTCGTGTCTGACGTCGGTTTCGGGATATTCAGCACAACGCGTTTCCGTACAGGGAGTTCCGGTTGCGCTTTTGATACACGACCTTTCCGTAAACCGGCAGAAAACCGACCATACGCAGGTGTGTTGGTGAGCGGGCTTTTTGTGCATGAACGGTTCGCTGCACAATCGTTCTGGTACACGCATGTTCCGGTACTTTTGCGATTTTCTTGCGATTTTCTTGCAATTTAAAGTTATTCCTATTGAATAACGCACATTTTGCGAGCAGAATCTCGTGAGACTAACTGGCTGAAAAATAATTCCTCAAGAACCTAGTTGTCACTCACCTCTACGTTTCCTTCATGCTTCTCCGAAAACTTCACGCGCTGCCATCTCCCGGCCATCTGCTGTTGGGTGCCGTAAAATGCAGGAACGACATGCAAGCCCCGGAACGTATGAAATGTGGCTCGCACGTGACCCGTGCCTGATTGGTGGTACCAGGCAGAGAAGCACAGAGGCCCGTCGGCGTTGCGCTTCAGGACGGCGATCCGGGAGCCATTGGAGCCTCTCATAAAAGTGGCATAGGCTGCCGAACCTTCATCTGCAAAACGCATCATTAACCTCGTGAGATTACAAAACCCCTAACCACTGGTGTTAATGAATCGACAGGAATTTGTATAAGCGGTATTGTAGCACGTGCGGCATTTGCCTATGTACCCCCGTCGGATTTCGACTGCACATGATTGCGAAAGATATGAAAGTTCGGAGCACGGCTGATTCTAATAGAGTTTGCGTTTCAGACGAAACCAGTTTTTACCCCCTTGATATCGTTTTTTTTGCTAGCTATTATAAAATCTCCAAGTTGTGAATGTCGCATCCCGACCAGAATTTTTTTCATGATTCTGTGAAGGGCATGGTGTCCTGTTTTGATCGGTGGCTCTTTTTATTTATATGGGAAAAGATGTGGAAGGGTGTCTTCAACACGTGCAACAGGTTATGGTCATTTTTCAATGATTGGTTGGGGTTTCTTGGTATTTATTTGTGCTTGTAATTGGGGCTTTCGGTGATTTCAACACTGATATTCGAGGTTTGTGTAAAAAGGCTCGCGCACTCCAAATTCTACAGTGAATATCCGTCGGAGATGAACAATGCCATTTTACCGAGAAAAACAAATTAAATATTTTACATTGGTGGTGAAAAACACTTATTAAGACTAGGTACAAGTGAGAACCATTTTACCGAGAAAAACAAATTAAATATTTTACATTGGTGGTGAAAAACACTTATTAAGACTAGGTACAAGTGAGAGATAGAGACGGTGTTAAGGGCCGACCCTGTACAAACTCTAGGAGGAGTCCCTAGTCCGGGACCCCTGTGGCTTCCGTAGCGGCGCGTGCCCTGGCAGCGAGGGCTCTTTGGCCCTCAAGGTCGAGCAGCTGAGGAGGGCAGCCTCCCAGCTCTCACGGGTAGGGGGGGGGGGGGGGGAGCGAATGGGATTGGGGGAACCGCCGGGTTAGGTGGGCATGCCCACACCATGTGGAAAGTATACGCAAACAGGTGATCACAGTGTGGGCATTCCCCGGAGAAGGGCGGATTGAAATTCTTAAGTATCGCCGGGCACAATACCGTGTTAGTGTGTAGGCGTAAGAGCCAGCGCTCGTCAGCCTTAGTCAGGCCCGGCGCCGGAGGCGCAAATCGGAGCCTGTTCGATCTGTATATCGCTGTGATATCGCGAAATGAGGTGACCGGGTTAGGTTCTGGATCGTCAGACGATAGAGGGCGAGGAGTGTCCCGGGAATCAAGCGCGCGGGCTGAGGCGTCGGCAGCCTCGTTACCACCTAGTCCTGCGTGAGCTGGAGTCCAGATGACAGAACGTGTATTTGGGCGGTCCATACAATATTAGCCCTTGAGGATTCAAGGCGCGCGAAAGCATGATTTGTTAACCTTAGTAGGTTTGCTTGTGTTGATTCCTAGTGTATATTTTGGAGAGTACTTTTTCTGGCGTCACTTTTGTGAAATTTGTCTTCCGGCGCGGTTTTTCTTCGGTCTATTTAGCACGACGAAAACCTTGACGTTCAGAAAAAACAACAGTTCGATCACGACAGAAGTATAAAGAGGTGTATTCATTGGAAGGCTACTAACCCTACTGATAGGACGGAGGACACAGCTATTGTATATCGACTTCGCTTAGCGCAAAATAAACCGCATGCGCAGTTGAGGCAACATATAGGTAACTATGAGACGTTATCGCGTCGTTATTTCCTAGTTTTCAATGCTGGTTTCCCAGCTTGACCTCATGCTCACCATTTGTGAGGAAAATGCTGCCCCACCTTTTCGCGACAGCAGAATAAAATGGCTGAGCACTGGCCAGATTCTTTTCATGAAGCTTCGGATTACTGTAAACAGTTGTTGTACCCATACCAACACCAAAAACAAGGTGGCGTATGTTGCTATATAACACTGGTGCGACCGCTTTTATACTTTTCTCAGCATGAGTAGCTTACCCATTTAAAATGTAAATAGCGAAGAAACAGATTCGTCCCCCCCCCCCTCACACACACACATATTTTGTTTCCCAGCTATTAGTGCCACCAAAAACTGTGAACATAGACACGCAATCTGTAAGCTTTTAAAGTAATTTTTTGAAACAGAAAATGCTAAATTACACTCCTGCAACTCTACAATAATCGTCAATTGAAACTTCCCTACAGCAATTCCAAAAATGATGCGGAATCACTCTTCTAAATTGTATTAAGAAACTCACACTGTACAAAGGGCAGTAGGTTTTGTTAAAATTTTTATTTTGGCCATCTTTTTCCTCGGTGAAAACGTTTCGGCACTTAAAAGGTTCGCAAAGATGACCACTATAGCCAGCGCAGTTTTCAAATGTCAGCGCCCGTTATTATGACAAAAGCAGACGTACCATACTACCGGCAGGTTAGGCTACAGTACCGATCTGGCCGTTTACATAAGAGATCAACATGACTGTTATTACCCCTGGCATTTGCTGCATCTTCTTCAAGGTCACAGCGCGACCCTGGCTTGAGCTACTAGCTAAGGTGGTTCCGCCCCATTTCGGCTCATTTTGGTCATGACCCAACGAAATAAAGGCAACAGAGAAAAACACGTTTTATTATTCATTCATCAACAACTAAAAAATGGCGTGCGTCTAGCAAGCTTCCGAAGACCTTTCCGAGGCGTAATCTTTTCCGTTTGAGCAAGATGTACGCAGGGAGAATACACACACACAGGCTGAAAACTTTTCACTAGAAACACTGGCACGTCGCATTTACTGGAGCAGGTGAGAGATTTACTTACCAGCTTGAGTAAAATAACGGGAATTGTGAATATGCTTTTTTAGTGGTGATCGGTGTTTATCCTACCTATCGAAACCGTACTGCTAAAGCTATTTTTGTACGAATTTGTTTGTGTGGGATGAATATTTTCGCGCTGTTCTCCGCCTACGCATTGTTGAGGAAGTTATTTTCGAAGACAAGAGACCCAAGGATAGGCTCGGGCTAGAATCCAGTCTCTGAGCGACTTGTTTCCCCGCATCAATATGAAGGACGGAAGTGATTAGTGCACGTAATGTCTTTTGCGCCTTCCACCACAAGCACCGAGTTGTGTTCGTGTTGCTATATTGGTGCTATGCTCTCGCATGCACATCAAAAAGGGAAAAGGTCTGCCTAACGAAAGAGTAACGAATGTGAATACGCACGATTGGTCACTGAATTTAAAATGAGCAATGGACACTGAACACTCAGAATTCTCTGCTGGGGAGCGTCGCATATCATAAATAATTGCTGTGACTCACCTGAGCCGAGTGTGTGATCGATTACGGGGCCGTGCTTCGTGTCAGCAACCTTACGAACTTGAAAGCAAGCTTCTTGGCCACATTTTCCTGTCGTCCAGTTGCAAAGGCCATCCTCAAACGTGCAATTATCTGTAAAAGAAGAATGTCTACTGAACAAGCACAACTAAAAGCGGAACTGAGCGTGCAGAGCGATGTAACTGAACACTAAAGGAGTAGTGACACCACATGTCAAAGCTGAGATAGCTATGCAAAATGCTTCCTGGTTTTAGGTGATATCTTCCAGCAAGTTTCAACACTACCCGTTCAGTGTAACGTATTTTAAATTGATTTTAATCTTTGCCCCCATGAGAAATCCCACAGCGGCCCAACTTGACTTCTGCTGCTTGCCCCAAACTGCCGACGTCGGGGCTCCCGTGGCGTAGCGACGCTCTCGCTGCGGTTGGCGCTAGCTGCTACGCCGTGTGTATCACGTCAAGGTTTTGGTACTGACGTTATGATGCCCGGGCGGGTTTGGATTGTGAAGACCTCGGCCGGGCTGGGCCAGAGCGTGCGCTCGCTCGCGCGCCAGTCCAGACCGGCAGCGATGCGACAAAAACGGTGACGTCACGGGCGCCCTCCTGTCATGGCAGCTATTCAGCGTTCGTTTTGCCGAAACCAAAACTGACACGACTAAATGACGCCGTAAATCATTGTCTACGCTAAGATCGGCAGTCTAATGTGCCTTTTTATTATTAGTGGGCTGGTGGGCACCCATAGCAGCGAGAAAAACGTGACACAAAAATTTCCTTTCAGTACGCCTTTAAAAGAATGTTGCTGCTAGTAAACTAGTAGTTGCTTGTAGTGCGGTAAAGGTAAAACGTGAGCAACGAAGACGGCCCCACTAGCACATCTTGCATAATATATTGCTAACTTTCAGCTTTAGTATCGTTTTACTACGTTCTACTTCTATGCAGTCCCATTCTATCAAAGAACTCAAGCAGTCATCCCCAAATAGGAGAAGGATCTTGGCAGCCGTGCGATGCCTAGATATTGCCTAACGACAGTATGTATGTATGCATGTATATATATAGCGAATCAGAAAATGGGAAATGAGAGGCTCGGTGAAATAACACAGAAAATAAGGGTTGGCAGTGAAGAAAACCTCGGAAAGCAAAGGGGAGGTTGTGGTGAGTCATAGAAACAGATGAAGAATTTTTTGAGTCAGAAAGAAAGTGGTGAAAAAATGTCCGCCGGTTGGGATCAAAACCTCCAGAATACCGGTCTGGTGCGATCGCACCAGACCGGTATTCTGGAGGTCGTAATGGCAAGACCAATGCCAGGAAGTGTACTAACATGTGGCTACGCGTGCCGCGTGTGGGTGCGTGTGTGTGCGTGTAGGCGTGCGTATGTGTGTGTTTGAGTGAGGGAATGAGTGAGTGCGTCAGAACGAAGTGGTGCGTTTCATCACAAAAGTATTTTATGCAGGGTACACCAAGATCTGACTCACGTCATATCCGTCACTAAAGCGACGTGGCCAGAAAACTTGCCAGTGACGCTGCGGCGCACGGATTCAAGCCCATGCCCTCTCGAGCCCTCTCGTCGCAGCGGGAGGCACGTGGTGCTCTACCGACTGCGCTATGAGCTTTTTTTTTGCTTGCCTGTCTTTGGTATACACGTTACGAACAAAAAATGATTACAAAGTGTGAAAGGACACCAGGACGTCACTTGCTAGTGCCCCAAATACCGAAGCCATGCCACACTTTCCAATACATTTAACCAGTCAGGTGGACAAGGTTGGGCTTTATACACTTTTAGGATGTCCGTACACTCTGGCCGAATAACTCTCTGCTCGGCCTTACATCAACATCATTATGGCGAACTGCATTCGAGGTTTCCATATACTATGCAGGGCCAGCAACATCAAAAGATCATACGTGATGCCGCTGTAGTTTTCAACGGCCAAGAACCTGATTTCATGGCTATCTAACGGGAAATCCCTTTTTTAGTGTTCGCAGCAAAACGATTTACAGTAACACCCCGTCCAAACAGTCTATGAATGCGTGCTCTACTGTTTCTGCCTTTTTACAAACCAAGCAGTCAGGGCCCCAGGGATCAAACAAACCTTTTTGAATCATCCAAGCTTTAACAGGTAATACTCCTGCATGTAGTACTTAAAAAAAAAAGACTTCACATCAGGCGTAACGATCTTTTTTTTTCGCACGCTAACATACATCTTGTCCTGGCCCTACACTGTATAAGGATCTGTGGGAAAGACTGGGCAATGCCGAACCAAGAATGCCTGTATGCAGCTTTTTCTGGGCACGCTAGCCCGATACTCGAAAGAAACCCGCGAGAATAAAAATCTTGCCGCAAGGACAAACTCGCGTAGATAGCCATGAATTCCACCGTCTCGAACACAAGAAGTAACAACAAATTCGGGCAAAACTCTACCCAGGTGCACTTGACACACGGTGCGCAAAAAAGGGTATTGCACATTACGCAGAAAAAGAAAGTGGTTCACTACCTGGCGCCAAAAAGGTGCGCCAGAGGAAGTCCGCCACATCACACTCGTCTAAACAGGTTGGTTCGGCTTGTGCGCTCCCAAGTGGAACACCAAATAAATACAGCAAACACCCTGTTCAATCTTTGCACATTTGCATCGAGAAATGTAAAACCTGCATCACGTACCAAAGTTTTGACACAAAGAACAGATTACACACAGTCGCTCGCGCGAACACGGACAACTGCATACCTCCCCCGTTATCCACTTTATCACAGATTTCGGTGGCTTGCCTGCACACGAAAGGGTTTTCGTGGGGAACGCCTAAATACTTCATTGGTGTATCTATCCAGCTGATACCTGCGAAAGTACGTGGCTTCCCCAACCAGCTACCGTGGCGGAAACCTATACACGTATCCCAATTGACGGAACTACCAGTGTAGAGGAAGAACCTTTTAAGAACACTTATACTTGTGTGGAAGCTACTCATGTCTTGGAAAAACAAAGCAATGTCATCCACATAAGCGAGCACACAAACTTCGCAGGACTGTAATGAAAATCCGCAGATTTTCCTATTTTTAAGTATGTTTACACAAAACGTTTCAATAAACATACAGAACAGCAGCGAGGACAGCGCACACCTCTGGCGTACAGAACGGCTGACCTAAAATGGAGCGCCTCCCGACTTGTTGACCACCAAATGTGTACTACAATCCTTGTACGCCATGCGTACACCATCCGTCATCGTTTTCCTGCGTTTGTGTGCTCAAGAATTACCAATAGCGATTCGTGGGAGACCTTGCCGAACGCTTTTTCTAAGTCTATTTGTACCATTGCTACTGCTTGTTCGAGGCTATGAGCAGTGACGTGAGCAGCTCTACAAACGCTCCTTATGTCCTTCCCTATGACTCATTTCGATAGGACTGCCGTCTAGGAGATGCGAAGCAAAGTAGCGCATCATGACGCTATTGGGCACCGACAGTTTGCGTCTCGATGCCAGTGCCTTGGTGTACGGGGGACGCGCATGAATTAGGGCAAGGCTCCGCTGTGGCGGTGTTCCACTGACCGTTATGTTTCAAGCTGTTGTTTCTGTGAATGTCATGTTTGGTTTTGATGTCCCGGAATAAACCGGTTTTTGTTTTGTTTCTTGCGCGTCGGCGTCGCTTCGTCTGGCAGAGTCAGGCTCGCGAACCCTTCGGATATGATGGAGGTTCCCTTAACATTCAACTGCTCTGTGAAGGCACCTTTCACTTTCGGGTTTTACCAATTCCTATGAAAGAGGGTTCAGGCACATTTTTTTTCCCGCTACCGCCGCTACACTTATTTCTTATTGCCTACACTCTGTATTCAATCCGGGATCCGCGCTTACGAGCGGATACCGCAATATATGGAATAGGCAGAACTTTATGCCAGGGAAAAATGTTGGCCGCGTTTGTGCCATGCCGAACATTTTCTTGGTTTCCGCCCACCGTTAATGGACGCGGTGACAATAATTAAAATGTGAAATTAATTTTCCGGCGCGGATACTCCCTTGTAATTAAATCTTTCTGATTAGGTGGTCGTAATCTTGACCGCAGAAAGAAGGATAGAGGCAAAAGGTTTTGTTCGGCTGGTTGGAGAGGCTGCATTTTTCAGGCCACAATATGGTCTATTGTATCTGTCGTGATATCGTTATCGCGGATGGCAGTCGAGTCTACGCCCTTTCGACATACCTTCTAGTGAAGGAACTTTCTTGTGACATTTGCCTCGCCATATCATCGCATTT